>NC_079295.1:23636371-23965538 GCF_023638135.1 Falco biarmicus | reverse complement strand
AGGCAGGAAAGCCATGAACAGGCCTAATTCAGCTGCCCCTGGGAAGTTTCAGCTTGTTTTATTTTAGAGATACTAACTTACACTTACAGAATTCTTCAAACATGCATTACATGGAACACTACAGAAAAGCTAGGATCAACAACTCTTGGCCTATTGCTACAAAGTTATTATAATATCATTGGTTAATGCTTAAATAATTCCTGGGGTTTTTTTAATCCCAGTTTATAATCCTCCACAAAAGCTTCAAATACGACGTATGCTTAGCAGCACACCAAGGTATCACTAAATCTGGGATCTAGAAAGAGAAAAAAAGAAAAGAAAAAAAAAGAATCACCGCAAATCTTGTACTCCGGTTATTTCTGTAAACAAAGCTGCTGCTTTAACACAGACATCACATTAACTGTAAATTAAACAGTATGATTAAAATAGTAGTGAAGGATGTGGTATTCACAGCTAAAAGCCCTCTGGGGTTTAGCAATCCACACGCTGGTTACTAACTGATGGCACCACATGCTGCAGGACTCCCGCTGCGGCACAGAGCCCTACCCACGCCCCGTAACTGATACCCACATGGTGCTATGGCACAAGGAAACCGGTAGCATGGCAGAACCAGGTCCCCAAAACTACTGAATATTATTGTTGGGTTTTTTCTTTAACTGCCATCACCAAAAATCGACACCGAGAAAACGCAGCACTCCGGTACAAGCAAGAACATAGCAGGTTACCAGGCACAGACCAAGGGAAACAACCGTACCGCTTTTTTGCGGTGCTAGAGGTTGAAAAGAGGACAGCTACTGCCAAGCCATCACAAAAGAGGAGCATAATGTGGAGAACTTGACCTGTGACTGAAGTTACATAGTTAAAAAGGGACCGCATACAACAATTCAAAAATTGTAATGCCAAAAGTAGCTTTTAAGCCCTCAAAATCACTTACGACAGAGAACCGCAGGGAAACAGAATTCGGATTTTCTAACAAACACCTTATTATTTAACAAACACATGATTATTATGACTATTCTGTAAGTTTCTGGAGCCCTCCCATTTCTTCTTAATTTATTTATACAACATTAAGGAGAACTGAAACAGTATTATCGTCCTTAACCAGCAGAAGCAGTAGCTGCGCACAACAAAGACTTTCTGGAACACTAAAATGTCACTATGGGATTCCACAATCAAATGTACCCAAAAACAGACAAGCAAAAAACACACGCAGTGCTCTTGGAGATCCGAGAACTACAGTTCCAAACAGTTACTGCGCTTCCTTAAAAAACGCTCAGAGGCCTAGGAAGTTAATAAAAAATAAAAAATGACAGAGAAAATAAAGCTCCCACAATGATTTTCTTGTGGAAAATCCCATGCTTTAATTTGGAAACTCTCAGATCCACTTTCACATACAAGTTTTCATAATCACATCCATTCCTTTACTGAATAGACTGTACTTTGATGGATCTTTTTATGACACTGTTGCTGTAAGGACTTCAGATGTAGGTTTAAGACTACATTGTTCTGAATGTTTACACGTAGTATAATCCTGTTTTTAAAAATCTGTACCTCTGCTCAAGTTCAGTAACACTCACTCTTCTCCTAAAATGAAAAGTTAAAAATAATTGCAATATTTCAATGCTAAACAGTTTGTGAAGCAAGGACACCTTGTGTTTGCTTCATCCAGCACTCCCCCACTCTGTTCTTCAGAACTATGTAAGTGGTGGCGTTCTCCATCTTTTGAGTTCCTGTGCTTATCAGATGATAAATTACAAAGAAAGAAAAAAAAACCAAAACAATAGAAAAAAGAACAAAAGCAAACATTATTCTACAGTTATAACTTTGTCATGCAAGTTTCGGGTACTTCCTCAAACTGAAGTAAACATGAGACAATGGAAAAATTATACAGTTAATCACACTGGGATCAATACTAAAATTTGTAATGAAAAACCCTCCTTTTTAATGATGATATCAAATCATTTAGACCTAAGTTTCTTTTACAGGCACTGAAATTTATTTACAGGAGGGCCTGTGTTCCAAAGGGGTAAGACATCATCTGGGCAGCAATAGTTCACGGTTGCAAAGATGGCATGTGGGAAAGAACATGCCTCAGGTACCCTACTACCCATAAGACAGGAATGAGGAAGAAAAATAAGTGTTCCTTCTTACATAATAGGCACACACACAAACTTCTTAATTCAAATAAGCACCTATCTTTGGAATCAGTATCACAGACAACTAAACTGGGAGTGTACCACACCAGCTTCTGGAGGGGAAGCTTGTTTGGGATTTCTCTCTAGCATTCAAAAGAAGAAAGCTCAAATAACGTTGAAGAAAAGAGAAGAAAATGTCTTCCAAAATACAGGCTTCGTTCTCAATATAGCAGAGATGGTATGGTACCATTAACAAAACAGTTTAAAATATCTCCAAGACGATGAAACTTAACAGGTTAGCACCCTGAAAGTGCTATTTGCACCATTATGATTTAAAATTAAAAAAGAAAAGGCTCAAGTTCAGTTTTGTCTGCTTCAAACCATAACCCTAGAGTAATATTCAGAAGTGCAATTGTTCTAGTCATACTCAATCTCTATTACAGATGTTCTAGTAATGGGGAATTTACTTTTTTATTTTTATATTGTATTTTATTTTATTTTATATTCCAGTCTAATCCTAGAAAAATGCTCTTGCCATGAGCTATCATGTAGGGAAAAAAAAAAAATCCATATTTTGCATCAGCAAAAATTTATCGAGCTCACGTTTCATCTTCCACCATTCTAATATTTTGCTGGAACACCTACTTGAATGTGGAAACCTTCCTTGTGCTACCACAACAGAAGCTCATAGACTCCTTGAAATTGCTACTAGATGAACCAGATATTCTAGAAACTAGGTACAACACCCTATACTGCATGGGTGTACAGCTCATCACACAGTGCTATATGCTACTTGTACAGACCATCTCCTCTGTGCAACAGTACAAAACAGATGCTTAACAATATGTTGTATGTTAAAACATCCCAAGTTCTTATAAGCTCTTCGCAGAGCAGGACTGTCAGCTTTATTTTCTACTGACTCCGAAAAGATTAAAAAAAAGGTGATATAAGTATTCAAACACTTCTATTTGTATGGAGTGCAAATACTGAAATCCTGTCAAATGAGAAAGCTTACAAAGAACAAAATGAATGAAAGCAGGAGGAAAGAAGAAATGCCAACAGCACAGTTCCACAAAGCTGAGTTCTGCTGGACCAAAAAAAAAAAAAAAAAAAAAGGGAGGGGGGGGAGAGAAAAAGGAAAATATTGACATATACAGTAAGAGGCCTCCTATGCCATAGCAAGTTCACAAACGTTTTCTTGATGGGCTGCTAAAATCACATTACATTATTGTAGAGCAATATACCAGCCACAGAACTTTTGGTCTGCTTAGCCAATATTATCTACTTCTAAACTTAGGCATACAATACACCAAGTTTTTATGTTTCAGTGTTCTACTTTAACCCTGTAAACTCTGCAAGCCTTCAACAGAAAGACAAACAGTTATTTTAGGTGGCTATTTCTGCCATATATTTTTTTTCTATCAAACAGTCCCAGTTAGCGTATCAAAGAACTGAAGGAATAGCATATACCAACGGGGGGGGGGCGGGATTTTTTGTTTTGTTTTTTTTCCCCTCCCCTTGTGGATTGTCCATAAAAATCAGAAAGCATCTTTTCATAAAGCTTCCTAAAGATAAGACAGTTTTATAGATGAGCTCATGTGACAACTGTTTAAATATTTTTATAAAGAAAGATATAAATAAAGGTACCTATTAAAAAGACATGGAAGAGCATACGGCAAGGTCATGAATTTCACTTTCACAACAGCGAGTACAGATTTTCTTTCCCAATGAAATGAGGTGCCATCACAGACACCAAAAGGCTTTTATTCACAACACTGAAGTCTTACCAGAACTTGAATCACACCAAGTGCAATGTTTTAAATGCATTTTCTTAAAATAAAACTGCAGTCTTTTTGTGATCTAGGGTATGAAGTGAGGCATCTTGCTAGCCAAAATCCTAACAAAGGAAGGACTCAAGCCAGGACCTGTGATACACAAGAATGTACATGTATATGTACGCTTTTGTATTCTGTTTTCTGTTTTAATAAAGAGTAATCAGAATTGTCCGTGACTTACATTTGAGTCATTTGAAAAAACACCCACTGAACAAAACCCAAGATCTAAAGTACATGAACTTGTTCCTTCCATTGCAGTTTACAGCAGCCTGAAGAGATTCTGCAATAACTACCTCAAATCACTGACACTTTAGTTTACACTTGCCCAATACTACAGAAACCTGATGTGTGGCAAAAGCAGCAAACAAGCTTCCTAATTAAAGACAAGCAATTGAAAATGTCTCTGTGACTTTCCCTCATATCCACATCTTCTAACTTTAGTTGCTACTACCTAGAAATCCAGGCTTCCAAAAGCATCTTTTTAATTGCAAGCATTAAACCACTTAAAACTGTTTTATAAAAATAAAGTACAGCATTTTAACTATTTTAAAGCCTTTTGTTCAACATTTTGCTTAGACACTGCATTCAGATTAAAATAATTAAAAAAGAGCAACACTTGCCAAAGAATGGAAATCCTTCTCCCACACTGGAAAAAGAAATCCATTTTTAATTCTCACTATGTAAGACTTTCCAACCCCACATAACAAACAGTACAGTCTACAGGTACGGACTGTGGTACCAGATATTTCTACTGCTGGCTTTAAGATTCTGGAAGAACTCAGAGCCCACATTCACATGCCTCTACTTACTGTTTACAAGCAAGATATATGAAACGCAGAAAAAGAAATACTCACTTTCTAGAAAAGGCCACATGTAACTTCTGCAATTGGGACACAAACGTGGATGTAAGCATCTGCTCATCAGACAAAGCCTACACACATTAGATACACAGCTTGATACTCACCATGCTCTCGCATTTTACATTTTTATTATAGAAAAATAGAAAGATCTTAGTGAAGATGCCAAAGTCCAGAAGTGCCCTATTAACACATACCAAGGCTTTGCTAGCCCAGACTCGACTTGTCCCCTTAGTCACTGGCCCAGCCTCCACGCAGCACGGGTAGCCCCGCGGCAGGCAGCGGGTGCGCTGCAAAAGCCAGGAAACTGAGGCAGCAGCAGCAGAGCAACGAAACCATAGAAAGTTTATTTCATGAAGTAACTACTTCTGTAGCAAGAAAATACTGAAAGCATGTTCAAAGCATTACAATAAAAACTCTTCAAACATTAAAAGCACCTATTTTAAACACTCAAAAATGTAGCCAAACACTCTCCTTGGACTAGGGAGTGTCCCGTCAGGTTTTGGTACACTGGGGACAGTGTGGGCTGCAGAGGTATGACAGGGAGCTGCTGCCAACACCTGCACTCAATGATGATGTTACTGCTGCCACGTAAGCAGAAGGGGCAAGAAAGTCTGTTCTGTTCCCTGCCAGAAAGGCAGGAAGAAAAGACCGACAGGAAAAACCCTGCCTTTCATCCAGAGATGGTGCTAAAACTAAGCTGGCTGTGAGGAAGAAAAGAGGTTCTGCTCTTCAAGGCAGGCCAGGCAGGTGAAGTGCTGGAAAGTTCCCTCCTATATATTTACTTGGCATGAAATATCCTCAACATTGTATTACTTTCTATACATGAAAACCACAGTCTTAAACCTGAAGGTACCTACCCCACCAGGATTTGAGCAACTCTTCAAAATGGTGCAAGGCAAAGCACAACATATCCCTCAAAGCATAATGCTGCTTTTAAGAGCAAAGTCCCTCTGACATCCTTCAGTTAAAGTCAACAAAAATGCAGATGTCTTGAATGCAAAATAATATCAACTATCTCCATAAGAAATGCTGCATCTACCTAGACAGTCTAATTTTAAAATGAAACCATCTTTCTAGAAAACTGACTACTTGGAAATAAACCATATGCATACGTAGCACTGCTGGAACAGATGAGACCAGTTAACACGCTCCTTCAAGTTACTACTGTGAATTGACACATTTTTTGCTTTCCAGCTCCAATGTGATCTTTCCATTTCAATGACCAAACCATCCATTGCTTAGCAATTTGATGCAGTACATAAATGAACCAATATTGCTCAGGAATCCTCTTTCTGGTTCTCCATCTAAGCAGGTTTCAGCAGGGACAAAAATAATGCCATCTCACAAAAGTTAGGCAAAGAAATGTGCTGTACTGTCCTGGTTAGACCAGGTCTGCAGTCACGAATACAGAGAGTTTAGAAGTTCACAAGTAATCTTCCAGCTGGGGATGAGGGAACAGAAACTGCTTAGTTTTAAGAGAAGCCATGAAAATAAAAGCCACAGGGTGGCACTGCAGGTAGGCTATATTGTGAAACTATTTGGCTTCTTACTCTTTTCCAGGCAAATCAGAGCATATCTAATCCCATCTGTATAAAGCAGCAGACTGGTTCATTAGTTTTTCAAGCATTGCATTGTCCAGCCACAAACATCCCTGGAATATGAATCACATCTTAAAAAAGGTACTCTACTGCAGAGATACCAGGAGATTTTACAAATTCATTAAATGGTATTTAAGAACATGAACACAAGAACGCTGTTGTAAAGGTGCTCTAATAATTGATACATATTTGGGGGTTGTCAGTTCATTCTGAAATGAATTAAGAAAAAATCTGCATAAAGCATGTGCATTTTCATAAAAAAATAAAGAATTTGCTTCACACCACAACTTTTTATCAAAGTTGAGATGGCAAAATCTCTAAACAGTTCTCCTCTGAAAGGACAGACAGTATTAACTTATGAGAAAATGAATGAATGTCTGTGAAAAAGCCTTAATACTACATTCAGCCCTACCACATCCTTTTTAAAACATTTTCATTCTCATGTATAAAAGAAACAACATTCTATCCAAAACAGAAGACTTACTACAGCAGTATTTCAAAGCTAGACTTAGCAGTCTATTTAATCTGCTTTGTTGGTAGCTTCTCCCCCAAATTTCAAATCCCTGGCATTTGAGTTAAAAGCAAAAACATTTGCAAGAAAACCTACTCCCGTTCATTTAATGAAGAAACTGATTTTCAAAGGAGATTTGGAGGTCATCCAAGATTGCAACAGTTACTTTCCACTTTATAAAACAAAAGGTTCCTTCAAGGTATAAACCTGATATTTCAGTAGATTTTAAACTAACAGATAATAAATGACTATGCATGACCTTTTTAGTCTCTTGAAGTCCTAGATCATTTTAAGTTTTCAGTCTGAAGGTATGAACAGTAACAGTCTTCCTTGTCCATGTTTCTAAAAATAAATTAAAATAAGCAAAAAGTTGTATTTTAGTTCAGTTGCATCATATTATAAATTAGAACACCAATTCACCTGCTGTCATTATTCTTACCCCAGAGGGCAAGAATTCTAAAACACAGAAAGTTTTAATCCCTCAGACATAAGTTCAAGAGTGGATTGGTAGTTGTTTCAACTGCCAAGAAACTATAAACCATTCTTTCCACTACAAGATCGGTGCTTGTATTTTTTAAACTGTTTGTATGTGGAAATTATTTTGTTTTTAAATAGCATGATATTAATATATTGACAAAGAAATGCGACAAGATAGTGGGTACTTTAACATTGGATAGGGCAGATGATGATATACTAGTACTGATGTCCAAAGCTCTGCAAATTTGATTTGAGCATATTATTGACGTATTTTACTGTCTCGTATACTGAAGCATTCTACATTCCAATAAATGGTTTCAGAACATGTGCCTGACCAATACTAAATTAACAAGTTAGTAACCTGGTAAAATATATTGATTTTGGTATCAAAACCTCAATGCCTGGAGTCAGCATTTCTTAAAAACCATATATTTAGTAGAAAAGTATTTAAGAGACAAAAAAAACCACCAACAAAACACAGGGGGAAATACTTACTACTGAAAAGATTTAGCTATTATTATTTTCTCTGTTTGGGTTGGAAAGCAGGGGCTTCTGCTGAAGCGTTTGCCTGTAGACAGTGAGTAACTATACTTTCACCACTTCATACAGTAACTTCCCAGTTCATCAGTTACATCAACTATGACACTGTTTACATGTAACACAGCAAGGTCATGTGCTGATGCAACTAACGAAAGTGAGGTCCATTCTAAATAAAATTAATTATTTAAGCTTAAAAGATACACTGGATACAATCTCATATAGTGCCTCAAATAGGTTTTATGTCCACTTTTATTGCCACCTATACCATTATTCATGGAAAGCTAAATGGAACTAGACAAACTGAGGAAGCAGGTACTTTGCTCATTAAGGCCATACCCTTAAAAGTATAGCTTCTGAGAAAGCTGTGTGTAATAAGGTATATGGAAGTAGTAACTAGCATGTCTTCTGTTTGAGTTCTGTTTTCTTGTTTTTCCATTTCCTTACGGCAGAGAAGTGTTCATAGTTATTTGTACATATTTTGCACAAGTTTAGAATAACGCCTCAGGATGGCACTAGTAACCCTATGCAATTAAATCGCTAATCATATTACCAATAATCAAGTTGCTAATCATAACTCCAAAACTAACCAATGCATTAAGCTTACCTAGTTGGTCTTTAGTAACTTGAACAGCACTTTGTCTATGATCTGCTATTACAAACTTTTCAATTCTAGATGAGATGTTATATACAAACACACTTTTTTTTCTTAAAAAGAAAAAAAAGAAATACTAAAATTAACTCCCAAAAATTAAATACCAAAGAAAGGATTCTGCCAATCCTATTCCTGTCTCATCCACTGTGGAACAAACAAACAAAAAAACCCCTGTATTTTCACATCTTGGGTATCTGAGAACTTCATATCTATTTACTTACGCAGACGACTAAACAGTTCCCTTCATTTTTCAAATATCCTTTAACACAAGTATTTGTTCAAGAACATAAAAGAACAAAAATCAAATGGCTGCATAGTTTTTCTCATTGCCATGCAAGTCATTTATATCCAATTAATAACATCTACAGTATCACACAATCTTATGCTCTTCCTCAAAAGTGGAATCAATATATAGCCCAAATTTCTATACAACCCACAGCAATGTAGAAAACAAATTTAAAACAGCGAAACAAAATACTCCACACAACTACTCCTAGCCAGCACTGTGAGACACATTCTTACATTCCCACAGAAAGTTAATAGTACAAGGAACACTGCCACATATTCCCTTGAGGCCATGCACAACTGAACTACTGGACAAAGAACAAGCTCTGGTCCCCATCACTTGCACATACACATAGATCATGGGAACTCATTTTCTCTAGGTCACTTGGCTACACAGCTGCGTGTGTCATTTGTTTTTGGAACACAAATGTCTTCCTTTAAAAGAACAACCAATTACTGCATCATCAAAAAAAAATCCAGACAAGACAAAAATATCTGTATTGCTAGTATGGTATGCTTGACAGCATAAGCTAAAAATCATACAATGCTCCTGTTTCGCTGAACAGTACCAGGAGTATCTTATGAGTACAAATTCTGCCAAATCAGAAAGTTTTGACAGGTGACAATTATCATCAGATCACTCCCAGGAGGAGTCCAAAAACTATGTTGTAGAAACCATATCACACTACAACAATCTTGTCTCTGTCATTTGCTGACATACGACTAAAACTCATGCAAGCTTTCCCCATTTTTCTAGTGGAAATAGATGTATTTTAATCATCTACTTAAAAGGGAGATTAATAACAGCTATCAAGATTACATAATGGATCAAAAAAGGTATTTCCACTCCTGGATTTCTGCTCAGTTTTGAAACATAGCCTGCATACACAAAGACTTCTTTAATAATTTCATTAGAACCAGGGAGTGAACATGCATGGAAAACAGATATAATCATGTAACTGCAGCTATCATAATATGTAAGTGGTTTTGTGTTGAAAGTGCTAGAACAGCCACAAATTGAGTTTATTAGACAAAGTTGGTTTAGCATTGACTCATACACACAGAAGGGATCAGAAAGATAAGCTACAGCTTTATTTGTCACTTCAGGTAAGTATAGAGGACCGAACAAGCTATAACTTACTGTTAGGAGGTACCAGAATTCAACTGTCAAATTGGGGACTGCAGTAGGTAAACAGAGGAAACAGACAATGTGATTCTGGATGTCTGCACCCTCCTCCTCTTCATAAGGTCCACCAACCTTTCATGATCTTCTATATCCAAGGACCAGCCACTGGCTAGACAGTCTCACTGGATCCCGCTGCTAATCACGGTACGAATTCCTAGGCCATACCTTCTAACTACTCACAACAACCTGGCTGAATCGGTTTTCTAAGAAACCAAAAAAATTAACACAACTAAATAATGGTTGTTCATAAAACACTTTGCACCAGTGCACTCACTATTCCTGTGTGTGCAGTCACACAATTCCTCAAGCTCAGCATCATTTTTAGTCTCATAATTCTATTTTCTCCTTATCCGCTGATGTGAAACATGGTTGAACAGGGGACACATCTGTCACAGTAACACTGCAGATAACATGAAGCATTTATTTAAACCATAAGTTTAAGTATGATTCAGCACTCTTTTAAAATATTTGATACCACTAGCCTTCTGGGGTCAAAGGTGGCTAATAAGGATACCAGGCAGCTGTCAAAAGCTAAGAACCGTAACAATGACATTAAGTGTCTGAGAAAAATGGAAAGATGAAGTTTACAGCTAGGCCAAGCTATCATTTCTCTATCTTTCCTCTGGTCTTTTTCAGCCCATTACATGGCTGCATAACATTATCACAACTGATGCCAAGTGATGCAGCTAGGTGACTAGTGATGGAAAAGACAGAATCATAGAATCATTTAGGTTGGAAAAAAACCTTAAGATCATAGAGTCCACTCCTGTTCATATTACTTTGATTTTCTTTTTTAAAGAAGACAGGAAATTGTCCCTGCTTGCTCGTAGTGGGTAAACCCACAACATCGCACTGGGTAACGCTGGCTGGAAGTCCCAGCCAGCCGCACTTCTTATGTGAGGGGGCTGGAAGTGAACAAGAACAAAAATTGAAACTAGAACAATGTGCTACTCTTCTTGAGCTTATGTGTAGCTCCGTGCTGTGGTCAGTGACAGCTGTAACCACAGATTCCTGAAGAATATGTATACTGAGCATACCGGTTTACGTACTTATAATTCAAGACAATTAGCTTTCTTTAGGCATTGTGTTAAGAAAAGTGTGTAATCAGCATTATTTTAACATTTGGCAGATTATTTCTACTGTTGGCAACTACCAACAGTGACAAGATATACAACATTGTTATCTGAAAATAGCAGAACTTGAAAGATGAAGCTCTATAACACAGAGGAAAATGCTTGAACTCAAAAACTGTCAGTGAGTGCTCATATATAAGTATATGTAAGCACATATAAATCAACAGAACGAGTCGAACAAGTAAACAGTGATTCTAGTAGTATTTAGAATTAGATCCTTTCACCAGCAAAACATACTCTTGCTTATATGGCACAAACAAACACAGATGGATGGAAGAATGGATAGAGTAATTTCATCAGCACAATGAAACAAAACTCCACATATTCACCAATGCTAGGGTTTGGTATTGTTACCTCTGGTCTTCTAACCAGAATTTAAGGTTAGTCTGAGTATGTAGCAAGAGAGTCCAGTCTGAGGATGTACAGTAGAACATGTTTATGACACTAGCCTGAAGGTTTTTGGCTTTTTTAAACAAGCAAGTACATTGTAAAACTCAGGTAGATCCTGAAAGAAACTGGCTGTTTGCCAACACAGAGTAGACCCTTTCCTACATTTTGGAAAACGTACATAGAAGCCTTGTTGCCAAAGAATCCAGTTGCAGGCCTTGGTACCCCATGCTGTTTTATCATGTAGCTCTTTCTGAAAAATTTGAATATCGTACAGCAAAACTCCAATCTGAATCTCCTACTTATTGAAGCTAAAGGATGTAAATCATCTCCTTCCCTTCTTGACATCCTTTGCTTTCGAACCTGACACTATTAGGTTCAAATCAGACAAATTACCAAGCCTAGCCATTTAAAGAGACATTAAGCAGACAACGTTGCAATCAACCCTTTCAATTCTTTGATATGCCAGTTTTATCTCTCACCAGTCTTATCTCCAAAATAGTTATAACAACATAATATGATATAAAGTAACAAACAAAGCAGACCTCAGAACTATCAATGTTCTTTCAATGGATTTGCTGTACATGATTAAGCTTGAAAGCATACTGAGCGATCTGATCTCTTACACTTACTACTCTTTCAGTATTGCATAACTGCAGCAAGAACCCTTATATCTGCAGATCAATTTAAAATACAAGTCGGGCTATATCAGCTGGGCCAATGAAACACTACAGTACAATGCAAATACTCTACCCAGAAGGCAATTAGCCAAAACAGATCAGATAAATAAAAAATGGCTCAGGCCAGGATAGAGCACCTTCCAGCAAATATACTCGAATTTTTCTGCTGACAAAGCCAACGTGTAACAATAGAAACCTGTGGTATCCCTGACTTGTAAAGCCCTCCAGCAAACACTAGAGACGCTATAAAAATGTGCTCCTTAAGAGTATTTTTTTAACCTTTTTATTTATTTTTATAATTGAGGATCTTTGCATGTCAAAATGGAAGCTTGATTAGTGAAAGAATTCATCAGAATTCATCAGCCCCTTGTACTTAATTTCTTCTTGATCTAATTCCCAGGATAACAGTTATTTTTCTGTTAATTGTAAGGTCAAAGAGGACCCCATGGAAGCAAAAAGCAGCAGGAACAAAATAAACAGAAGACCGGATCTTTAATGCAAATGTGTTTCCTGGAGGAAAGAAGTAAATCAGTGCAGATAATGTAGTACAGAAGCAGGAAAAAAGTTTAAAAAAATAAATAAAAATCACATGTTCTAAAGCAATCTGTTCAAAAGATTTCTCACTGGAACCTAAGTAGCTCTTCAAGACCAGTGCCCTGCTGAGGAATTTACATACTTGCCAAGGTTTAAGTTACTAATCAAAAGCAACAGCTATTTGCTTTGTGGGTGAAAAGTTGTGATACTAGCTTAAAATTTTAAAAAACAAACAAATCAAAACCATTTTAAGGTACAATACAACCTGCACAGTGAAAACTGTGAGTGCATAACTGAGACAAGCACTCCAGAACACATTCCCCTTCATTGGAAGTTTTAAGGAAAATAACACTGGCAGTATAATTAAGGGGCCTTCAGAGTACTGGACCAGTTCAAATAATGCTTAATGCTTTTCAAATCCACCAGTTAAAGGTCACATCAGGGTAATTCCACAGCATGTCTCCCAATAACCATGCTTCTGGCCTGTTAAAGAATGCCATGTGTTTATACGAACAGCTAAAATTTAAGATTTATTTTTAATGACCACAGGCACGACTACTAAAAAGTCACATGCATTTTCAAAATCACTGGTCTACCCTAAATCAGTAGCCACTCTTATCTGATGAACGACTGCAAACATTAAGTCATCTGATAACTGATAAATATGTTTTCATATAAACTAGTCTGTGGCCTCAGAAAAGGTTCTCCCTCCATAGAAATCCCATATCTCTACATGTCATACGGTATCCTCCCAAGTACCTCTGATACGATTCAATCTCTACTACAGAACTCATTGTGTTTCAACAAAAAGACTTCACTCCTGATTAATTC
Source organism: Falco biarmicus (assembly GCF_023638135.1). Classification (NCBI taxonomy): domain Eukaryota; kingdom Metazoa; phylum Chordata; class Aves; order Falconiformes; family Falconidae; genus Falco; species Falco biarmicus. Next base: position 23,951,894 of record NC_079295.1, on the reverse strand, counting down.
CTATAACTATTTAGTATAGACGTGAAATAAATTCGAGATTTTGAGACTCCTGCCTCCTAATCCACCCCTGTGAAAAAGCAGAAAGCAGCAGATTAGCGAGGCCTTACTTCTTCAAAAATATATCTGTTAATTGATATTGGCATAATTATATTCCAGTTTTAAATCTGAAGTTATTCCATCAGCATTTATGTTAAAAAAAATGACAGAAAGTGTTCCAATAGGTATCTGTGGCCATGTAAGTGTGATTCAGAAAACAGCTCAACCACGGGGTGTGTAGCTTGTTTAACCTAACACAACCAGTTCTCTCAGCTGCAAAAATTTATAGGAGTAATGAGTAGTGTTCCAAAATAACAGCACTATGTAGCCCTTTAAAGAAGCTGCTATTGCAAATGCGTTACCATCTGAACAAAACTGAAACATCTTTCAGAACATTACATTATAGGCATATTTTTCCTTAGGTATTACAATGACCTGTTACGTGAGCCTGAACAGCTCCTGCAACATCTTTCACAGAACTTCAGGGAACTGTAGATAAGCGATAGTGAACAACAGAAAAGTCACTCTGAATATCAAACTTCATGAAAATTATGAATCTGAAAGATTAATTTATAAGTCAGTATAATGTAAAATCAATATTAAAACAATATTAAGTTTATGATGTAAGGCTTCCAGAGTGAAGATTCTTTCAGGAGTGAAGCGTGTCTGCTTTCCTTTACAGTCCTGCACAACTGACTTACCATTGCCACCTTCTCACTTTCTTATCAGGCCGTTCCTCTACCATCTAGGCATCAGCAGCATGGGCTTGTTTCAAATTTGATTCACGGTCAGGAGTCTTACTGCAGGGAGGCTAACTCTGCACTTGAGTACAAATACTGAGAGGCTGACAGCTCTATACTAACCAGTGTAAACACCTATGCTAAAATGACTCTACCAAAACAGTTCTCATTTTGAGGACTCATCCCAAAAATTTTTCTATAAAAACACATGTAATATTACAGGATCATCAATTTAACATTTATCCATGCACTTATTGTTGTTCCAGATTCAGCTACTTCTGCCTAAGAAAAACTTACATTTCTTAAATAACAATCTAGACTATCCTACAGTGTACTGCAGATCTACCTTGGGGGCTGGACTAGATGATCTTCAAAGGTCTCTTCCAACCCAAACAGTTCTATGATTTCTCTGAAAAAGAAAAATAAGCTGGTGGAAAACAAAAGCAGAAAAGTAATCTGACACATTTCCTTCCTAAAGAGAGAAAGTGTATTTGGATAAAATGGTTAGAAGCATACAAACTTCTTGTGGTTTAACTATAAAATCGATTTTAAAAAGAAAGTTAAAGGCAACATCATTCTAGTCGGCATTGAGGAACAGTACAACAGCACACAGAGCGCAACAGGTGCAGAGAAGTGCTCCTTCTGAGAATAAACAAAAAACAGCTTAGCCTATCAAACAAAAATGTAAAGGGGCTAGAAGTGAATAATAATAAAACAAACAAACAAAAAAAACCACCACAATTAGCAGAAGGAAATAATCAGACATCAGCGAGGGGAGAAAGCCACGTGGCCACTTCCAGGTGACATGACTAAGTGGACACAACTTGAACTGGCAGGATTTAACGGGCACTGGGGAAACGACCCACATCCCTCTTGGTAAACCACCTTTGGCTTGAATAGAGGAAAGGGGTTTTCTATTTGTATAATCTAAGGAACCATAAAGAGATAAAAATAACCACATTCTCTTTGTCCTATTGAATAGGGGATTAAAATAACTGGCAACGTTTTGTTCTAAGTCATGAACAAGAGGTGGATTCACCAGGTCACAATTAGCAAAGGAGAGCTGCCAGTCCTTGATAAGCATGGCAATTACCATTCTTTTATATACAGAACTACTCTAAGGGAGTACAGCTTCCTTACCCAGAAATAATAGCATATCCTTTGATTTATACAGTAGTCCTCCAGCAATACAACCAACATCCTGTTTTCATCTTAAAAGTACAGATGGGCAGTTAGTCTACAGGCTTTATTTATCAGAGTTCCTATAACTGAGCGCCTTCTCATTATGGGAGAGGGCACCCTCCAATTTAGCAGCATTTCAAACTTTCTGGGTCTTTCCTTCTGAAAATTCTAATATGGTACCTACCCGATCTACAGAGTATATAGAAGTAGCCAAAGTGCTTTGAAACAATGTGACTTAGTTTATAAATATTAACTAAAAAAAAAGTAATATTCTCCCACCCAGGAAGTCATTTAAAAACTCCAAAGAAAACTCAGAGGAAGAGGATTTTCTTACTTTATGGTTTTCAGAGGAAAGGACAGAAATACTGCAAGAATGATCTAAGCTGTAAAATCTCATAAAGCCCTTAAAACACACACACACATTCCTGAGATCTGAAACTATTTCTGTAAGTGCTCCCTGGGTATAACACAGAATCTCTGTAAAATGCTTAAAAGAATGTATGTATTGATTTTTTTTTTTATTAGATACCTCTCAGATTATTTCAAATATTTCATACTTCTCCTGTGCCATCACAACAGTCAGAATATTGTCAGAAATCCAGTATTCTCCACATTCCTACCAGCCAAATCGCATTTTGATTTACACGCTCCTATTCTGTAACCATGCAGTAACTCATGAACATGCCATTGACATGTTGTCATACTTTAGAAAAAGACCAAGACTGCTTAACTGTTAACCACTGTACTTGTTCAAAACAGTTTTAGAAGAAAACATTGCTTGTTGAATACATTAAGTCACTAAAAACTTATGAAATGAGCTATGCTTCGCTAGTTATGTCACCCACATTTTTTACTGATTTACCTTCAAGCAAGTGGTAAGTAGCACTCCAGCAGAATGCCAGTGGAAACAAAAAGGCAATTACTAACACCAATATAGTGCAAACTTCTTAATTAGAAAGTATTGACCCTGATTAAAGGGCACTTGAGAACCTTGAATTTGTCTACAGTGGGCAAAAAAGGCCTGGAGGTGGGGTGGTGGGGTAAAGAATAGGCAAAATTACCACCAACACAGCTACAGCAACAGAAGCTTCAGTGACAAGGTGTGTAGATCAGCTAGACCAAAGTTTCAGCTCTCATCCTCAGTGGTAGAAGCTATGCCAGGGACAAGCTACAGATAGTTCATTTGACAAAATGTCTTCAAAATTTGTTCAAATTTCCCCAAACTTAACTGCAGTCGGTCAGTGCTTCACAGAATGTTGTTATAAAACTAAAGTTCGCGTGCTGAAAAGCAGAGGAGTCCGTGAATCTGGAAAAAAAAGCTCACGGGCAGCTATCTACACAGATGATAGAAGCAGAAAGAGACACAAACAAGAGAGCATTAAAATTCAGCTGCAAACTCTGTGAAATTGAAAGGTCCACCCTCACTATACCCAGTAAAACTCTAAATGCCAGTAATCCAAAACCCCACTGACCTCTCCTAAGTGCCACATTTTCTTTCTCTCAGCAAGTAAGGGTTGGGTTTCGAACATCACCCAAAGGAGGAAAACCATGGAAAGCTCTGGCTTCACATCAGAGAAGAAATTCAAGTTGTGGCTGATGGCCATCCGGCTGTTCTTTTGACACACATAAAAACTATAAAAAATCTGGTCATTGTCATGTTATTACATGGATATAAAGTCACTACCAACAGCGCTAGCTTAAAGCAGAAAGACTTTCTTCGGATCCAGAAATTCAAAGCCGACACTTCAAAAACATCCCCAAACTAAAAGAATATCCTAAGGTGAATACAGGCAAGGGAAGAGGGCCTAAAGCAACAAAAGCATTGCCTTACCTTAAAAAGAGAAAAAGGAATTACCTCTGTGTATTTCTGTGATTACAAACAGCTTGACTTCTCCAAGCTGCAACAAACATTCCACCAGCTCAACAGCAGCCACAAACCTACTCAGAAGCAGACACTAAAACTTCCTTCCACCTAGATTATCCAAGGAGATAGTTATGCAACCTCTGTTAATTATTCTACTACTGTTAAAAAAAAAAATATGGAGAAAAAAAAACGGGGGGGGGGGGGGGGGGGGGGGGGGAGAAAGTGAACATTCCTATCCAGCTCCAGCACCAGATCTCTGAATGAATCAGTCTTTCTCGTTAAAGTCACCAAACTACTTATTTCTCGCTGCCACTTCAATATTTAACTGAAAATATTTGTTAATCAAAGCCACAGAAAAACACAACAGTACATAATACTGGTACAGTGACGTCAGTTTGAGGATGTGATTCATGTTTTCTGATGGTTCTCATTTTAGTGTCAGAAGCCAAATTTTTTTTAATGGGTTAAGCTTAATAACTGCATTTTCACAATTTCAACAAATGTTATGCCATGTTTAGCTATCTCTTCCTACCTTTGATAAAGTACAACGAGCTCTTTCACAAACAGACTGGAGATCTTCCTACCACACTGAGCATTTATTCACATGATACCACAAGCTGACTCAAGGAAACACTCTCAGTGTATGACTGAGAGGTGAAACACGATGTGACAGGATGCGGGAAAGGCCAGTAACCGTAGATAGAGCATTCCAGACTATTTTTTTTTTCTTTTTAATTAAAGTTAAAACCTCATGAAATGATTATTTCTAATCCTGGAGCTTTTTTTTACACGTAGCAAAACTCTTCAGACACTCAACCATCTTTCCTCTCTTGAGAGCATGCTGTTGACAAACTAACCGCACATTTCTCAGTCAGGGTAGGATTTTGCAAGGGTATTTCTATCTTAAGTTGCTAAAGTTCTTCCAAGTGACTCTGACAAATATTTATTTACAAAATAATTCACTGAGCACTTCATTTCCTACTACGGATCTCTGCACCATGAGCAGGAAGAGGCAGCATCAGCTTGTCAGAGTGTGGACAGATTTCATTCAGGAAATGTGAAGGAAAATCCAGTTCTTCATCTCTAGCGGAGACAGCATGCAGGACATCTGTCTCTTCTGCAGAGGGGCAGAGCTTTGACAGACACCATACAGATCTTTCCACAAGACCACTCAGGGTACCAAGTAATTTTAAAATATCTTCATCTACAGTCAAAGCGTATAAAATACTGCTTGGCGTTGTACAGGATGAAATTTCAGCATTTATGTTATGTGTCATTATTTCCAAACATTCTCAATTCTACCATAAAAACTTATACTGGATTAAGTGCTGGCAAACAGTCGTTAGGAAAAAAAAAAAAAATCCTGTAAACCCGTTAGCTGGCAGGCTTTACATATTGGAGCTACAGAATCCAGGAAAACTTTTGGTAAGTACAAGCAGGAAGAAAAAGAGACAGAAGCCTATAAGCAGTATCTTAAAGAACACCATCAAAAAGTAAAAATAAAAATCTATTGATTTGACTATTTCTAAAATTATCATAGCACCAACCCCTTTTTTTTCCCAAATTAAATCACTGTATGTTTTTAAGGTTTCATTTAACATTTACAATTCATTGCGTTTCTCTCCTCCTCCTTTATTCATTTGAGATTTATGGATAAAGAGGCATTACAGCAGTGTATTTTGGGAGGATGACTGGAAAGTTTGTAAGAATGTTTGGGCAGTGGAAATATGAGAACAGTCAAAGAAAGATGCTTAGAAATAAGACAGAGATTCCAACAGTTCAGACAGTGATGTCAGATCCTTATTACTTTTCCAAAATAAGCTACTTCAGATTCTCTCCTATCCCACTCACTATCGACAATCAGCTGTGAAGAAGCGCTTATAAAATGCTTTGGGTTTCCATACCTTCTAGATTTTCACCTTGCTCTTCTATAAAATTGAAGAAGCATTATCTGACATGTCAAGGTCAACGATACCTACGGGGAGGGGGGAATATGTGCCCTACACTGCAGAAGAGCAATCAAAACAAACCCCAAAAGTTACCCAGATTCCAAAATCCTCTGATCCCTGTACATATCATCTGTTAGCAAAACAGAGCCCTCTCACCACCTCCCAAAAAAAACCCAGTCAACTAACCGAAAAGAAACAAGAGAGAAGCATTAAGGAGCTGAAGGAAGAAAGACACATCTGACTCCGCTCCATCAGTTCACTTCTACAACAAATGTCCTGATAACCTGTCATGCAGACATCAATATATACAACTCCGAGGAAGGACAGCATTTAATACATTAAGAAAATTACTGCTACTGTCACAACAAAGTTGTAAGTAAACTCTGATTTAGTTGAAAGTAGAAAAATAATAAAATAAACCCTATTTCATGTCTCTAGCTATCACTGCTGCCTTAAGATCTCAGCTCCAAGTCCTGTGATGTCTAAGGCATCAACCACAGATAAGCAAGCAGACAAAAACTGCAAAGACAGCCAATGACCCCTCCTTAAAGCTTTATATGAAAGGGCCTGCGAAGCCCTTCACCCCTTAAATGCTGTAGCAAAAATAGCCTCCACGCCCATGTAAATACAAGGGAATAAGATGTATTAACCTAGGTAAAACACGATACATAATATTTAAACACAAAGCCACATTTATGAAAAGACAACTCTATAGTTTCAGCATGAAGTCAGGGGAAGAGAAATCAGATACAGGCACAATGGGACACAGGAAAAAAAAAAAAAAAAAAAGATGGAAGGACCAATGTGAAGGGCCAGGTTCTTTTTAAATCTCAAAATTTAAAAGAACGTGAAAAAACAGAATCCAAAAAGCTAGAAATAGAAGGAGTCTATGAAAGAGTTTAAGGACTGGGTCATGCACTTCAAAACAGTTTAAGGTAATAGGAGGAAGAAATCTACTACCCCTCATAAAGAGAAAAAAAACAAACAAAACTAAAACCAAACACCCACCCAAAACCCAAGTGTTGTCTTCCAGAGTATCTGCCAACAATGAAGCAATGGAGAAAGTCCACCTTGCCTTCCAAATCTGCAAAACCACTACAGTTAAGGTGCCTTAGGAACGGTTAAAATTCGTCAAAGTTCCTAAGCATGATCTACGGAGAAAGGTTTTTAGGAAAGAAGCAGTAGCACATCAAAGTTTAGGATTCAGCAAAACAGGACTTTCTCCAAGTAGTGAGTACTTTAAAAACTGAATGAGGTAAAAATAGCTCAAGGAGGGTGCCAAGGATGGAATTACTAAGGCTGCTTTGTAGTGTGGGTGGAAGGAAAGGATCACAACTGCAGGCAAGGGGAAGCGAGAGACCATGAATCAGAGACCAGCAGAGGATACAGAAAAGTTTGAGTCTGGAGACTTCATAGAATAAATGGAGAAAGCAATAACTCTTCAGAAATGAAAGTTTGAGAACCTAGGGACAACATAGTGGTACATGTTTTTTGAGGAATTAAAAGTTTCTGAACTAAAAATCAAAAGGAGTCAAAGCCCAGATTTCTGTTATGGCTTGAATTTGTGATTTTACACAATCAAACTCCTGAAAATCATCAGAAATTCCACTCTGGGCCTTGTTTGTCTTTCAAACTGAAGAACTAAAAAAGAAAAAAAAAACAAACAAACCAAACCACACACACACACACACAAAAATCCATCCATGCAAATAGTTTTTATGCTCTCAAAACCAGAATGGTTTCATATTTAATTCTGCACAACATGCATTTTTAATGAAAAGAACAAAAGGTTTAAGTCCACAGCTCCTACCGAAGAAAGATGTACGTCATTTTTGCCTGAAGGGGTTACAACTGAGCACAATGAGTTATAAACATTTGTTTTCTTAACTTTCTAACTAACAGACATTTTGGCTCCTTTATTTCTTTTACTAGATTGAAAGGCAAAACATTATTCCTCCCAAGTAAAAAATGCTTTCAGCATTTCTGTCACAAGAATAGTCAAACAACAGACACCTCAGTAGTAGATTAACTTCTACCTGCAGCATTACATCCAGTTGTTTAGTCAGTCTAGTTTGACAGTACAGAAGGGACTGCGCTGGGTTTTACAAAAGTCAAGAGCAATACAATGATACTTAAACACACGGCAAAATAATAAATGACAAATGCCAAGTTTGTCAAACTGTATTCTTCCCTCTTGTCCTTCTAATTCCCCTGATACCTACACATGAAAAGCATCTGGGCAACAGTAACCCAAAGTTTGCACTGCTACCCTACTGATGGTCCCTTATCCTTGGACATTCTTATTTAACTCACTTTATTCAGCCCCCAGCACATCAACCTAGGAAAAAAAATAATGTCAAATTGGATGCAACATATAATGAAAAAAAATCAATTTTTCAAAAATAATAGAAAAAGCAGTCCCTTCAGGCAACTTTGTCAATAATTGTATTATAGGGACAACTGAAATAGATGCTTATGCCTTACCCATAGCAAAACATTTAAAAGTTACCTGCTAAAAACTCATGTACAGAGCCTTAGTCTTTGGAAGAAAATCCACCTGAAGGTCTGACATGAAAGCCATGTAAAGTACCAAAATGAAAAATTAATTCCCAATGGGAAACCAAGGCCCATGAAAATAACAAGATTTTTAAAACAGTAAATCAATATTCAGGAATATTGAATTTAAAGGAAATCTTATTTTAAAGAAGGATATCCACATTTCTAATGCTGCTATTTTGAGGCAGAGTGGTGGTGGTGTTTTTTTTTAATTAAGACCATATCACTTCATAGGAGAGATATAGGACAAAGAACAAAACTGTACCATTGTTGGTATTTGAGAAAAATTCAAGCTCATGACATTTCTAGCACAGAGCAATTGTTTGCATTGTTTGGGGAGGAGGAGAGGTTGGTTTGCTTGCTTGTCTGTTTTTAAATGAGATTTATCTGTGTTTTCCAAACCAAGTAGCTATATTTCCAGAAGAGAAATAAAAGTCAAAGAAATGTGCAGAAAGGGTTTTTAAAATACAGATAAGAAAGTCCAGCTTGGGAGCTATTTCTTTAATGAAAACCTCTGTAAAACTAAAGCTTCCAAGAAAACTGATGCTTTCTCATGGAAGAAAGCTTATGCCTAGCTAAAAATATTCACGTGCTCTATTTTCTTTAACTGAAAATAGCAATCCTGACAACCCTAGTCTTGCATCTCAGTCGACATATATGCAAGCTCCCAAGGGACATATTTCATAGATAGATTAGGGATCCATCCTTCAACCACCCACAGCACTTTAATCATTTACAACCACCAAAAGACACACATAAATGTACATGCCCCTTCTGAACTGGAAAACATTCTAGCAAATGAAAAACTAATCCAGGAATTCCCAATTCTGTAAAGATTCACATGGTATTCCACTTCTCATGCATAAAAAAAAAAACATTTCTTAAACTATGAAAAAAATGCACTTTTATCTACTAGCCCATCACCATGCAGATTTCAAGCCAGAACGCATCTACTGGAACTCCAGTTAATAAATGTTTAAGTTTAATTTCATACAAAGAGTTGCATTTTTCATTGTGGGACCTTACCTCAGGAAAGAATTCAGGTGAAACCTCAACTTTTTAGCTGCTTGTTACAGCTCAAAACAGCAGGGGTGGTTTTCCCCCTTGAACTCTCCATTGTCGCATGCTGCACTGTCAGAGTTTCCTCTTCATTGTGCTAATGCTGGGCATGGCCACAGAACACTACAGGAGCCTAGGAGCCAACATCTTGGCTTCTTGTCATCCTCGAACACCTTGACGTCAGCTCTGAGTTTTAAAGTAGTATATAGTGACAGCAAATACTCATAGTAAAGAGCAACTCCTTCTCCAACAGCAGAGCGCTGTGTGAACTTAAATCAGAGCAGCAGGTCAGCTGTGGGGGAAGCAAGAGCCAGGTGCAAAGCACGCCACAATCAGATCTGTTTTAACTTGCAAGCAGCCATAAAAGAGAACACCCAGCATTCCTTGTACCCGGCTACATTAACAGAGCAACTGATCATATTGACTTGTTAATTGCTAGAAAAACAAAAATATTTAGTTGAGCAGTGTAACATTGTTGCAACTCAAATGACTGTTGGATAACTTGGCACCTGCTGCCCCCAGCATACACAAAATTACAAGAGCCATAGCTAGAAACAACAGCAGTCAAGCTAGAAGAAACTTTCTTCCAAGCTACAGTCAAGGAAGTCAGAAGCAGTACTGGACTTCATGAAGGGAGAGCTATTTATATGTTTGTTTGGGTGTTTTTTTTTGGGGGGGAGGGGTTGGGTTTTTGGGGGTTTTTTTTGTTACGCCAGATTACAGGAGAAACCATTTATTTGTGACCAAAATATCCCTAGTGAGTTAATTTATTTGTCAAAGGACAGGAATCCTGTCAAAATCTTCAGTTTCCTCTGGAATCTAAGCTTCTAGTCCTCTACAATGGGCTCTTTTCTTCTTCCACCCAACACAGATGCACCTACTCAACACAAACGCTGATCTTCAGGTTTACATAAGCACTGTAGTCTCCTTTAAAGTTCACAAAAAAAAAAAAAAAACCACCACAAAAAAACAAACAAAAAAACCTCTAGTAACAACACAAAGAGCCTGTCCTAAGACAACACTGAAACCCACCTTCCAGTCTCAAGCACTTCTTCCCCCCCACATGCCTCTGATACCTCACCAACTAGCTCTCACTTTTGCTTTTCACAAAATATCATCAGACTTGGACAAAGCTTTGAAATAACTCTGCTGATTTCTCTATTTGTGTATTACCCTCCCACACATTTTTTCACCCTAGTATCCACATTCCTCAACCCCCTGATGTTTCCTTGATCTCATTCCCACAGCAACACGCTCCAACAGTGAACATTACCACTGACTACTCCATAGGCACACAGCTATGACTTCAGACTTGACAAAATCTGAGTAATCAGACCAGTTTTTAAACTCAACATTCAGTTCATGGCACCTCTGTGTCATGTAACTGTTTGACGTTGCCTTGGTTAAGGCAGATACATTAAAAAGAACAACATAATCACCTCAAAGTATTACATATATGTTCAGAACTCAGCTGGCAAATTACCCCCTGGAATGATTAGCATTCAAGTGGCTCTTGATGGGCATCCACCCATGAAGTGGCTAACTCCCCATTTCAAACATGCAGCAAACTCTGGTCACAAATACTCAAAGTTCTTTCCATTTTGTTATTGCTCAGTTAGTTGATCTTCATCAGGGTCATGGGGCTGAGAAAAAATGAGCAAATTATTTATCCTGAATTCCTCAGTCTAAGAGATAAAGCACATCTAAGTTTAGACTACTTGTTAGACCCATCCCAGCCTGACTTCTGATCCTAGATAGTGCTAACCACAAGCACAAAAGGTCTTGCATTTGTTCATAAGTAAGTGTATACAATAACATAGTATACAGAGCAGTAGCAACAGCTAATTCATTGCAAGGTAAAAAGACGTAGTTTTAGCCCTGACCTAAATTTCACCAAACTGAGCAAATTCAGACACACACACACACAGTCTGCTCCTGTGGCTTGGCAATACAATGCTTGGTTTGAAGTTATTTCTACACCTTCTGTCCCATCCCACACTCCAGGACAGGGAGGACTTTCACTTTTACTTGAACAAACCTGTGGCTAACGTTGTGAACTCGCTCATCCAACAACGTGAAAAAGAGAGCTCACCTCAACATTCTAAGCTTGATGCTTGATACTTCTTAACACAGCCACAGCTGATGTCTTCAGAGATCCATATTCTGATGGAAATAATTTGATAAAAACTCAACAGTTACACACACAAGAGAAAAGATAAATTTCTTTTCTTTCTGAAAACATCTCTCAATTCCTGACACAGCCCTAACCATGGAAAAAAGACTTCTCTCCTGATCTTATTAAACTTTTCACATACATTCACTGGGCCAAGCAACCAGGGAACAGGAGCAGGAAAACACACAAGGAGTGTTTCTCACAGTAAGCTAACAACCAAAGCTCAGTTGGGCTCTGCCCCCTCCCCACCCCAACCATCTTGATCTTCAGCCCCTTGAGACCAGCTGTATCTCCTAAGCAAGATTTCATCAGACACAAAAAGAAAATGACAAAACAAAGGGATTTTGCTTAGGTAAAGCAGGCCAGAAGCCGTTATTCTGAAAGTAAGCATACAGCTTTAAATGTGATTTAAAGGAACAAATGAAATAATGTAAAATTATCAGGAACTGATTAGAGTTGAATTAAAAGCAAACCTCAATGTGCATTCTAATATTTCAAAGGAAACCAACTGTCCATTTACCGAAATCCGTATCTGCTCCAATATTTTAACAGCATATTAATTTACAATGCAGTTCATCATAAAAGCCTGTATCATGTAGTGAAATCTACTCGATAAAGTAAAAATTTTTTACTCCAGGGTACATGATTGCTATCCAGCAACAGCAGGAAAACTGTATTCAAAAGGTAGGATACCAACCACAGCCATTATTTTTTTTAAAGTATTAAACCACACATTTTCCTATCATCCTGTAATGCAGCCAATACATAAAGCCAATTCAGCTCTGTGACGAACAGGAGCAGACTGTGTCACTGGCCTAGCAGGAGCACAGAATTATGAGTGCTGCCCAGACTCAGGGCAAGATAGATGAGCTATAAAATGCCTAAAAGTAGGTCCAGCCAAGTTTCTTCTGCTACCAGAAGAAACTATGTGGGATGTCCAGCCAGTTACTGGGCACACCTCCTATTCACTATATTCCACAAAAATTCCAGTTAGTTACTGGGCACACCTTCTATTCACCCTATTAAAAAAAAAAATATCCAGCGGAGACTGTTTTTAATAAATCTTCACTGATTTACCTTGTTTGTACAGTGCAAATCGCACTGGCATATTTTTCCCCAAATTCAAGTAAACATTTTTATCCACACCCAGTTTTAATAAACAATTTTTCAATAGGACAGCATAATTCTGCATGCAAAAAAAATTGTCTTTCACATATAATTACAGGATCCTTTCCCAAAGCTTGTCGCCATAGAACTGATAACAAAATTCTACATTGAAGAGCCACCGATTATTAGGTTATATAGAAGTTCCAAGGCTAAATAAACATCAATCCTTGAAAACTCACAAAACACCTTTAACGCCTCTGGCCTTCTTGGCAGTTAGCATAAATAGACTTTTAAGCTGTGAAGAGTTATCAGTAATTACACCACATATCTCCAAACTGTGATTTAAGAACACATTCACTGGTAAACACCTTTCAGCTGTGGATTAACAGCATTCTCCACCTGGCTAGACAAGTTAAGAGATATACCGCACTGTCACATCATTTGGTAATACATTTAAAGAAAATTGCTATTTCAACTGAAATTCTTCCCAGATTGCACAATTTTTCCTATCGTCTCAGGGAGAGAATTACAGTACTGCTTACTCTTCAAAAACATATCTGTGGATCATTTTCAGTAAACTGGGAGTTGCCGTTTTTGCTGGTATATCCAGATTTTTTTCCTCAGATCCAGCGTTTCGATGAGCAAATGAGCCTATCTTCAGGAAATAATTAAGACTGCCAATAAAGAACTCCTGTTGTAACAAAAAAGGAATGGTAAACTGATTTCCTAAGTACCAAATTACATAGGAACAGATGATAAAAGGCCTGAAAATATATCTGCAGGACTAATGCAAAGGAGCACTGCTGTTAGCTACGTGTTTTTTTAGAACAGAGACGTGAATGCTGACAGATGCTTGAAGTCACATTAAGGGAACAAACTATTTTTCCTGACTTAGTAAGTCAAGCAGCAGCCAAAATCCAGCGTAACCAACAGCTTCATGGCAAGCAACAGGCCTAGAGAAACTGTCAGAACAACCAAAATCTTAATTGTGCTTTTGTGCTTGTTTTCATGCCCCTGCCCACAAGTAAAACTGCGGACTTCCAAAACGTGCTGTTTTAGCCATTCAGTCAATATCCACTTTATTTCTCAATGGCCATACGTGAATGTGGCACTTCCACAAGGCCCTACGCGAATAAATCCCACTCCTCCATGAGCCTTCCACATTCCCTACAGCCACAGCTCCCATCCGAACTGATAGCTACTGCAAACACCACAGGGACCTGACCCACCACCAGGTACACCCGCCTGCCCTGCAGTCACTTGGTCAGAAATCCAATTAATACTTTTGCATATAATATAGAAGCTTCCAAAAAATCTTGGTGTTAAAGAAATACAGTCACCATGTATTTCGCCCCTTCTATTTACAGGTAACTCCAGAAATAGTATTTTGAATCCCTCAACTTGCTTCTGAAGTTATGGAGTGGATTAATTTTCTTCACACATACTTGAATGCTTCGTGGGAAGCCACCCTCCTCCTCCTGGTCCGGAAAAGGGGGCAGGTTAGATATAAAAACACATTCTTTGAAGTTACATTTTCTGACAGATTATAAGCAACTCCTCAGAGGAGTCTAACATTTAAAAGCAAACAAAACAACCCTTTTACTTTTCCTAACAGATCCTGCTTGTTTATTCCACGCACGCCCCCCGCGCAGGCAGCTGCCCGAGCAGCACAGCACCCCGCTCGCCCGGGGCCGCCGCCGCCAGCACTCGCACACCTTGCGGAGGGCCCGGCGGGCGCGTCCCGCACACACGGACACGGCGGGGCGGCGGGGTACGACGCTAGCGGCTGCTGGCGAACCGCAGCCCGGCAGAGGCCCCGGACGGCGGCGCCGGCGGGCGGGTCGCGGCTCGTCCCTGCGGAAATGCCCGCGGCCAGGGGCGAGCCCGATGCTGCCGCCCGCAGCCGCACACGCCGCTGCTCACCCGGGCACCGCCGAGGAGGGCGCCGGAGACTCGGCGGGCGCGTCCCGCGGCCTCGTCCCGCCGGAGAGCCCGTTCCCGGCCAGGGGACCCAGCCGACGTGCCGTCGAGGCGCGGGGCGGCGCTCTGCCTGTCTGCGCCCGCCGCGCCGGCAGCCGTTTAACGGTCGCGCTGCTCCACCTGCCTCCGCTCCCGGTGCCGCCGCCTGGCTCCCGCCGCCGGGGCAGGGGCACGCACGCACTGGCCCGGCCGCGCCAGGCGGCCGCCGAGCGCCCCGGGCCGCCGCCCCGACGCCGCGCTCCCGGCCGGCCGCGCCTCCGCGCCCCGAGCTGCCCCTCGCACCTCACCTCACCCGACCCCCGCGCTCCCGGCCTGCCCGCGCCCCCACCCTGCGGCGAGCTGCGCTTACCCTGCGGGCGGCGGGGCGGCCGCCTGCGGAGCGCTGCCGTCCATGCCGGCGGCTGAGCGAGCGCAGGTCGGCTCCCGGGGCAGGGCGGGCGCAGCCGCTGGGATCCGCCCGCACAGCGCCTCGGCTCCCCGCCTCACCTGCTCGGGGCGGGCTGAGGGAGACGGCCCCGCTCCGGCACCGCCTCGCCCCCGAGCCCGGGCATGCCCCGCTGCTCACGGCGCGGCCCTGGGGCGCCTTCCCGGGGGGGCGGCCGCGCACGGGGCCTCGCTGAGCTGCCTGCGCCGGGGCGGCCGCTCGCCAAGCCGCACCTTGGGCGGAGGGGGAAACCCCCCCAAAAAAAAAAAACCCAACACCAAAGAAAACCAAAACACCACAAAAACTTCGTGGCGAGAAACTTGAAACGCGGAACCTTCCCCGCTGCGGGCACCCGCGGAGGAACAGAGACTCCCTGTTCCCGTCCCAGCCCCGCCCGCCCACCCGCCTCCACACACCGGCTCCCCCTCCAGCGGCCGCCCGGCCCGTGCGGGGACTCCGCTCGGCCCCGGCCGCGGGCTGTCAGCGGCCAGCGGGGGCAGGGCCGCTCCTCCCGGCTGGAATTTTCCTCTCCCCGAGCGAAGCGTCTCGGCGGCCGCCACGGGCTCGGCCCTTCCCCATTCCAGCCACCAGGGCGCGGGCCGAAATCCCCGCAGGTGGGGAGAGCCGGCCGGGGCGGCCAGACCCCGCGGTGTGATCCAGCGCCCTCAGGAAAAAAGCGCAGCCACCAAGCCGGGTCACCCTGTCCCTGTCGTCGAGCGCGCCGGGGACTTGTCCCGGGTGTGTGTCTTGCGCTGGCCAGAGAACCATTTTCTCTGCATCATCACCCTGACCAGAACATGTTGGAAACAGCTATGGTGATTTGAACATTAATGAAGCTACTAAATCAGCCCCCCTGGGCTCGCCCCCCGCCCCGGCCGCAGGGACCAGCGCTGCGCCCCGCGGATGCCTGCGGCGGCTGAGGCACAGCGTGACCTGCCCACGCCACGGGTGACTAACTACCGTGCTAGGAGCGGTGTCAGCTGGATCTTCAGTTTGCTCTCGGAGCGTGACGGCACTTCAGTCTGTTCTGCGTGACAAGCTGCCCCTTCCCAGCGTCCAGCCAGCGGACCCGGCGGTCCGCGCTCCTCAGCCGTGCCAGCACGGAGCGCCCTGCCCGTGGGGCCGGGGGATGGCACTGCGCAGCCAAACAGCTCCTTATGCAGGTGATGCTTTGGCCAGTGCTTAACAGAAGTGGAAAAACAGCCAATGACAAAGCATTTATACCTTTTTTTTTAATAGGAAAAGAGTAGAACATTGCATTCTAGTATAAATGTCCTTGCCCTGACTAGTTCTGACATCACACATCTGGAAAAAATATTATAATTGACCATTCTATGTTAATACGATTCATAATATGAACATTGTTTAGAATATTACTGTACACGGTACAATACAGATACTGTACGTCAATAACATTTTGCTTCTCCCTGTACACCTTTCTCATTTGTACTGTGCTTCTTGAATATTTTCTTCTGCTTTTATTTTCTGCTTCTTCAATAGAGATTGAATAACCCTGAAGCTGCCTGTTTTGACAGACCCTAGTGGTGGTTCACACCCTGAATAACCACATGCCATTATCAGGCACACCCCACTAATCTGTGTATGTTTCTTAGACAAAAAATTAATCACTGATGAGTCAGATGGATTTCCCATGGTCCAGTTTTCAAAGAGAAGGTGTTCAACAAATTGATCAGTAAGAAGAATCTCAAGAGCAATCCTACTGAAGACCTTACGTAAAGCTCTGACCTGTTTTCTCTTTTGACAGTCCACTTCTGTTGTCACGCTCCTCAAATTGTTTGGCCACTTCCCAGGTGAGGAAGAAGGTTAACAAATTCCTTTGTGTACTGGCTATTCCGGCACTCAGGGTTGGGTAACTTTCTGCTTTCAGTGTGTAGCCTCGGTTTAAGTACAAAAGAACTTCATGTTTCCAACCAGATACTTCTTGGGGAAAACCATTAGGTGACTGCATCTTCTAAAATGTAATGAAACTCCAATGTAGGAAAGGCATGAGATGATTCAACTATAGCTGAATCTATAGAAGACCATTGTAGCTGATTGTATATTAGAATAATTACAGCTGGTAATTGTTGCTGCAATGTCATCCGTTCTAATAAACATTACTGGACCTCCATAAGGAACTGTTGTAGCATTCTCTTTAAAATCTCATTTGAAAACCAATGTATGGTATCGTCTAATTCTTTTGGCAAGTACTAATGCCAAGAAGATTGCGATCTATTGAATAGCTCACATGGGCTAATAATAGAAATTCAGCAATGCCAGGGAAAAAAAGTGACATTGGGAAAATAATCTAAAATAATTGTCAGTGGTGGCGATCTCCGACAGGGACTGGGGAATTGTTTCAAAAAGCAGTTCACTAAATAATGCCAATCTCACTTAAGAGGGGGGAGGTTATGCTTATCTCCTCACTCTACCACTTCTCTTATCCAAATCTTCATTGATAACTAAGCAGATCTGAAATACTGATCACTAGAAACACTGTAGACTCTAAACTTGAGTGCCTGAAGGCCATGTTCTGCAGTGACAGTTTTATGACTAGCCTTAAAATAGTTGGGTTTACAAGATTCTGGAGATACCGTTTGTCCTAGGGATCTCAGTTTCTAAAAACAAATTCTAGATTCCTATGGCACTTTGCTTTTTCATAATAGAAAATCAGTTCTGCGTTAGAGTTTCAAAAGTTGTTGACGGAGTCAACTGCTCTTTTTTTATTATTCTATTTTTATAAAGTTCCCAACTTTGTCCTGACCTCAAAATGTTGCTCATATCAAGCAAACAACTCACACACACAAAAAACAGATCGCTGCAGCAGAGAAAACCAAGTGGGCTATTAACACTCTTTGTCTCTCTCCCATTGAACAGTGGAAAGAAAAAACATTTAAAGAAAAGTTCCTTAGCTTTTTCAAGCTGATCTGTGAAGATAGCATTGTAGCAGTTAATGAAGTGGCAGGTTATTAATTGCACACACAGTTGCAATAATGTCATCCTTTGTCTATGGTTTGAGGTAAAACAATCATTTATCTGGAGGCATTAATCTGTGTGACAAGTCCCCACCCCCTGTGCTCAGTGAATGTACTTGGTGCCATTGTATATTCAGTATAAATGTTTGTAGATTAATACCCAGTTCTCATTACTGTTAGCATAACCTTCAAGTTCTGCTTGTAGTGAGAACTGTTAACTATTTAAACTGCTATTTAAAGAACGTCTAACCTGGAGTTCCAGACAACTTACTAACTATGGGTTTTTCATACAAGTTAAATTACTAAAAACAAAGTCCTGACTGTTCTGAAAAAGCAGTAATATCCCATGGCGTTTTTCGTAACAGTCAGGAGTTGTCCTACATGGCTTTGGGAAAATCTCCATGCCTCCACCCATAGTGCTGGTGGTTGCTTTCCTCTGTTCGAGGTTGCCAGAAATGTGGAATACAAGTATTTTGAGATGAAAGATGCTGCAGAAATGTAATGGACTGTATATGATTTTCAAACAGGTATGCCCAATATTGCCTGTGGTGAAAGCTATTATAAAGGTTAAACATGCCACAGGAGTCTTACAATATTTTTCACTGTTGTAAAGGTCTGTTTACAAGGTCTTTCTTTTTAAATCTATTCATATATAACAGCGTATTAATGGCATTTTGTGATTTAAGCATGTAAGCTGAATGCTCTCTTAATGTAGTTTTGTACATAGAAAGTCATACTGTATCACACAGTTGTTGTTTTGAATAATATTGTGCAAAGTAGGTGTGAAATAGAATATGGAATTGAAGGGTGTTTTCCTTGTTAAATTAATTTTATGATGCATAATTAAAATATATTAGAAAGCTGTTTTATTCTGTCAGTATAGCAGACATCACAAAAATCAGGTTTTTACCCTTACAGCATAAAGATAACACAAAGAATTATTACATGACTCTTGCTTTTGTTTAAATGAAAACTAAATCTGCATGTATTTTTTTTCTACAGAGCAGGCAATCACCTTGCACTGCATCTTGTTGAACCATTGCCTTTCCTGTGTTTGCATTCCAGCATATGGGTGAGGTTTTGGGAAGCATGCACACACATGCATATAGCCACGGAAAGGATTGCTGTAGGCACAGGGACAGGGTTTTGTGCCCATCTGAACTGTGCACTTAACTGAAGAACACTAGAACACTATACCCCTGCACCTGGCACCATGAGGCCGCACCTTGAATCTTCTATCCAGTTTTGGGCTTTGCACTTCAAAAGGGACATGGAGGTGCTGGAGTGTGTCCAGAGACGGGCAGCAAAACTGGTGAAGGGTTTAGAGTGCAAGTCTTCTGGGAACTGGCTGAGGGAACTGGGGCTGTTTAGCCTGGAGAAAAGGAGGGTCAGGGGGTGCTTATCATTCTCTACAATTACCTGAAAGGAGATTGTAGCAAGGTGGCTGTCAGTCTCTTCTCCCAGATAAGAAACGATAGAACAAGAGGAAATGGCCTCAGGTTGTGCCAGGGGAGGTTTAGATTGAATATTTGGAAAAATTTCTTCACTGAAAGGGTGGTCAAGCATTGGAACAGCCTGCCCAGGGAAGTGGTGGAGTCACCATCCCTGGAGGTGTTTAAAAGACATGTAGATGCAGCGCTTAGGGACATGGTTTAGTGGTGGACTTGGCAGTTCTGGGTTAATGGTTATACTTGATGACCTTAAAGGTCTTTTCTAATGTAAACAGTTCTACGATTCTATGATCTCATCTATAAATACACAAGAGGAATATTAAACATTTTGTTAGCATCTATTTTCTAAGGACCTCAGGGAGCATTTCTAAACAGTAAAATGTTACCACTATAAAGAAGTTAAAATTATTTTTTTTCTTATGTTAGGTAAGATAAATAAATGGAGATTACACGACTTGCTAAAATTACAGCTAGCTGACAGCCTGACTGGGATAGCACTACTTGGTATCACAACCAGCTGTATTCTCTACTGTCATCAGCAGGTGATCTTAAAGAAAATTAGATTACAATAACAAAAGGCATCTGCCTGGGTGGATGCTATGTTTTCAAGTACATGGAAAATTATAAAACTGGTTTTAAAATGAGTAGGCTCAAAATTTGCATCAGAGATTTACCAAGTAGGGTGCTGATACGTGGATTTGATAAACATCCAAGCATGAAGACATCCTATACATTATGTTGATGGAATTATATTAAGTTTATGGTAGGGCTAGTGATATATTTCTTTTGAGTAGAGTAGAATAGTTCAGTTGGGAGGGACCTACAATGATCATCTAGTCCAACTGCCTGACCACTTGGACTAATTGATTGTTGAAGTGCAATGGAACATAAAAGAATGATTTATCTCTTTTTACACAAAGAACAAGTAGAAAATAGTCCAAGTTAGGACTGCCCTATCTATGTTTCCCAAAGCAATATTAAAATTACCCTACAGCTGGGTTTGTACTGTTGTACTGCTTTGCAACGGAGTCCAATTACAATAATTAAAGTGTCACAGACTGTGCTAATATAAACAGGATTACATCGATAGTACCATTTAGCATTTGTGTTTAATGTTATAGTTTATTAATTTATAGGTAGGTAATATCTATGCTGGCCACCCACACAAAGACGGGTTTCACCCTGAGAAGGAGACAGATCACGTTATGCTAAATTGTAAAGAATGCAGTTATCTGTTTAATGCTTTGGCCTGATAGATGAACTAAATGAGACTACACCCTATACTGTCAGATACAGGACTAAGTCATTTTTGCCTTTTATAGAGGGTTTTCCCAATACTTACTACCACATATAACAATAAATGCAAGATCAGATCTAATTTTTTTTTTCCTTTTATTAATACTGTCCCAAATATATTTTGTTCCTAATGTGTACATTACAGGCATTTACTTTCCTAGAGATACGTTGTCCTTTTAGGTCGTATTTAAGATTAGCATGATACCATGCTGAATTCTTATTGCTACCATTATGTTTTTACGCTGCTGGTGTTTTATTTTTGCCTTTGGATCATCAAGGTGAACGTTTTGCCACATTACATGTCATGATTTGTAAGTTATTTTGTTTGTTGAACCGTATTTTCAGGAATGCATTAAATAACAATTAGTGAGGTATTCATGTGGAATAACTTTGCACTTGAGTAACATTAGGAAGATTCAGATGATGCAGAGTAGTGAGTGATTTAAGATACAGACTCACATATCCCCGAAGTACCCTGTCACACTGTTAATTATTTGTTAAAACAACTTTGTATAATGATTTCAAATCACGTAAACCACAGCAGTTGCAATGAAGGATAGATAAGAATGAATCTAAATGTTTATTTTACCTAGGGTTTAGAAGAAACTGCAAGTTCACTAAATTGCTATCATGCGATAAATTTACAAATTATGAATGTTCATATATAACTAGGAATGTATGCTGTGCAAAAAATCCTTAACACTGAAGTCTGTAAAGTCTAAACATTAAAAATAAATATTTATGATGGAAAACACCTTTATGATGCAAAACACCTTTGGACAAAAATACATTCATAATATTTGTTCAAGTCATTAGTAATGCATTAGCTTATGTCTTACTGCATCATACAATAATACAAAAAGAAACATAATCTCCTTTTCCTATTAGAAAAATACTTAGATCCAAAAGAGATTTGAGAATTTCTTCAACAGAGATACAGAAAATGTGGCAATAGCTAAGCTATCAGTAGAGGAGTTATCTTAGGTCCTGAAAGCTATATTGCTATGGTTGTACTGTATCATGAAAGCAAGACATATTAGCCCAGAAGAACTTTATGCTGCACATATTTGTATCTCTTGTTATTTTAGCTAGCTCACTCAGAACTAGCCTGGGTAACTTTACAGGGCTCATGCTTTCTGGACATCCTCTGAGACACTACATGCATTTAGGTGGAATCTAGTGCCATATATTAAGACGCTTTTGAAGCACGGAGAGGGAGTTAAGCATTTAACTTGAATGTTACGAATAGCATGCTCTGATTAGACAACTGAATAAATGGAGAGGAGAGAAGGAAGAGGCACTCCTCCCCTGGAATGCTAACAAAAAAGGGACGCTGATCAGCGTGCAGCACGCTTACTCAGGTATGCTCTAGGGACCTACTGCTGGAATGAACCCCACAAGAGAGCTCCAAAGGGAAGTATTTATCATGTCTGTTTTAAACACAACATGGAGATGTTCAGTACAGATAAATCCAGGATAATTCTGCTCACATACACTGAATTCTAGGGACCTGGAGAAATCTTTTTGTTAAAAAAAGGCTTAACCCACCTTCAAATGGTGGCAGTTTCAAGAATATAACACTGCACCAAGTTCTATTTAAGTCACACATGCTGCTTCATAGATCCAGAAATTATTAGTACTCCAAGATTTTAGAAAGCTGGAAATTTTTTTTCTGATAAACATTTGAATAAAAGTCATGAACAGATACTTACATAAAAGTTTCAGTCTCAGTACCCAGCAGAGTTTACCAACTGTGATAATTCCCATAACCTTTTCAAACACATTGTCCACTTATATCACTTATCGCTGTAATTCTGAGCAAGAATGAACAGGGACAGGAGCTCAAGGCTGTATGTTGCAGCTGAATGTGGCTTTATATCTAGTATTTGCCTCATCAGCGGGGAGATGAAGCATTGATTGCAGAAATTCTTTGAGGCCTTCAGTTAAAAATCATTACTGATCTGAGTTTGAGAGTTTGCATAAATAATTTCAAGTCATTTTAAAGCCCAGCTTTGACTCTTTGACTCTTTCTTTTCTGCAGTTTGCCAGTGTCTCCTTACAGAATTACCTTGTTAGTGAGCATCTGTATGTTCTCAACACAGCTTGTGCAGACATGTCAAAGACAGTTTGAAACTAGCAGCTGTGTGAAGCTCAGCATGGGCTAACAACTCATTTTCAAAGCCAGGTTTCCTGGAGAATAT
Organism: Falco biarmicus; assembly: GCF_023638135.1. Classification (NCBI taxonomy): domain Eukaryota; kingdom Metazoa; phylum Chordata; class Aves; order Falconiformes; family Falconidae; genus Falco; species Falco biarmicus. Next base: position 23,928,901 of record NC_079295.1, on the reverse strand, counting down.
GGAATAGAAATTCTTTATCTCTTTGGCTATACTTAGCAGCAGTACACAGGACAGGACAGCTCAAGGGTAGCAGAAGTATATTCTGTGGTGTGTATGCACCAGTATATATTTCACTGTATCACCCTGTAAACAAAAAATGGTAATTAAGCATCAAAGTAGTCTCACACATAAGAATAAGCCCACGGCAACAAGGACTGAGAAAGCTGTCTAGCCTTTGTGTGTGTTGTACAAAAACATAACTTGTATGTGTAACTATTTGCTATTGATTTACCAAGCTGCAGTGTATATGTTCAGCATCTTGAAATACTTCTAATTTAAGCAGTGAAGTTGTAGCTTAATTTTAATTTTATTTAAGAAATGTATGGAGCATTTTCTACCACTACTTTTACCTTTTTTTTGATTAAGGGGTTGTGTCTATACAACATAGGAAGCACTCTTCCTGCCATCAGAGCTGCTATTATTTCATTCTTCCTTCCCTTCAAACTGCTATGCTAAAGTCACTGCTTACTATCCACTGAGTATGGCATGGCTTGGAAAATTTAATTCCAGTCTTGATGCAGTCAGGTGAGAAAAAAAAGGCTTAACAATCTGGTCTGGTTTTGTTCTGTTTACTATGGCATAAAAACAAGTATAATGATGCTTAGAATTCTCACATGCTAATTACTATGTATACATGCAGCAGTTTGCATTGCTTTTTACTGTACATTAGCATCTATTAATTCACTCTAGTTAAGTACTGTGTACTAACCAGAGACAAAGGTTGCATGAAATTGTCCAGCTATTTTAATTTTTAAAAAGTGAAAAACAAAACAACCTCAGCTAGAGCTTTAAATGTTCCTTATGGAACCGGCAAACCGAAATGCCCTTAGCTCAACAAATTTGACTTGGGCATTAGACCAGATTTGGAAGACTATGCAATATTTTATGCATAGCAGTACAACGGCACAATTAAAAGATCTGAAGATTCACTTTTCCTTTGAAAACAAAAACCCAACTAAATACAGCAAAAAGATTTTGAATGCATCAGCCAGTCCCACTCCATGACCAATGTGTAGCTGTAGCATCACACATTTATGCCAGGAGATATGAAATTGCCATTGTCACTCTATACTGGACCTGTAGGCCACTCAGCTGCTATAACAGCACTACAGCTGTTTCTGACTTTGTGGAATGGTGCCAATGTTTTTCCCAGAAATAAAGGTTAGAAAATGCAAAGAGCACCAGTTTTATCTCCCCTATCTCTTCCTGGAGAAGACTGGGCAAGAAAATGGGAAAGAAATCTATCAGGAGTTATTAAATACAAAGCACCATCCCTGGTTCAGGAAGTTCCTGAACCACAGATTGCCTGATGATAGGAATATTTATGGAAGTATATATGCTTTCCCTTCATTTATAGCGTTCCCTCAACATCCATATTCGGACTTTGTTCGAGACAGGATACCAGGCCTAGATAAGACAGTCTGACACAGGGGGGCCGTCCTTGTGTTTTGAGATTCTTTGGATATGTTTGGAAGTCTGACTTTAAAAGAGAAAAGCCTCATTTTTTAATAAAGGTAAAGGAGTGCTATGGATGTCTGTGGTTTCTTTGAACCTACTGTAATTATAATTTCAAGATTTTGCCTTCAGTCTCATTTTTTACATTATAATGCACCACGCCTTTCAAGCATTAGGCATTCAAAGAGCTGGTAAAGGCAGTTTGGTGGTGTTAGAAGGTAAATTACAGCTTTGCTGAATGGCTTGCTTGGGTATTGACTTTAGAAGCTCTGTGTAAAGTGGTGATGCTGAATGGCCTTATTAACAACTCTGAGGCCAGCATGTGTGAAAGTGACAGCACTGGGATAAGGAGATGTTTTATCTCTCCTAGCAGTGTATGAAATGCTTATTGACCTGGTTGAACCTTGAAAGTCAGCCCATTATAGTCAAATACAAGTTCTTGGGCTTCATTCCAGGCTAAGATTCACAAAGATATGCTAATTAAATGCATCAGAGCCTATTTAGACCAAACAGTTCAAAAAAGATTGAAACAAGGTTGAGCTGCCCAGATGCAGAAGCAGGAGAAAATAAGGAGAAATAAAGAGTCACCCCGAATGGTTTGTATTTTACTACTTAGGAAACTGCATTTGAGAAATAAGCAGCTGTAGATTCTGGTCAATATTATCGGTTTGGGTTGAGTTACATAAGCATTTCCCTAGCGAGCCAACTCTTGTCTCGAATTTACAGACAGAACCCTGCTGCATAACCCGTTTTAAGTATTTAAAGATGCACCTTAGAAAATTCTTGGCCCAAGGGCAGAAAATTTTTGAAACATTTAAAGTGAATGAAAAAAACACCAGGGAGATAAAGCTGCACAGTGGCTCAGGAGATAGATTCCTGTGAGGGCAGAAGGAAATTGTTTTTAAACATGGACTGTGATTATCAGCGTTAGAAGGAAACATGACATTTTTCAGCATAAAATATGAAGACTGAGATAAAAGGAAAAGAACCAAGAGGTAAAAATGTCTCCAAGGCCAGACTACATGGTTAAGGAACATGAAGGTACAGGAACAGAGCCATGGCGCAAGTAAAAAATCATGTTCTTAGGCTTGACAGCTGGTTAACGTTGCATACTGAGGCTTTAATCCCCAAGTCACTCTATCCTCTCTAGATCAGAGTGACTATTAAGCTAAACTGCCTTTTTTTAATTTTTTAAATTTTTTTTCACTTTTTCTAGCCACCTTTTCCCACTTCACATACCACTGATGAAAAAAAAAAAAAAAATGTGGAGTGCTTGAAGAAAGTGCAGTATGAATTTTGCCACCCCTTTCATCCTTAATCAAGAGTGAGAGAGTTCAGTGCTGGTACCCTTCAAGGTCTGTGCCGTTACAAAATGAATTTGTAGCTGTAACAATAAGTAAATTCTGGTTCATAAAGATTTAAACCACTGATAGGTAGCCTGAATACATCTTTATTCTGTTAATATGCTGCATCTGAATTGCAAATCAGACCAAATACATGTTCTGTTGAAAGCAAAGTAAACAATAGAAGTGAATCTGTTGTAGTCTAAGAGCCAAGGAGTCACAGAAACATCTCTTGTTTCTCCAGTGAAATATAACAGGAATTGCTCTCTACAAAGAAGAGAACCTATTCTACTGATTCACCAATGCAGAACACACAGACACCATGGATGAACTCCAACCTACTGGCTTCAAGGACAGGATCCTTTGTGATTCTTAGGGGTGCAAATTTAAATGATGTTTCAAGGTTCAAGATAAGTGTTTTCTAGCTTTTCCTTTTTTGTACCATTCAGGCTAAGAAGTGTAACTTTTCAAAGGTCACAGATACTTAATTCCCCTTTTCACTTTAAATTAGTTCATAAAGGCAGGCAAAAGACAGGACTTAGATAGGGATCATTTACATGGGGCATTACAAGGACAGGGAAATTGTCTTAAATTATTTTAAATGTACATGGAAGCTTTTCCATTTTTTTCTTTTCATCCCTAATACATTTTATTATTGTGGACAACATGTATCTTTATGACGTAACACTGTCTCATATATATATTTTTTATTATGAAGACTTCTAGTCTTTATTCTACTTACAGCAGTTTTGTTATGCATAGTTTATGACTGAGACTTTAATCAGAAGCCTGTTCACCTGCACGATGCAAACAGCTGGAAACTACTGTCCTGTCTTCTGAGTAAATCGGTACCAGGATTTCCATCTGTGCTATATATATGTGCCTGGAAGGGTGCCAATAACAATTACCGATCATTGCAAAGATCATCCCTAGCTGAAGGCTCCTTCAATGTCAGTTTTGAACACATTCCGCAGTTTTCTCTAAGTTCAGAGAAAGATTTGAACAACAGTGCTGAAGGAGAAAAAAAGCCAGAAGGCAGATTTCAGATCAACTATTTTATAATATATTGAAGTTCTATCCTTAAACATGTCCATTTTTCTAGTTTTACCTGAATCTCTCTCTTAACTCCAAATTACATCACGAGGTATATTCTGAAAGTTACTTCTGTGAAAGAATCCTAGACATCTGGGGCCTATGATAAGAAAAGAAGCACTTCGCAATCTTCAGCAAAATAGAACATGGGGCAGATAGTGAGGGCAACGTTCAGAATTCATTATTGCAGCCACTGTGAAGAGAAACTTCTCTTGAGAGCTGCAGCAATTATGTAACAGTTAGCTACCAAAATGGGGATCTAAGTTATCTAAGATTCCTTAAAAAAAAGAGTAAAATCTGGAGGCTTTCTCTGACTACTGTGCAAGTCAAATATCATCCAGGTAAAAACCAAAAGTACAGCACAGAAAATGTATCCAAATTCAGTATGACACAAGAGAGAACACCAGGAATCGTGCTTAAGCCATGGTAACTTTAACCTGATGCTGGGAAGAAGAAAGTGAAATAATATTTCTTAAATTCTTCTGTGCAACACAGCTCATTCCTTGTGTTTATCCAGCAAACCTGCCTTTCCAGAGATCTCCCCAGGTTGCACCAGATACCAGCGAGTATCACACATTGCAAAATGCCATAGTAGACTGCAATCTGATTAGAACTGTAACATTTCATTTGCAAACATTCTACTTCAGTTACAGATTAACAGAAAGGATTTAATTTCTTGAAGGAGAAAACAAGTAGCTGGTAAAAGCAAGGTATGAAAAAAAAAAGGATGCTGGATATTACAGGAAAACTGCAGGACCTGATTGTATATAGTTCATCTTTTGCATGCAGCTTATGACTTTTACGTAATGTCCTGGTTTCAGCCGGGATAGAGTTGATTTTTCTGCCTAGTAGCTGGTACAGTGCTGTGTTTTGGATTTAGTAGGAGAATAATGTTGATAATATACTGATGTTTCAGTTGTTGCGAAGTAGTGCTTACCCCAAATCAAGGACTTTTCAAGTTTCCCATGCTCTGCCAGTGAGCAGGTGCACAAGAAGCTGGGAGGGAGCAAAGCCAGGGCAGCTGCCCTGAACTAGCCAGAGGGATATTCCACACCATAGAACATCATGATCAGTATATGAACTGAGGGGAGCTGGCTGGGAGAGGCCGATGGCTGCCTGGGAACTGACTGGGCATCAGTCAGCAGGTGGCCGCACTGTGCATCACTTTGTTTTCTTGAGTTTTATTGTTCTCGCTCTTTTTGTTATTTCTCTTTTAATCATTATTATTATTATATTTTATTTCAATTATTAAACCGTTCTTATTTCAACCCACAAGTTTTACCTTTTTCCAGTTCTCCTCCCTATCCCACTGTGTGTGCGAGTGGCTTCGTGGTACTTAGTTGCCACTTGGGGTTAAACCATGACGTGAGAAGTCTCACCAAGACCAAATATACTTTCCAAAGATTATTAATGGTTTCACTTTGTCCAATGAAAAAACCCCAGCGTTTTTACTGAATTGTAAAAGCCAGCTCAACACCACTGAAGTCAGGCTTCAAATTCACATAGCAGGCATGAGACAAAATGGGACCTTTTGGGAACAGTGGAATGATAATCTAATCTATCAAACTGTTTAAGACTATGACCATGAAACTAGTGGTAAAGGAAAGGGTATGCCTTTTCCCACTTCTGCTAGAAATCTCCATCCTTATCTGCTTCAGGATCTACCTCACCAGCAGATCCTGCTTGAATAACACTCGTGTTTACTCTTTAGTACATGAAACAGCAAAGAGGAATAGTAAGATGGGTAGAACCCCCTGCCAAACTTACAACAAACAGCAAGTTCCAACAACTCCTCTGGTTCTCCCTTTCACTACCCAGAGGCATACAAAAGTCACTCTTGCAATTTAATCTCTTTAGCAACATCTGACCTGGCAGACCTAAGAATATTTTTTTATTCCCACACCTTGATACATGCACTAGGCATTATAAGCCTCATTCACTAGAATATTACAGAGCCTCTTGTAAGAATGGGGGGATTGTACAGAAAGAGATCTGTGTCAGCCAACAAGAAAAGCTTTCCTGAATTTCTTCCACCTGGCAATCACTGTAACCTTAGTCACTTTTCAAATTATTAAGGCTCATAAACTATTTTACTGGAAGTGTGAATAAGCAGAAAGGCCTCTATTAAAAATATGACTGAGAGCAGCAAGTCTTAGCACACCATCTGCAGTGATTGCACTCAAATATTTATTATGTAAGTTCCACTAAGGAATAGTCAATAAGCTTTGTCAGAGAGCTGATGAGAGTTCAGAGGAGAAAGCTATGTGTCAAACAGCTTGTGACAGTACAAAGAGACTACAGAAATATATGCATCCAAGGGGAGAGCTTTCAGGCACTTAGAAGTTGGAATATAGCATTCAGTCACTCTCAGTTTCATGAATACACACTGGATTATTACATGAAAGGAAACCGCAGTTCTAGCCACACTGTGTTCTGCAGTACAGGTACATCTGCTGCCAAGGATGACCTTCCTGACAAGCACCTTATCCTCATCTCAGTGCCCTGGATTCTCAGTGATATACTTCACAGTCACTTTGACATAACGAATACAGGCTTTCTCAGAATATTGTCTTATGGCTTGTGATAACAATGAATGGCCAAAAGTAGAATGACTAGTCTCAAAAAGAGGCAGAAACTCCTCTTGTTCTCTCTTTCTCTGTTTCTTAAAGCTCTGTTCTCAACTGTTACAGACTGCTAACTTTCCAACAGTCATCTTCTCTTCCAGAGGCATCTAAGGATCAACAACTATCTCATGAATAGGATCTCAAGTGTTCTGTGCTTTAGCTTGTCTCTTGTGCAGACGAATACTGCCCTGCCAGTGTTTGTTCAGCAGTTGCCATTGTCTGATACAATAGGCCTGGGTTACCATTTATCAGACCTGTTCTTCCAGCTAGTCTACATTCCTTGCCCTCACCACTTCCAGGATGGGGAGATCCTTTATGAAGATACTTCCTGAGCCTCCCCAAGGGGCATGCTCCCTCTTCAAGAAAACAACAATGAACACTTTCATAATAAATTTAAAACTGAAATAAATATTTTGAAAAATATTTTGATTAATAGCCCTGATATAATGTTATTTTCCCTCTTATGCTTCTTGGTTCCAAGAAAATAAAATACCTTCTTTCTAAACCATAGCTTGATCTCATTATGTCTTTTCCAAAATTTTCATATTTGCAACTTTTGCTGCTCTCTGCAAGTTCAGTGCAAGCTCTATGGAGTAGCTTTATTGGAAAGGAGTTTAAGAGTTTAGCACTGTGCACAAACTAAGTGCAGGAATTTATTAAAATGCAAAGGGTTAGAAATTAGTAACAACAATAATTTTTTAAAATCTGTAAATAAAATGAAAAAGTAGTTCAGCAAGCAAAACAGTATTTTTGCTTAGCAAACTATCTGACTCTTACAACTTTTCTCACAGCACATTTTTCAGCTGTTTCATACACACCTAGCCATAGGTTCTCAGAGTCTTTACGGAAGGCAAGTATGCTCAGTAAAACAAAGTATCAAAAACCTCCTGATTCATGCACCCTTAACTGACATAAGCATAAGTAATCTCTTCAATTCACTGCCAGCTGGAGAGGAATGATGTACAGTATAGTGTGAATGCCCTCTGCAGGTAGAACAAGAAACCACTATAAATCTGGAATTTACTTCAGTTTGCCTATTTTTACTAAGTAGGTACTAAATAAGGAAGTCCATATTACTCCTTATAAGCCTTATTACCAAAAAATGGTAATTTTGCATACAGCTTACCATTTTTACGTGATGTCCTGGTTTCAGCTGGGATAGAGTTGATTTCCCTGCCTAGTAGCTGGTACAGTGCTGTGTTTTGGATTTAGTACAATAATAATGTTGATAATACACTGATGTTTCAGTTGTTGCATTGTGAATCTCCTGATATCGCTGATAGACAGTTGATCATCTATCACAGACTTTTCACCAGCCATAAAGGCAGGCTGTGTCTACACTGCTGAATTACATAGGAACATGGAGTAATACTGAACCTCACAGCCTTGTTCATCAAACCTGCTTAACTGTTACAACACTCCTGGCATGGTTTGACTGTACCAGCTAGTATTCTTTCAAATACCCTCTGTATAATGGTATCTCTGTGTGTTTTACCAGTCCCATGAACTGCTGCACATCCTTCTAAATATTTTGAGCTCAAAAACCATCTCTCTCTCACACACACGTGCAGGCACACACAAATCATGCTTACAGCCAGAATAGTACTCTGTTGTGTCCAGGGGACACCAAGGGCCAACTGATAGGTATTGTGGACATAACCAGTTCTATGCCATGTGGTCTCTGATCTAGAGAAAAGTCCCCTCTCTAAAGCCTCAATAATCTACTGCAAGAGCCAGGTGTTGAGGTAACCAATATTGCTTTTTCCTGAGGGGCCAGTTTAGTGTGGGGGACACCATGTGTTAGGTAGCCCACAAGCATCATGTGAAAATAGCTTCCAGTTGAAGCTATTATCAAAACAGATGCTAAACCATCAGCCTTATATAGGCATGCTCTGCTGTCTCTGTCCATGTTGCCAGAGGTTTCAGAGCCTCTGTCATAGCAATGTCCTATTCTCCACAGAAAACAGCAGTCAGCAACTACTGCGTGCCTGAACTCCATGACATTCAGTCCCATGACCTCTATCTCAGCATACCCATGCTGGTTTTCTGATTGGCCAAATCTACTGTGGACGAGATCAACAAAAATATAAATATGTACACTCAGTTTAAGAGAAGAACGATCTCAATCCCTGGCCAAAGATGAATGTGAATAAAACTGAAGACTATTATGAATTTGGAGCAGGAAACAAGGCTTTTAAAGACAGTCTTTAGTGGAATAAGAGGACTGATGGACACCATATGGAGCACAGTAAATGTCACATGCAAAAAGAGTAACAAATCAACAGAAGTACTAAAAATCAAAACCAAGAAAGGATGGTGATGTGACAAAGAAAAATCTATGGCCCTACTTAATTTTAATAGTCACCGTCACCCTTGCTATTTCCAAAGGAGCTCCTGACCACTTCCATGAAAACATGCCCAAAACATCTTGCTTAGGGGTAGATTCACTCTAACAAATGGCCTTGATTTCAAGTTGCACATAAGCTGCAGTTCTAACTTCATGCAAAGTACACAGTAATAGCTGCATTCAAAAACTCTAGCTGTATAGATAAATTACTTGCTTGTATTTGTCCCTAACTCTGCCATGGAAGTTCAGGTAATGCTTACAGTCCACAAAATCAATATACACCATTACAATGCTTGTCTGTTCTGAAAACACGAACAAATGACTTCATTCCTGTATTTGAGAAAGTAAAGAGAGATGTTCTACATACACAAGCATAAGCTGCCAGTAGAATAAGAACTGAAGAGCAGAAAACTATTTGATCAGCTTTGAGTTCAAAGACATGTCACAGCATACAAAGCTTCCAAACTGGATTATTGTGACACTGGCAGTTACAAAAATACCTTCCTTTTTCTGTTCATGCCCACAGCATACATGAAAGTCAGTCAGTCTGCATATATACATGGCTTTGGACTTGCTGTGTAGTCTGATTCATTCCAAGTCTGTCAAAGATCTTAAGTTATATTTCAGGTCCGTGAAAATCACATTGTATGTATTCCTACACAGTTTTTAATTGAATTCCTAAGTTACATTTTAGTAATTTATTTTTTTTTTTTCTGCTGGGAATGCAGCAATTTTAGTAGTTTACAGCAGAAAACCTAACAGAGACATGCTTCTCATGGATGCTGCAGGTGTGCCAAGCATTGAGGAGTACACAGAGCAACTATAAGAACTGTGATTACTTGAAAATGCTTTTTTGAAGGTCCTATATTAATAACCCTCCTTTTACACCCAACCTAACAAAGAGCAGATAAATCTTTACTTTTTTCCCCTGATCCATCTGTTGAAACACTAATGGAAAGTTTATCTTTAAGGGTAAGTCTATAACAATGGCCTTAGCAGCAAGAGACAAAGACCAGTAGTACCTTGTTTTATTTGCATGCTGTGTCAATTATCTGTTTTACAAGTCTTCCCTGTTTCTAAATTACATTTTCTCCTTTCCAGAGAATGCATGGGTGGTTTTGGTTTTAAGCGTGTGTGCGTGCACATGCGTGTGTGTATATGCACACCTGTAATTTTTACTTTTACTAAACTCCACTGTACTGCATACTCTACCTGCATTTTCCTGGAATTTACATAACCCAGAATTTGTTACCTGCCATAGACTTACATTAATTGTGAGTTCTGTAGCTGTCTCCACTGATATGCAAACTAGAACTCTATACATCCCTGTCCTGTCAAAGACCAATCTAATTCATCCTTCCTTCACAAAATGCCTGTCACCAGTAATACCATTTGTCACATTTTTGATTCTTTGTCAAATCTCTCTCTTCTTTCCAGTACAGATACCTCAAGGCAGTTACTGCCAGTGTTAAGCTTTTACTATTCAAATAAAACACATTAATTAACTTGCTAATACATTAAAAACAGACTAGACACCTTGGGTGGAGTTTACCAGAGCTCCCAAGCTAGGTTCCTTTTCACACTCTGTTGCATAAACTGAACTGGGCATTTATCAAGGTGTCTGCAAGTGAAATATCCAAGAAAGCAGGAACTGTAAAGCTGCCAGGTTTCAAAGTACCTGAGCATATCATTCACAGCATCCAGAATATAGCATGTCAACAGGTTGTCACAGCCACAGACTGAGACTTAACAGGATGGCAAAGCATGTTAAGTTTACTGCATTTTAAAACAGGCCAATGCTTACTTTGTGAATAGGAAATTAACATTGACTTTTCTGATTTGCAGAGGGTTTTATGGTTAATATATTGTGTATAAAATTCCCGAGGCTCTCACAATTGCTGGTGTATCTCTGCATCTTAACTTCAGTTCAAGCAGGGACTTTTTATATATATTTTTTTTTATTTAATAACTACCATTGGCAGCTTCCATCACCCCTCCAAATACCATTAGAGTTATTCTTAAACCTACAAGGCAAACCCTCTCAGTTTGATTAGGAGGATAGAGTTTTAAGATAAATCCATTAACATTTGAACTGAAATTAAGTAATATCATAAGATACATGATGAAATTAAAACCAATTATTGCTAGAAAAAAACTAGTAAGGATTCAGTGGCTGATTTCCAAAAAAGGTTGCATAATCTGTTCTTCCATCCTTATTCAAATTTCCATTTAATTAATAAATGTGTGCAATAATCATTCTATACAGAACAAAAAAGAAAAATAAATTGAAAATACACCGTCACAACTCAGTTGTTGCAGTTAATTTTTGAGCACCATCTGCTGGTCTACTTCTAAAACAACAACCAGATTTCTCAACTGCTGTTAACATCTAGATATGTTTCAGGTCTGTATTGACTTATCACTTACTTTGTTACATATTTATTAAAAGTTCCCATGAGTAGTGCATTATTATCATACTAGAGGAAATAACAGGATTCATGTAATAATGGACAGCTATAGAGGAGATGTGTTGGAAAGGTTAAAATAGCTGCTCTGCAGTTAACGTAGGTTGAGATAAAAACATCGCTATGACAAGCTTAAGCTGAAAAGGTTTCTAAAGTACACTGAAAATGAAAGCAACTTGGCCACTGTTTTCGTCTTAGCATACCATATGTCACCACTACCACAGCTCTTGTCAGCAAGGAAAGGAGAGATATCACTGCCATCTTTTATTTCTTGCAGATTCTCAGATACTATTGGAAAGACTTGTAGAGAAATCTACACAGACAGAACCTCACCCTTGCTCCCCTCTTGCTCCTAGCAATGCAGTGCCATCTGCTTTTCGCGTCTTTCTCCTTACTCTATTCCAGAAAGACCTAACATTTCCTCTAGGAAGGTACCATGTTAGGAGCCCGGGCTCTGGTAGAGTTAACTATTAACAAATCTGGAGTCTTATTCTTTTCTCCTTCTCTCTAGAACACTAAATAAATATTTGCTTAATGTGCACTTACCACAATATTTTGTAATATAAGTAGTCTGTACTGGTTTTCTGTTAAAGATAATTTACTTCTGGTTTGCATTGCCTTGTAACGTACAGTTTAGAAGACAGCATTCGAATTTTGCCATGTACTTCCCATGCTTCTAACAAATATACTTAAATACCACAAACACTAAATATGAACTAAAATATTTTTTTCGTATCAAATAATTTAGATAAAAATTAGTTTTAGCTTCAAACTGAAGGTACAACCTGCAAGGCCTAGACATAGAATGCTGCCTCATTGATACTGTGAGCAGTTATTTAATTAGAGTATTGAATCACTGAACAGTCACTAAAAAATATCAATTGAATTAGTCATTTATTCACACTCCACAATTGCTTTGTCTACTGCCCAGAATATTGTAGTCAATCTGGATATATTCTGTGTAATGGTCAATATTTCACAGTAGACCGCTGTCAGTAAAAGCTTGATTCCTACAATAATCCAACGAACACTTAAATCTTTTTTGGTTTTTCATATTGAAGTAAGTAGGGCTGCTTCTGCATTTTTAGTTAACCATGTATGTTCAGGATTGAGACTTTGGAGCCTTGTGGAGGCTCACAAAAAAATAAATCCAAGTAAAAGAGCATGCAGAAGGCTACTGTTTATGAATGGGGTCTTTCCAGAATTGAAACATGCTTAATAATTCAAGGAATACTAATACTTCATGCAGGAGAAAAAAAAAAATCCAAGTTGTTAGTCTGGATCAAGATCATTCTGAAGAAAGAAAATGCAATGAATTCTTAACACCCATTAGTAATTTGCAAGAATCCCAAGGGCATTGATACAGAGTTTAAATTACAAGAATACTGATAGCAGAGTTAGTCTAAAAGTGAAGATTCTGGAATAACATAGCTAGAAATGTTTCTGCAATTCCTTTACCATTCTAATTAAGACATTATTTTTGCATTTGCAAAACAGCAGTTTAAAGGTTTGTTTTGTGCTCTTTTCTGTTTTCTAAAAGGGGAAGGTATATGACGATGAGAATATATAAACAATTTTTTATTTATCATTGTTGGATAGAGAAGGAAAGTTAGCTACCAATTTTAACACAACAGTTTATCTTGTTGCCTGGTATTATCTAGCTCACATCGTCTTTTCACACTAAGAATCCCTTTCTCTTGGGTCACACTGATACTCTTCATAAACCTGCACCAGTCCCGTGATACTCTGTCTAGCACCCAGTGACATCCTAATGCATGGGCTCTGTTACGTTATAATTCCACACTGGCACCATCCTACTTACAGGAAATGGCTAGAAACTGTTGCACAGGTTACTGAAACTCATAATAAATAATAATTACTTGTAAAACATTCTTATCTCAACAATTTAAAAATACAATCCAATGAAATGCAGTTCACATTTTTTAAATACTAAAATTACAAACAAGTTTCAAGTGAGGTCCCAGCTTACATCTAAGTATAGCACAGCAAGCACAATGTTGAAGATTTTTTTGGCTCTAGTTTTGAAAGCATTAACCATCAGTTGGGAGTATTTGCAAATTTTTAACCAAGTTCCTTCCTCCTTTCTAGAAGGCTTCTCTTTTGATGCCCTACTAAAGTTTCAGGATGTTTTTCTTGTTACATCCTGCTTTAGTTCCAAGATACAAGCCCTCTTGGAAGCCCCCTACAAGTTTCACAGCCTTACAAGGAAAAAATTACAATAGAACATCCATCTGAGGAAGAACCACATCCTAATGAAAGAAGGTGGGAACAGACTACCAGCTATCAATAATACAAAGTAGCATGCAACAGAACTTCGAGAATCTTTTAGAGCTAATTCTGCTCTAAGAAGTCCAAAGTTCTTTACTGTTACAGATTGAGTTGTGTATTAGAGGAAACAGTATTTCCATCTATTAAAGAAGACTTGAATTTTAAATGCCTATATTGATTTCCTGGAGCAGCTGACATTTAATAACAACAGATGCTGTTGTGAAAGACTTAGTTTCAAGTTTCCTTGCATCTTTCTGCATTTCCCTGACTTTTTAGTCAATAGTTGTAGTGGACTTCAGAGTAGACAGGTGACTAAATCAATTCCAAAATCTTGAGTTTGTTTACAGCAAGCAGAATTGTTAGTAGCTTCACTGTTGGTACCCCTGGGCAATAAAAGATTGGATATTTGCAGGAAGCAGGTAAAAGTATCAGTTCTTAATTTAAAATAACAAGCTTCCTGTGCCACGTTATTTGTATTTTGCAAATACAAGACATTAAATAGGATCTCTTGTTTGGTTAATAACGTCTTGAAGTATAACGGCACAGGTTTTCAGTGCACCTGCAGATCTGCAGGATCAACAGCTACACCATTCCCTTTGTTAAAGTTTCTCACACTCTCACCTCTCTGCCTACAAAGTCAGAACACTGATCCAGCTCATTCATTCTCATGTTTTTTTCCTATTACAGTACCCTGTAAACACCTAATGAATAGACTGGGAACACAGGGCTGCAGGGAGGAATTACGAGGAAGAAACATGTATAATGCCATTGATTCCCACTGCTTTTGTAGCTAAGCCTAAATTAAGAAAATCGGCTGTGCTTCACCCCTCTAGGGTCTCGCTCCACTTCCTCTGCCCAGCGTGCTGGTTTAAGACCACTGCATCCACACGCTTTTCCCACAGTTGGGACAAGTACAACAGAGCCTATCAGCAATGACTTGATATGCCACCAATTATTTATTTGCATTTCACCATTGAGGCCTACCCTTCTTTTATAAAACTTGGATTAAATGACATCTGATTTCTGAAAGACTGAAAGTGTCAATTATCCTATGATAACTGGGTAACTTCATACCTGTCCCACCTCTCCAGGCAGGCTTCATGACAGTTTATGAAGTCTCTGGAAAGACCAGCACGTTATGAACTATTCTTTGATAATCAGATTTCTGCACAGAATGGGCTATACCATAATCTTCTTGTATAGTTTAAAAATTACTCTCTTATTGGAAGAAAAAAAAAAATCTACTTTTTTTTCTTCACCTCACTGCCCAGTCATTAGATAGGAACAGATTTAATATATGCTGTTAAATATATGAACAGAGTCTAAGAGCATCATTTGTCTCACACTGCAGGCAGACTAACACTGTTGCAAATGTCTGGTGTCAGCATACAGCATGCTACTAATTTAAAATGCTGTAAAACACTGTGTTATGATATTGTCTTATATCTTACCTGCTTCAAAATTTAATTTTAGGGATTTATCTCTTCTGTGGAAGACAGATTCCTGGGAAGGTAATAATCCTCTGTGAAAACTCATGTTATTTTAAGATACCTATTATTCTGTAGTAGGCCAATACCAAGAATGCTAATGTAAAGAAAAATAAATGGAAAAGACTTTATGCTTCACGCATCAGAGCACTGAGCTGGGAATATAAAAGGACCTGACTCAAAAGACAGACACTTCTCTCTGTGAAAAAATTAGCCAGAGAAAAGATGGAAAGAGAAGGAGCAAATGAGAAGTGAATTTGTGTGACCTGAACACTATTTAAATATGCTACATGTTTTATCACCTTTCTTCTAGGTTTTTGGTTTTGGTTTGGTTTTGTTTTTTGTTTTTTGTTTTTTTTTTTTTAATGCTAATGCCTAGTCAAGTGCCTTCTTCAGTTAAACAGTGCCGGAAGACATTTGTATTTGCCTCTTCTCAGCTAACATATCTCTTGCAATATGATAGAAAAGAGCCTGAAACTGTCACTTCATCAAATGTCACATGACTCCAGCGGTGCCTCCTTTGATGAGCTAATTGGTGTTCCAAGAGGGCCAGGACTGCCCTGCATTTGAACATACTTTGTATAATAGGCAGGGTACTGCTTTTTCACAAGAGTTCTCATGCAGCAGTACAAAACCACTGTGGCTACATAAATAAGGTATTTGACACCTGTATCCTTTTCAGAATAGCCACACAATGCAATGAACCAAGGATGGAGACATCTTCTAAGCCTTTTTCCCTAAAAAAAATATTTGAACCAAGCCACAAAATGCAGTGAACCAAGTATGGAGACATCTTTTAAGCCCTTTTTCCCCAGAAAAATACTCAAACCAAAAATATAAGCAAAGGGACCCTCTGTCACCCAGTGATATTTATGTTACTCATTCATGACAGCGACAAAATATAACGATACAAGAAACAGCACAGTATTTGCCAAAGTATAACTACTGCTTACATTACTACAGCATCTAGGAGCCCCTGTCATCAATCAGAAGCCACTGTACTAAGCCCTATATGAAGGCAGAGGAAAAAAAAAAAAAAAAAGATACCCCCTGCCTCCAGAAACAAAAGTCATGAGAAGTATGTACAACATACCACCACGAAATCTCAAGTCAGTCAGTCTTGGCAAGACAGTAAGATCACCCCTGTCAGTTTTTCTGTTCCCATCAAGACAAAGGACACTGCTGAATAGTCAAAGGAAAATAGGAGGTAACTGGAGCAGGCTGTGGGGAATTTTTTTCAGTACAGAGCTTTCTATCTACTACAGCTAAGTCTGCCAAAGCCTACTGCTTGTGGCAGACATAAGCTTCCCACTAAGAGCTAATTTGCATGATCCGACTGAATGCAGGCTTTGCAGAATAACATCTGTAATTTATTCCTACAGCGTTTAATAGAAATTTTCACTTAGTTTCTAATTTTCTTTCTGTCTTCAGAGCATTACTTCAGTACTTGCATGAATTCAGTAAGTCCATGAATTTTACTGGGAATTTCCAGTGTTTTGTGGCCATTGTGTCCTTTAGGAAACCACATGTGAAAGTTCAGACCTTCCTGAAGTTTTCTTGAATGCCTGCTGCATGTAATTTTGGAATTCTATACAGCAACTATAGCTTTTCCATATGGTAAAAATCAACATTTAACTAGGAAGGAACAGAAAAATAAGCAGAAAGAGGAGTAATCAATCTAATTTCTCTCCATGAAGAGTTTTGAGTCATATATTGAATTTATCCTAAGCACATACCTGAATCTCATCTCCAATAGTACTGAACGACAGAAACTCGAAAGCTTCTACTTATTTCCTTCACTGGCCTGAATTCAAATCCTTTACTTTGTAGAATTTATGTCAATCCTAAAAAAAAAAAATATATCCAAACAACAAATGTTGCAACACGGTTTCTAGGCTGAAACTCATTTGGTTTTTACAATTAGACCTCCATTTAACAGAACTACTACACAAATATAAGCCTTATGTGCATTATGTTTGTTTCTTGATTTCTCCCTCCCTCCCTGCTATGGGAATGTGTTCAATCTCATGTTTTACACTCACAATACATTTGTTTAGTCTGCCATTTTTTTTGTCTTTTTCCCCAACTTTTAATCAGTGTTCATACCAAACAGTCCAAATAAATCCTCACACTACATTTAAGTTTTGTTTGCTCCTGAGTTACACATACTAGATAGTTTATCTACTAAACAGATAAATATCCTTCTGTTATTGGATCCAGATAATGTGTGCAATATGAGATATGAAGATTTTGTGCGTGAAAAATACATAGTATTATGGTCATTTAGCAAACCTGAGCCACTCTGCCCTCCCTCCATAGAGAAACTTGAGGAGGAAGGAAAATTGTCTAGGGAGTCTACAGTAGTACATGGGGTTTGCTCATCTGACAGACTTTCAGGACATAGTTTGTCAATGCACAGAAGTACGTGATTGGTAAGCAGCACACTGCTCTATAGAGTCAGAAACTGCTTAGTTCCTGTAAGAACGGTAATTTTACATCTGGTGTCCTGAAATGCCTTCTTAGCCGGAGAGAGGAACTTGGAAGAAAGTGACTCACACTGCCAGCTTTTGATGTGAAAACCCTCCCAGGAAGTGCTTGTGGAAGGAACATTGCTGTCCTCCCTCTGCCCAGACTCCATGAAGTCCTGTCCCTGAATGAAACATTAAAGCAGAATAACACTCCCAACTCTCTCTAATAGCTGTACGAGTTAAAAATGAAACAAACAAAAAACCCCTACCACCTCAAAATCCAACAATACTTCAAACTTCTGGTATGAAAGCACTGCTTTTAAAAACTGTATTACTCTTATAAGTATTGTCACCATCCAGTGACCATTGCTTAAAGATCTGTTTAGCTAGAAGTCATGAATGAAACAGCTTTGCCATGCAGGATGAAATGAAGACAAAAACCATCACCACCCCATTTAGCAGCGTAAAAATGGAGTAGCATTACACATCTAGTAGTTGAGGAAAGGTTGGCAAAAGGAATCACAACAATCACAATAATGCAAAAATGAACTCAAATTACATGGTTAGATCCGATAATAAATTTTTTTCAAAATTCCAGAACTAATACAGAAGATACTTATATAACTCACTCTCAACTTCAAATTATTACTCATATTCTATAGGTATACATGTGTGTGTGTGTATTTTTATATATACATATGGATGTATGTACTTATATAGACACATACATACATATACATGAATCCTTAATGTTAAATTAATTTTTAAGAACAGAAATTACCAAAATTTAACAAACCATGACAAAATCAATAGCCATATATCGAAAAGAAGCAGAGGACTAGAAAGATAACTAAGTTTAGAATGTTTTCTTACACAATTTGTTCAACCTGCACATGCCTGACATATAACAATGTTTCAATTCAGTTTCAGAAATAATAGATAGGGTTATACATTTAAGAATCAAAAGCTGTGTTTGTTACACACGTAATTTTCTTCTCTGTCAATCTTGAAATTTTTACAAAGACTGTTTACTTGAATCTTTTTAAATTCACCTGCATTGATTGATTGATGCAGTAACTTTTAAATAGAAGATCACTAATTGTAACAGTTACAGTTGAATTGTATCAGCTACAGTTCAGTCACAATACAAAATTACCCTTTACTCCAAAGCAAGTACAAGGGGTGCTTTCAGCACTAAGGGGCAGTTATTGCAAAATCAAAGAGAGAATTAATAGGGGGTCTTTCAATTTAACAGCAGAAATTTAATACACAGAGATCCATACATACTTTTTTTCAGGACTTAAAAAACTTCCTCATACTATGTTAATAAATACACATTAAGGTGTTATTATTTTTATAATTTCTTAAATTACAACAATAAAACATGGGAGATGTTTACATTCCCAAACATTTCTTTTATAACCTTTAAACAGCATTGCAGACTAAGTTAAAAAATATGCAGCCTTTTTTGATCGGTTTGCAAGTGATTCAAGTAACGTCTACTGAACAGCACCGTTTTTTGTTGAAACAGCTAAAACTTAAGTCTTATCTAGAAAAGGATGGCAGCATAAAACCAAGTATGTAAATACAGTTACACATTTTTAAATTCTTAGTGCATGTCAAAACACAAAAGCTCTTTTCCCACTCTCCTTTAAACTGGCATGTATGGCTTGCTGTGAGATGTACCTGATCTAGTCTGGAGATTGGTGTGCTACCTATGGTGGAAGCGTACTGTTTTGAAAAGAATTGTTACTAGGAAAGCAGTAGAACATTTCTTTTCCATGGCTACATTCCTGGGGATGCAAGATAGTCAAAACAAACCCAACTGTCATCACTAGCACACCGACAGCAAGAATCAGGCAGGATATGAGGTTATCTGAATGGTTCCATCGCTCTTTGGACAGCCTTAGATAACACGCCGTTGGGATGATAAAAACAAGTGGGGTAGCACTCAGAACTCCCTGTGCGTGGGAAACAACAATAGAAAAAACCTTCATAAGTGTGTATATTTACATGTGAAGAACAAAAACCTAAATTTTAAATGGTTGTGATTAGATTGATGCAACAGTAAAGCCAGATAATAGAGGCCTATTCCAGTGCTGCTATATGGAAAATTTTTTTCAAAGTCACAAATAACTTGCAAAAATATCTGTAAAACTACTTGAAATAATTCAGATTTATTTAAATGCTTTTGCTTTGCTGATACAGAATAATATTTTAAATTGCAAGTACTATTACATCTGATTACCGGAAGTTTCACAGCTTCAGAAGTACAGTAACAGCCCAAACACAATAGTTCTGCAATACTGTAACTGACCTAAAATATTTAAAATCATTTCATGTAGGAGTCTAGATCTAATACTGCCTTACAAAAGTGGAAACACTGTATAGCAATTCAAAGAATTCTGATCAATTTCTATATTTACGACCTGATTTAGGTTGAGTTCCCTATAAAAGCAAAGCTCCCTTTGAGAGTAGAACTTCCCTTCCTACTAAAGATTCAGCTCCTCTTTAAACACTCTTATAGACAGGGTCAGATAAAAAGCACCTGCTTAAATGCTTTTTACAGTAAAGCCACTGCAGATTAACATATGAGTTACACACCAAAGGAGAGCATTTTTATGCAGAAATTTTGAATGTTTACTTTGTCACATACTTAAAAAACACTATGTTTCAACTTAATTATGGTGAGGTAAAATCCAGCTTACTGAATCTCTTTGCATTATTGTTTGTACAAACAGCCTGCTAACAGTGATCAGTACAGACATCAAAAATAGGTACATGCACGAAGTATCTTCTTCATAAAAAACGAAACTCTTAAGTACGTGAAGCAACACAAACTAGGATCCCAGTAAAAGAATAGCACAGCAAAATCCATGGACCCTTGATTCCCCTATGACTGAACAGTTTCCCTGGGGAATTACCACAGGGCAAACACAATGGCTTGTGCTTTGTTTAAAAAATGAGAAAGCAATGAAAATGTAAGCGAGTCAATGAAACAGCAGCAAATGCCACCTTGGTAAAGAGCCAAAAGGCAGCTCTTCTGCTGGACAGAAAGCCTGCTGAGACACAGATAATCTTTCTTTCATGTGTAAAGACTCTGCCTATTCATTTTTCTCTACTGATGGATATTGAAACTGAACAATCCTTCTGAGTGCAACAATTACGTACAATAAATACTTACAGCTGTATTGTCAAATTCTCTTTTAAAAAGGAATAAAAACAACCCCACAAGAAAGGAGCTACCCACTGAAATGTCTGGCTAGCAACTTCTATTTGCAACTGAGTCAAGCTCAAGCTATCAGCTTGATTATTGAGCAATTGCTTAGGCATCTCTGGGTAAAAATATTGTAAGGATGGAATGTGTGTTTTTGAGTGATTATTTTAAAACAATTCAATTCCAAATAGGAATCACACATAACTTATTAATGCTAGAAAGACTCACTGGCAGTTCTCTAGCGTAAATTTATTCTTAACATATTATAACATATAATAGATGTAAAACACATATATGTATTTAGACATATATGGGCAGACATGGTTAATTAGGTCAATTATACCAGTATTCAGACATTTGGCCAGAATAGGCATGTGTGTATGCGTGCACACATTTAAATACTTTTATGGGTATATGTATATACACAGGTGAATTTTCTGCACTTGTAATGTAAAACAGAGGGAAAAAAAGATGGGGAAAAAAAGTTGCCAACAGATGCCAAGAAGGTGGCAAAAATTTTAATCGAAACATGCATCCTGACCAAACTAATAGGGATATTGTTTATTTTCAGCCAGTTATAATTTGAAAAGGATTCACTTAGAAGAAACTATGTAGGTAGTTATTTTAAATAGAGGGTAATTGGATAGCTTATCTGAATATTCAGACCTGTTCTATAACATTAGTACTAAATCACTGCTATAAAATCACTCATTACTGCTCAGTTAGCAGATAAGCTGTACTGCAGATCAAAACAGCGTACATGTATCGTAATGTGCATGCAAGTTCCTGTATCACATAGCATAAGGACCAACTCATTCCATTTTGTTCCATCAGTAAGCATATAATATATGGCTCAAAACTGTCAGTGAATGCATGGACAGGGATATAAAGAGGCAATTCTAAAATATTTCTATAAAGAAGCAAAGACTGCCCTTAAAAAACTTTCTCCACCTTCTAACTTTTATATCCTGGAGTACATTTCTACACGTTCTCTATTTATCAAAAATAGCTGACTTGAAATGGAAGGTAAATTGTTAAGACAATGTTTATAATAAATGTGGATTGGATTATTATTTTTGTTAACATTTCCTCACATTAAATATACTTTCTGTGTGAAAATCCACTGACTTCATCTGGTAAGCCTGCTTTGCTAACTAGCAGCCTAGGACTCAAGTAGACCACGTGGCGATTCCAGCCAACAAAAAAGCTACATAAATGTGTTAAAACTGGTCCAAAGCAGCGAGTGCCTTGTGTGGTCTGCCTGGTAAGCTCCATCTCTGCTATGAAGCAATACCAGACACAGAAATATTTACTGGCAAACAAAGCAGTCTCCTCCTAAAAATCATACACTCAGGTTATGAAATTACTTAGTTTTGCTCCCTAGTTAAGTCCAAAGCAGGGAAAAATTCCAGTTACTGTCTCTGTGGTCTCACTACTACTAGTTTGTTCTTTCTTCCCCCCGCCTATTTTTTGCCCCTTTGGCACAAGGCAGTCATTAGGATCTGCCCCAGTGTTTATTAAAGTGCCACCTTCATCAGAAGCGGGGAGTAGAAAAAGAAATGCCAGATTCAGTCCTAGAGTACAGAAAGGATGAGTATTTTAGTGATTTCCACTGCAGTTTTAATACATTTGGTAAGTCATAGCCACTTGCCAAATCTCCAGAACTGTTCTAAAAGCCCTCCCCAACCACAGGGACTTTACCTCCTAAACTTCCTTTCTTTTAATTATCCGATTTTGAAACAGTGAATAATCCCTTTTTTCCCCTACTAACATTTCCACTGATTACTCTGTTGAATTATGCAAGATTTTCAATAGAGCTGTGAATTTTTCAGAGTTCTGTTTTACAAAAAAGTGATTTATTAAATAAAAGAGTATACAGGTTCACTTACATTCAGCTCTAAAACTATTCCAAGGCATTCATATACTAATGATACACCAGTCGCCACAGCAATGATAACTACTGTCACAACAACATGGAAAACTGTTGAGAGGTTCCCATGGAAAAACACATTGGCAATCACCTGAAACAGAACCACAATTTTAAAACTTGATTTTGCTCTGTATGTTAACAAACAGCTTATTCTAAGTCATTCACAAACTAAAAGAATGGATGAGAGTATGCTGAACTTTACCTCTCTTGCTTCAATAATGCATCTTTACCCACTTCCAAAAATAATTAACAAAAAGCATTACTAAAACTGCAGAACACTTGCAAAACTGACTTAGTTACACCTGCAGAATTTAGGGTATGCTTACTTTCTTCTCATTTGCCCACTACAAAATAAAAGCCGATTACAAGTTTTTACTGAACAGATGGATCTCCTTAGATGGAGATACTTTAAAAAGCAAACTAGTAAGCATGATAAATATGCTATTTTCAGTTATTCTCAACATAAAAACAACAGTGGCATTTAAGCAAAACTTGGAATTTTAAGCATCCCTGACATTATTAATTATTAACATAATATTGGATAATGTTATGATAAATGTAATACAGTGTATGTTGCCAGAGTCTAAACATTACAAGTATTGCATGTAGCAGGGTAGGATATGCTGATGTTTACTACAGATCAACCATTTACTTCAGCTACAGTATATATTAATAATGTGAGAAAATTATTAATATATATCAACATTGTTAAAGGGAGAATGTAATACTTACCTCTCTAGTCACAAAACATTCAAGGGGGAAGGTGAGAATTACAGTAACTCCATAACAAAACCTTCCAAATGTAGCAAGGTTGTCATCTCTACAGTAGTTTTCAAATATATCTCCTGAGGCACAGCAAAATATCAATTAGTTTAAACTTCATGTCATTTGACTATTTACAAACTGAAGGATAATTTACTGGAGTAATCGAGAGTTTCTGATCCCTCTCCTGACATATATCAAGAAACTGTAGTTACAGTCACAAATTGCATCTAGCTTTATCCTGCTACTAGCAGTGTTTTTATTTCAAGTAGTGTTTATCTTTAAAAAAAAATATTTTAATATATAGACATTAGTTTGTCATCTGTTACCTTCCCCTTAGCACAGATTTTTATGAGATGCTGGTGTTTGTTGAAACAAATGTGACGGATTCAGAAAGAAAGCTTACATGTAAAAGATCTATTTCCTTTATAAATGTAATTCCTAAGAACAACAACAATTACACAAGGAAGACCAGGGAATTCCTCTGCAGAACTGCATTTCACTGATAGTATCAAATCATAGCTGGTAAGCTGCAGCGGAGAATTTCAAATATTCTGACCCTGAAAGCCCATTAAAAGCTTACAGATTGTTACCTAGCAAATCTTCTTACCTCTAACAACAAAAGCATTGGTAGAGAATTCTAATTATCATCTTGCTTAGCCTTTACCACAAAGAATCTGGAATAATGATCTCTGAGGCACAAGAAGACACTACAAGACAGCGATCAGATCTTTTCTAATTTACTATACTGTCTTATGATTTACTACTTTCAGGATGACTATGGCACTGAAGAAGCAATTATGGTGTACTTCAGAGAAAGCAAGCAAAAAATTTTGACAGGGAGAAAGAAGGTAAGATAGACCCTGCTTCCAGTAGTCATACACTGAGGGATAGCTGTAGTCAGACCTTTCTATAGTTGAAATATCTCAGCCAGTTTGCACTTGGTCTACCTACAGTTGCACCTAGGTCAGTGACTTATTCTGCATAAAGAGCACTGGAGGCAGGAAGAGGCCAGATCAAGCAGTAACACCCATCCTACAGTTCCTCTGTTCTCAACCACATCCTGCTGCGCATCAGGAAAGAAAGAAGCTTGGAAGCCTTCTCCTACAATTTGGAACAGAACTATTAAATAACAGAAAATCTGCTTGTTTATGAAATGTGTATTTTTCCTGAAGAAGCTAATGCACTAACCAAATCTATGCCTCGTTCTTTTATGCACCTTTTCCACTTCAACAAAATGATGTTAAATAGTATGATGTAACATTGATTATATATTTTTATACACATATGTATATTCATATACCCACAGAGGTGACAGTAGGATTAGTTACAGCAGAAAAGCTGTTGTAAAGATAGGAAACACCTCTAAGTCAGAGCTAGGATACTGTGTTAGCACAGACAGGAAAAGATAAAAAAGAATGTACAGAAATATATGCCGGGCACCCTGCAGAAAAATCAAGGCAATTTTTGTTCTTACTGCTCTCTCCTAGTGGACCATGTGGCTAAATTATGGATATTTAGTCCTCAGAAGTATTTTAATTATGGAAGTATTCAAAGGGGACTTTCACTGGTGAGGCTTACACTTGGGACTCTGACACCTATTAACATTTTGCTGACATCTTTGTACCCCATTTTGGTTGTTAGGTAACTATAAAAAATGTCTTAACTATTTTTGTCCAAACATAGTATGATTTTGGTATTTTTAGAGTCTCTAATTAACAACGAAAGTCAGACAGAAAGGTAGAAATGTAAGGATTACAGCAAGCACCAAAATTGAGGGGTCAAGCAGTTTACCTTCTGTGTATCCTGTAAAAGTCATATATCCACATGCAGCAAACACAACGCTGATAATAACAGCAAGTGAGACAGACACATGTGTGACTTGAGACCAGTTCTTTAATGTGGGTTCTTCCAGAGACCCATATATTAAAAAGCTGTTATGGTTGCAGATGAATGCTGAAACACACATGACAGTTAAAGCAGATGTATGAATTCATGCATATAAGCATATAAAATACATTTACAGAATGTGTATTCCAAGGTAGGAGAGATACAGCACAGTGTGAATCCACTCATTAAACACAAACTAACCCCGAATGAGTGCAATGATAAATGGCTTCAATTTTTACTTAGTTATTTGATTTGATGAAGGTTTATATTCATCCTAGGATGATTTTGACTACCTTACAATGCCACACCATTTCTCACCTTCCACACCTCTGTCCCACCTCTGTTTTCTCTTCCTGCTCTTCTATTTCTTAAGAACACAACAGCAGTTCTGAGATTATTTTTTTATTATTATTTTTTTCCCAAAAAACTCCAGAGCCATTTGCTACTTTCAGACATCCTATGACATCCATTTTAGGCAGCAGCAAGCATTAGGAGGCCTTAGATCGTCACAGCAATAACAAGAATATACCAGATCCTGCAGGCAAGAACATATTTTAGAATGAGTGTGCCCAGGTGACCAAGAAGGCCAAGAGCATCCTGGCTTGTATCCAAAACAGTGCGGCCAGTGGGACAAGGGAAGTGATTGTCCCCCTGTACTCGGCACTGGTGAGGCTGCACCTCAAACACTGTTCATTTTTAGGCTTCTCACTGCAAGACAGATATTGAGGTGCTGGAGCGTGTTGAGATAAGGGCAACAAAGCTGGCAAAGGGTCCGAAGAAAAAGCTTTATGAGGAGCGGCTGAGGGAACTGGGGTTGTTTAGCCTGGAGAAAAGAAGGCTCAGGGGGGACCCTATTGCTCTCTGCAACTGCCTGCGAGGAGGCAGTAGGCAGGTGGGGGTCGGCCTCTTCTCCCACGTAACAAGCCACTGGACAAGAGGAAATGGCCTCAAGTTGTGCCAGGGGAGGTTTAGATTGGATATTAGGAAACATTTCTTCACTGAAAGGGTTGTCAAGCATTGGAACAGGCTGCCCAGGGAGGTGGTGGAATCACCATCCCTGGAGGTATCTAAAAACATGTAGATGCAGTACTTAGGGACACGGTTCAGTGGAGGACTTGTCAGTCCTGGGTTAATGGTTGGACTTGGTGATCTTACAGGTCTTTTCCAACCTAAACGATTCTATGGTAGTGGAGGCAAGATGACACTCGAATGGTTCACTGTGAGAAATGGGAAGCAACAGGCACTCTCTAGTGAACATATACATTGCAGTCAAAGATTTTTCTGTTAAAGGTTAGCCAAGAGAACGCAGAATGATCACAGTCTCCTCAGTTTATCAATTAGACTAACCCTATTAGTGTAAGTGTTTTAAGACGACCTGGATTCACATGTCACACCGCTGTCTGCTACGGTGGCAACAGCCTCTAGGGCAGGATGGTCAATAAATTAATGTAAATGACTCAAACTCAACTTCATTTTTTTTCTGGAACAGCTTAACATTAATATAAAAAATTACAATTGAAAATATGCAACTTGTAGGTCCAATATATTATATAAAGTAATTTCTTACAGTTGATCCGAGTATTAAAAATACCAAAAAAGTTACTTACCGAATGACATCACCCCAACAGCTTGTACTGCATTTGATTTTGCAAATATCCATGCATTTTCTGATTTGGGTCTAAAACAGACATTTGTTTTAATAGATTATCCTCTTTTCAAGTATCAGTTATTAAAAATAACCTAAAATACTATGCCGTAATACAGGACTGCCAGTCAGATCTCCAGAACTCTCTGAAGTAGGCCACAGTGTCCATCAACAATAAGATGAAACTAGGGAGATACCCTTCTCACCCCCCTTGTTTAAGTATTTCTGCAATCAGTTTTTACAGCTAAAAATGTCAGTCTGTTTCAGTTTTGTAAATAAACTCTTCAAGTCATATACCAAGAAACAGCAACAAGGAAGGTAAAAGCTGTTACTGATTCCGACTAAGGTTATCTCAACCCAAAATCTCTTCTGACTAGAGGCAGTTTCTTCCTTTGAGCTTACACATGTGATCCATGCAGTCTAGAGATACTTTTTTCCTAGGCTACGAATTAAGCGAGGCAGTTTGCCCTTCTTTACACCTGTCCCACCTATTCCTCATAGTAAAGGGATTCTGTTAGTTCCCAAAGTGATAAAGTGTAAGTATATGGAGACTTCTATAATCAGGCACAAGTGTAGCATCCCCCACATCTGCTCCTCTAAGATATGCACACAATTTTGGACGTCAGGTAATCGTAATTCTTAGAGGAGGCCCACAGAAAACAGTCAGCAAACTTTGTTAAAAACCATTTGATGCATAAACTTCCTCTCTGAATAAAGAGCCAAAATAAAGGAAAGGAGAAGAACACAAAACAGCTTTTTCCAGAACTACAAGTTGCTAAAACTATGAAATGAAATTCATAAGCCAGTTCAATGTTTTATTTGCAATACTGAAGCACAAAGAACAGTACAGAGAAACCTATTCACAAAAAGTTGGCTGCTCCTAAGTTTCTGTTTTTATTTAGAGGGAAAGCTGCTGCCACCTGAGGCCTTAGCTGCTATTTTCCTACTGCCCTAGAAAGTAGTGTGGCACGCACGCCAGTTCTGTGAAGTTCTGAATGTCAGCTTTGTCTCTCCCTCTATCTGGTGATAACTAGCCCGTTTTGACAGCTGTAGTGGTATATGCCATGCTAGGTTCCATTACTTCCAAATGTTTAAACTCCTTCCTTAGAGGAGGAAAAAAAGAAAAAAAACGAAAGATATTGCTGTTTCCCCTTTCAGAACTCATAGACTACTATTTCTTGAGAGCTCAAATAGTCAATCCTTCCTTTTCCATATTAAAACTCCCAGATTTATAGTATCTAATTCATATTCAGTTCAGACTTGGAGCACCTTTTCAGCTCTTAAACTGTAGTTGCTAAGCTTAACTTTGAAGTACACAGAACCTGAGCATCAAATTTAAGCTCATTTTTTTTGTCCTTGTCCCTATTTAGTTTGACCTACATTCTTCTTAGCAACTCTTAGGGGAAGATTTTAACTGCTCCTCATAGAAGAACAGCGGTAGCTGTGAATATCCATGAATGACAAAAACAGCCAGCTTACTGCTCCCTGCTCAGGGTACAAAACAAGGCTACGCCTGCATGAACACAAAGTCTTTTTCATGCTGGAGAAGAAGTAGATGAAATGCAACGGAAGTGAACAGAAGAAATACATTTCTGATACAAAATGCACTTATTGACAGCTGTACTATCATATATAGTAGAAGCTGTAACACAAAGCAAAAGCTGAGAGGTAATGGAAGTGTGATTCTTGGAACAAAAATAATAAAAAGATTGAACAAGAAAAAAACATCCTAAGGGAGATCGCAGACAGGAAAAGGTCTCAGCTGAAAGACAACAGCAAGACAGACTGACAATAAGAACTCTCCATAGGAAGGTAATCAAGCCTAGTGATGAAGACAGCCTGGAGGTTAAAAAAGTAAGATTCTACTCAGTCTTCAGAATACTTAAGGGAAAGTATAGCATAATAAACATGCTAGTGAGTTTTAAAAAGTTTTGAAAATATTTGTGTTTATCTACATAAGAACAAGGGGAAATGAAAAGAACAAATGAACCAGGCAAACATTGAGCTTCCCTAACAGGGTAAAAGGCATTTCACATCCAGATCATGAGTAAGAGATGGGCAAATCTGGCAGTCTAAAAAGCATATCTTCTACTTCTTGTAAAATATTTCTTAAGATCCGTACTATCAAAAAATCTCTTCTGTCATTTATGTAGAAATGCTGCCAAATATAATACAGCAGAGTGCATCAGAAGTGAAATATCTTTAAGGAGGGCAAGAGAAATATGCATCCCTGATCTCAACCCAGCTGGCAGGTAGGAAACACTGACTGAAAAAAGAAGCTTTTTTTCTAGAGAGAAAGCAAAGTCATATGTCTGACAGGGGAGCTAGGTGCAAACTGGCGGTTATCAAAATAATCCAGGAACACATGGCAGATTAATTCGAGTTTAATTCAATGATTTAGACAGGAAATTAATTGTAAAATTTCAATTAAATTCTATTCAAAGGTAAAATAGCTTTTTAGTTTTTGTTTAAACTTTAAAAATCTAAAGATACTGAAAAAGTTTATAGATGCTGAATATAACATCAATCAACATAACTAAAAGAAAATGAGTAATGCTCTCATCAGCCTTGAATTTTATATTAATCAAAGCCATCTTGGTTGTCAAGGAACACAGACAAGACAAAGCTGTATGTCAGTCCCACTTAGTAACAGCTGTTTTAACTCCTCTTTATTCCTTAATGAACTACTTAGCAGTTCCATAAATATATGGTAGCTTAGTTTTATTTTTTAATTTCATCACACATTATGTTTATCTCTGCTTACTACTGGATTATTTATATGAAGGAAAGAATCAACTTTCTACTTTAAAGTTATTTTCCTGAACCCTTGGTTTTTCATCCCTGTGATCAGCTGCCAGTTGAGTAATTCTCACATCCTATTTATGTGTAGCAGATGCTCTTGAAGTTTTTCCTAGAGATTTATGTATTATGCAGACACTGGCATCGTGACATTCTTTCCAAAAGAACACCAAATTAAAACGATCCAATTTTATAAGCTACGTAAAATATTGCTTTTTACAGAAGTGAATGTTAATCTTTGAAGCACAAAGTTATTTTATGCGATATTAACATACTGCACATTTAAAGTTTGAGATAATTCTAACTCATTGGTTTTGATCACAGTAGAAAAATACCAAGCTATAAGCAGGTGGAAATAAAGTAAAGAATGGATCATCAAAATGTACTTTTATCCAACATCTTAAAACTCTGGGTCCAGAATACTAGATTTTATCTGCAGGTTCATTATGTCCTTCAGGCAACAATAATCATATGGATGATATTAATTGAAAGCAAAATTGGAGGGGAAAAAAAAAAAAAAAGTACTTCAGTTTCATATTTGTCATAACAGGCAATAATTTAAATCAAGTAATCACTCATCATAAATACATTTTTTTTATTCTTGAGCACTAATAAGAAAATAACATTCCTATAATGTCCCTGGAAAACCTGCTCCACTCCCAAAGCAACTAAAAAAAAAACCAAAACAAAAATGCAACACTCCAAAGACTTTCAATTGCTGTTTTTCAGCCTACAGTTTCAAGTACATCAAATCATATAAAAATAGTAATAATGTTGTTGTTTCACTGATGGGCTACCACATCACAGAAGGTTTCTAAGAGAGATAACATTCTCTGTTGTCCAAATAATAGATAGAGTTTTCAACTAGAACATGCATTGCATTTAAGTAAAACAACAGTTTTATCATTCCCAGATAACCTTCTTGCACCTCTCAAAGGGAAGCAAACTTCACTTTGAAAAATCTGAAGGTAAGTAAAAGCTGATTACTAGCCAGGGAGTAATTATCAAAGCGAATAGATATCCAAACGGGATTCCAGTGGTACCTGACCTGAGTCCAACACTTTTGAATGTATTCAGCAGTAACTTGAATGATGGAACAAAAAGTAAGAAGCATCCTCAACAGAAAGTATGAAATGTGCAGTTCATACAATCATGCTAGAGAACAGGGTGAAAATAGAAAAATCATTGGTTGGTAAATGGAGAAATCATCTAATAAAGCAGTATTCAATTCTGTAATGACAAATCCTACAGTTATGCTGGGGGAAAAAGGCTTCATGAGAACAGGGCAGGGGAACAACAAGCAAAAAAAAAAAAAACCCCAAACACACACCCAACTTCATGAGAACAGAGTAAAAAGAAAGGAAAAATTGCCAGCTCACTGTTGTGCAGAGAAGGGCTTGGTGCTTCACTTAGACTGCAAACTCAAGGCATGTCTACAATGTCATGCTACTTTTGAGAGAGGCAAACATCGGCAATCCCCAAAAGAGGACATATAAGATACATCAATCTTTCTTCTCTGCTCCTCAATGTGAATACCACAGGCAGCTGGGGCACCACGATCTCACTTTCATTTGCAGAGAACTTAAGGCAGCCATTGGGAATGATCAGTAGTACAGGAAATGACAAAGAAACACTAAAGGAACTGTGTGTGTTTAGTCTATAAAAAGGATCACCAAAGGGGATCAAAGATACAGCTCTTTAATGTTGTTTTTTCAATAATTTGAAAAAGAATGAACAATTTGCTGTCCACATCCACTGTGGTTATGCCAAGAAGCAACCAACACCAAATGCAGTAAGAGACACATATAGGAAGAATTCATAAGAAAAGGCTTGTTAAGAACTGGAATGGAAAAATCACTGAATTGCCAAGAACAAACTAGATAATCAGCTGTCATCAATGACAAGCACACAATCCATTCTGCTGTGCAACAATGGTAGGGATTAAGTATTCTCTCTGGCCCATCAAGTCTTTATCTAGGATTGTACAAATTATTTTCCTATACAATAGATCTGAGAACTGAACTTCATAACCATAATTTTTTTAAAATCTCCTTGAAAACCTCCAATTCTACTCTTTTAATAAAGATTCACAATAAATTTATTTAGTTGTTTTATTTGATATAATACTGTGATGTGACCCATATGAAAATAATATGTTCTTCATTTTTACTGCAAAAAAAAAAAAAAAGAGATGGCAGAGCATTATACCATTAACAAAATATTAGAAGGTTTTTAATACTTGAAAGTATATGTCTATTTCTAACTGTAAAATACAAATAGTAAAAATAGACATTGATAGACTGTGAGAAAAAAAAAATCTGATTAACAACTTGCTAGATGCATTTTTTAAAACATAAGTGTGAAGGCAGAAATGGAAGTCTCTAAAGAATTAAAAAGTAAAACCAAGAATCACTCAAACCTCAACATTATGTCTTGTAAGAAAAAATAAAACTACGCATTCCATATTTTTCAGTGCTCCACAGCTGTTGAGAAGAAATGTTACCATAGTAACAAGGTCATCAGTAACCATTATATATAGCTTCTTCATTTTTTGACAGGGAATTTTGTGACTATTCTTTCAAATACCCCTTTAACACACAGCATCAGAAAGATGGTGGGGGGATGCCCCACACTGTTTCAAGTGCATCATTTTATGGATGATAGGCAATATTATCTGGTACAACTTTAGAAACTACTATTCTACCCATCTTCCTAGCATTAAACATTAATACCCTGCAATTAACCCACATATCTTACCAGTAAGACAAATGAACGATCGTGCGTAACACTGCTAAAACAGTCATGGCAGAAGAATTCACTGCTTACAGAAACATTAGAAATACTATATAAAACTGTCCCAATAAATAAAAAAGCACATTCAGAAATAGTTTGTTGTCTTTATTAATATATATATATATAAAAATATTTAAATTATAAGGACAAATGCAAACTTTCTAGGCCATTAAAGAAAGATAATAGATTCATAGCACTTTCTTGCCATATAATTATAAAAATCTTGCCACAACACACACTCATTTATACTAAATTGTCTAGAACACTCCAATGTCCAACGTTAAATACTGCTTTCAGAGTATGAGTGCTGGAAAACAGTTTTGCATGCTTATATTGTTGCTTTCTCAAATGACAGAATAAAGTTTTTATTATTGTGTTCTCTTTTTTAATGCCATTATTTGTATTCATTTTTATTATATTAATATATGAACAAAATGAGAAGTATTACTAAGATACTATCTATTTTAAGATTGTAAATTATAGGCCATCTGACAATAACGGAAAAAAGTAAATATTTCTCAAAAGACAGACAACCTCACATGCCCATTCCAGAGCCAATTATTCTACAGTTTTTCTGAATTTATGTGCAATACAGGAAAAATAAAAAAGATAAAGTGTTTTAGCAGTTCATTTTGTATTACTGTTAATACAGATTTATTCTTTCAATTATCTATCTCTCCCAAAACAGCCATGTTCCAAAACTATGCAGATATATGTAACAGTGAAATAACATTACATACAATCAAAAATTCACTTTGTGGCAATTGCAAGAATACTCACACTTGTGGACTGAATGTTACTGTTCTCACCATCACAATACACAGGATGACAATGGTTAAAATCAAAGAAATAAGAGATATCTGTAAAGGTAAAAACACAGCTTCATTCAGTAAGCTGCTGAAAGGTTGTCCTCTTAGCAGCATAATCTATGTGGTTTTTTTTAAAGAATAATTAACAAACAAGTACAGTTCTAAATATCACATAAAATATTTATAATTAGAAAGCTTGTGTATTTCATCATCTTTTAATTTGTTGCTCTTTTTAAGTAACCAGCCAATTCCAACTATTTCTCTAATTTTAAGTGATATTCCCATCTAAATATTTCTAATTAATAGTGCTCAGCATTTCAAGATCAGGCCTATAGCACCCAGTGCTTTACAATATGTGAGTTCTACTAGCAGTACATGGATAAAATCCAGTGATGCATAGGGAGGCAAGAGTTTTGCTTAAACTATTCCAAGTTTTCTCAATATTTCTTGGGGCAGAAGTCAGTCTGAACTTCTAAAATACTTAAGATGCTCTAGCCAAATGTATTCAGTTCAAATATATTAAGTTATGACTAGCACTTATTTTCTAACGGCATACACAAAAATAAACAAAAAATCAAATACTATTGATTTACCTTTCCCAGTTTTGCTATGTCTCGATATAAAGATATAGGCAAGGTAAAGATGATGGTGGTAAGAAGAATTATGAAGTGACGGTCAGTA
The DNA here is from genome assembly GCF_023638135.1 of Falco biarmicus. Taxonomy (NCBI): domain Eukaryota; kingdom Metazoa; phylum Chordata; class Aves; order Falconiformes; family Falconidae; genus Falco; species Falco biarmicus. Next base: position 23,894,766 of record NC_079295.1, on the reverse strand, counting down.
AGCACATTATCTGGTCCAACTAAAGCACAAAAAAAAATTACGTCTCTTAGAGACTAACATGAGGAACAGATTAGTTACATTTGAAAGGCTAGGAGTAACAATCTCTGATGTTGACCAGGCTTTTATCCCCTTTACTCAAGCCAATTAACACTGAAATAAAGACTAGGCATTAACTAACCTTGAGGAAGCCATACACAGCATGTGCATAGTCACAAGAATTCTACAGATTCAAACCAAATGCATAACATAGGGGATATATCATACCAAACTTTGAAAGTCTGGCATTTCTACATATAGATTAGTATTAATTTCCTTCATCGTGCCTGGTCCATGTTGGCAGACTGCAAGTAAAATATCCTAGTACTACTTTCTGCCATTTACTCTTGAGGATTTTTTGACACTGTGTGTTGACATCAATTACTGTGCTGTTGAAGATAAGCAAATTCTTAAAGAACGATCCTAAAATAAGTTAATTTTGAGGCTTCTTTTGAGCACCTCCTTTCTTGCTGTCAGCTGGCTTCTACTTGTAAAATACAGATTACCATGTGAAGGCAACAATGTCATAATATTCCCTGCAATCAGTAGCATTTATTTGTACAACCAGTGTTTTTTTCAAGCCAATTACAACTTAAACCAAAACATGTCAGTTCCAGTCAGGCCACCAGGAACCATGGGCTTGAATGAAAGCTTGCTGAATAATTATGGCTGGGAAGTGACTGCCAACTGACATGGCAAGTCTGTGTTCAGTTCCCTCTGTTCTGTGGGAGATGGTAACACTTTCCCCACTTCCTTCCAGGCAGGCATTCTACTGGCCAGGTGAAAAGATGTGTCATGCTGCTGGTTCCTGCTATTACTTAAGTCATACTTCATATAAATTATTAGATATTCACTGTCACTATCAACCTGATCAGGTATGCACAGAACAACAGTGTGACAGTTAAAACTGCATCCACACCTTGTAGGCTTCACCTGCTGAAAATTATAGTCCACCTGTGGAAATCAAACAGTTCATCCACATACGAATTTCCATATCACTGCAGACACTTCTTTTAATTCTATTCCCCAGTGAAGAATCTTTTAACTTAGCTGGCTTTGTGCTAAAGTAGATGGCAAAACTACACACAAATTGCTCCACTGATTCTGCTGTGAAAACTTACAGCAAAGGAAGTGTCCAAGTGCATGAGTTAAAGAGCTCAAAAAGCCACACCTGCTTTTGTAGTATCTAAGAGAATTGAAAGTTACATATGTAGTTCATGACCAACTATTACAGATATGCCTAAGTAAGCATTAAACTCATTATATTATTTGCAAGTCATCCAGTATTATTCACTAAAGTGCTGTTTCAGTAGTCAAATGATTATTATAGGAAAAAGCTAAAAAAGATGACAAAATATGATGACCTTGAAAATATACCGCTGTGGAAGACGCCTTCTATTTGCTTAGTATTTCATCAAAGCATGTGGTTTCTTCACTGACACCGAGTCCAATGATAACCAAGGTCTAGGAGTCATAGTTTTCATTTGAGAAAGACTTATTAAAAAAACACCAAACACCACACCAAAAAAACCCCCACTCATACAGATAGGCTTCAAGTCCTTAACTTACTATATTGAAGTGTAATTTAGAAGCAAAGTAACAGGTAAGCCCTAAATACTTAGGCTATACTGCTACCCAATACATTTTCCCCATTCTGAATTTTTTAAATGCATCTTACCTCCAGGAATTCTCTGAAAAACTTTAGTTAAAGTGTCTCCTGTTATTATGTTGTAACTGATCATAGCTAAGAAAATAATTTTTTTTTGTTAGTACAAGTCAAATACGAAATATCAACATTTTATACACATTTTGTAGACTTCAGGATTATATACCACTGTCCCTCTTGTACAAATTCTGGATAGCACCAACAACTTCTGTTTCAGGTTTAAAACAAAACAATAATAAAAAAAAAAAATCTCTAGCACCCCAACCCACCTTTTTTAAAAAAAACACAGGTTCAACCTACACAAGCCTAACAAGCAAGGCTGTTGTGCTGACTTGCCATATAACCTTACTCCCAAAGAGGAAATCTAAGCTTCTAAACACTGTTTGTTTATAACAGCAATTCTTTGCCAGTTTATTTTCAAATTCTTGTTTCTATTTAGTAAAGCTCCAGTGTTAGTCTAATAATCGGTCCTGCGAATAAATGCACAGAACTTCCTAGCTCATGTAAAGTCAGCAAACCTTCAAACCAGAAGAAAGGAATTAAAACCAGAATAAGATATCAGATATGCACTTCCATTCTTTCCACTCATTAACAAAAACTGTGGCCTTAACATTCATACTTCATTCTTATCTTAATCTACACTACAAGTGTGTATATACACATACACAAAATACATTTATATACTCATGGTCTTCACCATTTAGACAACATATATATAGGTACTGACCTTAAATAATGCATAAATAGTCACTGTTATGAAATCGTAAGTCATAAACACTACGTATAGAAATAAATTCAAGTACGTACATAGGCATAACTAGTTCCTTGGTAAGGACCGAGATCTTTACAATTCTTTTCCATATTCTCTATGAAGTAGTAAGTACGCTCTTTTTTGAGCCGATATGTGTAACATCGTTGCCTGAGGTAACAGTAACTTGACTCCCTTAAAAAATCTCAGCTACCTGTAATCAATTCAGGCTGATTATTCCCAAAGTAGGAGTTTTGATCTGTGAATGTGGTCACCAAGTCCAGCCTCTTGGCACATCAAGCAACCAGTACCTGCAGCCCCATGTGTGAAAATATCAAGCTTATTTAAGATTTGATTTAATTATGCTACTACTGTAGGAAACAGATTCAGAATATCACTTTGTTTTAAAACTTCTAGTCCTTGCTGCCTAGATTATACCTGTTCTTTTACTATTTCTTCTTCAAAGAGGTCTTGAGTGCCCAATTTCCTAGTAGCTCATTGGATATGAGGCTGAATTAATGCTTCTGAAAAGCAATGACAGCACATAATAGTCAATCAACTTCTGATCAGTGGCTTCTCCAATCACAGTAATACTATATCTTTGGAAAAATATTAATTCAATATACTCCTAAAGTCACATTTTCCTTTTGATTCAGGCACATTAACTTTGTGCTCTGCTACTCATTCTACAAAAGAATCTGCCCTTTGCTATTTCTCATGGCTGCTTTTGTCATTAATTTTCAAGTGTGTGATCATGAATCTCTTTGCTATCATATTTCAGTTCATTTCTATTATGCTGGTACTCCATCTCATTGAATTCTTCCTCAGTTATTCAGAACCTACCAAGTAATTTTTAGTTGTTTTTTCTTTTTTTTTTGAAAGCAGAAAGGGGCATATACAGTATATTCTTTACAGAGTTCTTAATATTTAACCAGTGAATGAATAAGATAATGTGAAAAAGCTTGTTATTTATAAAACTTAAATCATCTGTATTTTATGTGATCTTACCAATAAATGGATATAAAAATTGAAGAGTTGAAAGAACTAGATAACCTACAAGACCATATGTTTTTCTGACCAGCTCTTGATAGGTGTTGGTACTGGAGAGGTTTCCTCCTTTGATCAGTAATATAATGGAATAATCTGTTAAAATATAAAATTACTGTTAAAGACAGCATGAACTGACTTGTAGTTGGTTCATAGTTGGTTAAAAAAAAAAATAAATCTTTAAAAAGGAAAAGAGTGGCATTGGGAAGAACAAGGATGAAAAAAAAAATTCTCAGAAGGGATCCCAGTCCACCAAACCCAGGAGTTATAGGTTCATACTGGAAGGAAATTGCAGCTTTCCCAATTAAGGACAGCAGAATCAGACTGATTTTCATTGGTTTCCGGTATGGCCAAAGGGAATAGGAACTGTAACAAGCACCAAAAAAGGAAAATTAAATTAATAACACAGAGCTCCTGAATGATTGGAGCATTTTATTTTATCCTGAAGGGGGGTAAACTGCAAGGGACTACCTATGTCATGGTACTAGAACTCTCAATCACTTTTCTCAGCTATATATTTAAGTTTGTGAAAGGTAAAGCCTGGTTAATATTTTATGTCTTTTCCACTGTTAACAATATTATAAATATTTTAATGGAATACTTTTAAAATAAAACATGTAAAAAGTGATTTAACTGGAAAACTATGAAGCAGCGTGCCTTGAGACAGAGCTGATATCACAGGCAGAATTAGTCCCAGATTGGGCTTCAAATTTTATGGAGAACAGTTCTGAGATATTGGTGTTACATCAGGCTATGCTTTAGTATTCATTTAAGCACCATTGGATTTTCCAGTCCAGATTAGTTACAGCACAGAATTTATTACCTTAGTGCAGATGTCTTGCCAGAGAGTAGCTAGACCTCATCTATTCCTCATCTGGCTTTCACTTAGCTTGTAATCTATGCTGCGATAGGAACAGTTCTTTTCTGTGAACATTATCAGTGTTCTTCTGGGAATGACTATAATTATGAAATTTCCACAGCCTTTCCAAAGGAGATTTCTACCATTTGTTAATATCAAAGCCAATCCAGAGATTCCCATGAGCATATGCAATTTTTACACTATATAAACTTGCTTATGCTATAATTGGGAGCAGACAAAACCAGAAATACATAATTGTTCATTATCAATTATGCTGCATACCGAGCTGATCTTGAGCAAGAAATATTAGGTCTTTGTAGCAGGGGATCTTAGACCCAATAAACTTGAAAAATATTTATTGTTAAATGACCTAAAATTGTATTTGTCTGTCAATCTAGGACTATATACAGTAAAAGTTAAAAACATCCCCCAAAAGGAAAAGCAGTAAGAATTCGCCAAGTATTCAGTAAAAACTACACAAAATAACTACTAATGTTTCATGCTTAGCCTGCACTTTAAAGGCTACCAGTCAAAAAGTTGTAACTATAGTTATAACTTGCTTGTGCAAGATATATTGAGCCACATCTTTAACATAATAAAACGCTGAGTTAAATTCACAGGTTGTAACCCTATGGCTATGAAGTCTTCCAAACATTTAGAAATGCAAAGGACAAATCAGATTTCCTACAGAAAAGTAACTGAAATTTCTGAGCTATGTTTAAGATACAATTTCATTAATGTATTCCGCCATCAGCCATAGAGAAAATTTTCCATTCATAAGGAACATATTCTTTAAGTCATATGACTCTCCAGTCAAACTTCAATGACTTAGACAAAGCCTTAAACGATATTTTAAGCAATGAAAAGCATCCACTGCTGCTCTGCATACAAGTAACAGAATATGTACCATTCATATTGACTTGGTTTGTTATTTTAAGACTTGAATCCACAGAGTCTTTACTAAAATTCTCCTTTGATGCCAATGGATTCGCTTACATTTAAGTTTATTTACCATGTGATTTCAAAACTTTTCCCTTTTTGAAGGTAAAACCATTCATTTTTTTTAAATGAATTATAATTAAGTAAAATATTCAAAGTCATAGTACAACCAAAGGTTTTAATTCTGTGGTATATTAAAAAAAAAGTGGTATACAACCCACCATAGGATCAGCCTCTTAATTAGGATAAAAACAGTGGACTAAAGCAGATGATTGAGGCACAAATGAGAGCTGTTTTTCCAAATGTCACCTTGACCTAGTCTAAGTAACTAGGCTTTATGAGAATAAAAGCACACAAAAAGCAGCTCTGTATGTTGTACAGTGTAATTATCTACTGCTATTAATCTACTCAAGGGATTAGTGAGGTAAGGAAAAAATTGTCATTTTTATTGTCATAGATATACTTGTTCAAGGTATTGTTAAGCTCAAGATCAGCTGAACATTGCAAGACTAGCTTTCACTTTACAACAGAAACTGCTTTTAGAGTACCTGTGATATAGGCAACCCCAAATAAAAGCAGTACTCCTAGTGGAAAACCAGCTTCCTTCATTGAATATGGCAGTCCTGTAAGTAAGAAAAGAAAAGATTATAGAAGAATCTTTGCAAATACTTATTTGTGACAACCAAAATAAAGAATTCAGATTAAAAAAAATTATCAAATCTTCCAAATTGGACCAGCGTGCTTAATAACCTCAGAAAGATCACTTTCAGTGAAGAAACTGTTGCCCAGGTGTGAAGTTCAGCCCGCATCTGTCCAATCAGTTCTCTGCGGTCATTATGGCAAAGAGTATGTAGGGTATTTATCATTGTGAGACATAATCTCAGCTGACACCTGTGCATTTTTGCATAGTAAGCAAATAGAGAAAAATCTTTAGAAACAGCAGCAGAAAGTAAGACAACAGTGTTATTCTCCACACTGGATAGTCATGCATGTATAAACAAGGCTGCACACAAGATAGTGAAGAAAGGTATGTTTACCTATAATCCCTGATCCTATGATAGAGTTGATAATGTTGAATCCAGCTGATGCCAGATCACTGTTTCCTCCTTTATTCCTGGGTTTCCTAAGGAGGGCTGTTTGGTCATCTGTATCTACCTATTTCAGAAAGACAATGATAACATTATACATGAGAAAATAGGTGAGGACAAGTATTTTACACATAGCCTATTCAAGATCAAAAAAAAATTGTCGTAGACTGAGATTTGTAGTTATTTTGATAACTAAATCCCATTTTTTTCCCAGTAAGAAATGAAAGGGATGTTAGGCATCTAATTCCTGTATGTCTGACCCATAATCTGTCATGAATTCTTCTCTGAAAAAATTAAGTGGAAGGGCAGAAATGTATACAAACTCAGAGGCAGGCTGTTAAACAAAGAACTTTTTAGTTATGTTCCAAAGGCAGACATGTGATTCAAGTATTTTTGAAATATTTTAGCTAATATGACTGATAAGTAAACACAGACCTCTGAATCAGGGGAATGAAATAAATTTCAAGAGTTACTACTAAAGTATGCCAACATCTGATGATGCTCTAATTTAAGGTTTTATTCAGCATTTTAAATATTTCTGTCACCCAATGGTTTAGCTCATTATGAATAGTTAATAACACTATGAAATTGGTTAATCCCAGAAATTTTCTGTGGGAAGGTCTGGTACAAACCAAAATTCAAAGCACAATTTGTAGCCAGTAGCTTCAAAAATTAAAGTTTTATCTGCAAAAAGCATTTCTTCATAAGCATGCCATGGCCCTCTCCTCAGGTCACCACTCTGCTGTTAGAGAACATTTTAGAATCATTCATTAGCAGGCCAGTATTTTAAATCAAGTCATATAATTCAAAAGAGGAACACACATTTAATGAAAAAAATGCTTGCCTGTGTTCGACCAAGGCAAAACATTGTGTACTTACCATGAAAATAAAGAAACTATTTCATAGATGCAGGAGCCTACTTAAAATATATAGCAGGTATTAGAAACTCGGATGCTTGTCACTACTACTCCTAGAAAAAAAATTAAATGACTGATAAATCTAAGTCATCTGTAGATAGTGGTATAAGCTGACAAGCGTAAGTGCTTTAAAGAGGGCTACATATTTAAGGAGAACCTTTAATCCTTAAGCAGTACTAACATTATAAGCCTAATAGTGGGTCAGATCAAAGGCCAGTATAGCCTGGTATGCCATTTTTGAGTGGCCATGGAAAGCACCTAGGAAGCGTTTAAGAACATGAAAAATAGTTAGCAAAATAGTTAGCAAATAATTTTCCTGTCCCAGCTTTCAGCAGTTTGCATACCCCAGAATTCCCAAAGCAGTTATGTTCTTGGTGCATCACATCCCTTAATAGATTGCTCCTTAAATTTGCCCCTTTTTTGAAATCATGTACGTTTTTTAAGCTTCTACACTATCATATGGTAAAGAATGCCACATCTTAATTATACATTGTATGTAGAGACAGGTACTCTTCTTTGTTCTGAATCTACCATTAAATATTTCCACCTGGTGTCCCAAATTTTTTTATCACCACAGACAAACCAACCACCATTTCCTACTTACCTTCTCCATATCACATGCAATTTCATACATAACATTCTCCCTCAGCTGTTTCTTATCTAGACTTACAGGTGCCATGTTTTATTTCACTACTGATTTGAGCATCACTGTCATTCTCTCCTGAAATTTTAATCCTCTCTGCTACTTGCAGCACAGTACACGTGAAATTGCACTGAGCTAGAACAGCCCAATTCCCTCTTTCCAGTTGTTACAAGAAAATGAACACAATGTGCATTTTACAGCCTGAAGACTCTGTTATGAACCCTGGTCCTTTTCCCATTTGGAAGAGACGTTTGAATTGGCAAAAAGGATGAGAAAGGGCAACAGAATTCATGACACAGGTGAAACGGCTCCTGTGCGAAGACTGGCCCGAAGACGGAGGTAACACCTGCTGGGAGGCCTGCCAGGGACAGCGTGCCAGGTGGCGGCGATGGTGAACAGGACGGGTTTGTGCCTGGCCAGGTGCTCTCCCAGCGATGGGATGCAGCCCGTGAGGTGGCCTGGGTGGCCACCATCGCACTGACAGCGGCAGGCTCACCAGGAAACAGGGTGCTGAAGTTCTGGTCTTCAAGCAACACCGAATTTTAGCTGTGCCAAGCAGCCACAGTTCCCCTACCGCACGAGAACAGGGCCCCTCAGGTTGCGTTTTTCTTCCCTCCGTGGTACCTGCGAGTCTTTCTTTCTCATACGAATTGGGGGCGAAAATGAACGGAGATGAAAGCGCTATGGCTGCTGCCAGCGCAGCCGGGCCGAGGCGCCGGGCCGGGCGCTTCCCGCGGCTGGTGGCTACAAAGCCCGACAAAATCGGCCACGGCGCCCCCGAGCGCTGCCCAACGTCCCGCAGAAAGTAAAGGCGAGTCAGGTGTGTGCTGGCGGGCTCGCTGGGCTGCGGAGAGCCCCTCGCCTTCCCCGTCCCTGCCGCCGCCGATCCCAGCCCCGGTACCTGGTGAGCAGCGGCCGTCCCGCCGCGCTCCATCGTCAGCTGCCGCGGAGGGGGCGCTGCCCTCCGCTCCGCTGCGCTGCCGCGGGCCGCCTCCACTGCCTGAGCCCCGGGAGATGCCCGGGAGTGAGCGGAGAGGCGCGGCGGGCGGGCGAGGAGCGGTGGCAGCGGGGCCGCGGCGCGGGCTCCTCGCGGGCGCGCTCGGAAAGGTCCCGCCGCGCTCCCGCGGGTTTTGCCCCGGCCTGAGCCTGCAGCCCGCGCCCGCCTGCGCCCCGCCCGCCCGCGCCGCCGGCGGGGCCCGCAGCCTCGGGGCCAGGCGCCGGGAGGCGCGCAGGGGCCGCGGGCGCGCGGGCGGTGCCTCCGCGCCGTGAGGCGGCCGCCCCTCGCCTGGGACCTTTCCGAGAGTGAGCGCTGCGGCTTCGTGTTTCTGAGACCCCGACCTCACAAAATCGTGTTTATCCCAATGCACGAGGAGAGCTTTCCCTGCAGGGTGTGTAGCGAAAACTGGCGCCGGTGTCAGAGTCGCTTATTTGTTGTTTCTGTTCGATACCGATGTTATTTACGCGGCCCCGCTACGGCAGTCACTGTTTTTCCTCAGGGAGGGCAAGCTGCTGTAGAGTGCCAAATCAATCAGCAAAATGGGTGCAAGTCAGATAAAAGAACATACTGGGGCTGCAGTGAAAGTATAGGAAGAGGCCAAACTAATTAAAACCAATGCAAAATTACAGTGCTGAAAGTTTAGAATCTGCCGTTATCTTGAGCTGGGACCAGGCAGTCTCCAGCAGAAACACTCTGTAAACATAGAACAAGCTACAAATAGAAATCTACATCTTAAAAACATGTGGGAAGTGGTAAGCAACAATAAAACAGACATAATAATTAATTTTGTGAAGTATTACTGGACATAAAATTTAAGGCCTACAAGAGTCAAAAATAACTTTGGGAACTTACTTCAGTTGCTGGAGGGCCCTATCGATAGAATGTGGACCCAAAATTTTCAACAAGATTAGTCTTTATCGGTAAAAAAAAAATAAAAATCTGAGATGCAACTAAATAGCAGAAGAAAATGCTAATTTCCTTTCTAGAATCTTAAGAACTCTTACATTTGGTAATACTTTGCTGGGATAAACTGCAGTGGTTAAAGGAGTGCATATGCCATGCATCAGTAATTTTGGCCTTAAAGATCTATGATGCATATGATCTAATATGGAGAACAAAGTACACATAAAGAGCATACATGACATTTTTGTTCAACAGCTTAAGCACATTAGCTCCAGCTCCTTCAAAAAAAAATCTCTAATCAGCTCCATGACAAGCTACAAGCTGACATGTATTCTTGTGTGACCAGTCAGATGACATGAGTCAGCAGAGAAAATTTTAGAGGCCTAAGGTGCAGAGAAAGTTCTTGTGATTTAGCAGCAACATTTTTTTTTCTTGGACTGTACAAAGAATTTTGTGTAAAAGCAGGGAATTAAGCTGTTTTAAAGCAAAGTGTGATAAAGTGTGTAGTAGGTTTTCGTGACAGTACTCTACCAGACTCTACATGTTTAAGACCGTGGTAACTTCCTCACAAAATCTTTTCATCTAACACCCACATAGTCTACAATAGTCTCTCTGAGTTCTGTGATTTTGTTTTAATTCCAGTTTGGGGTGTGCATTTGTTACCTTAGAAAATAATTTCTGGTTTGTGCAAATGCTTTCTCCTGTATGGCCTTGTTATTAACCAGATATATTCTTCAAGCATTTATTTGATGCAAATTAAGTCAAGAACCCACTGTGCAACTCTTAATATGCGAGGGGGCCATTACCTGAAAGTGGCACCCATTTATTTAAGAGTCCTAGAATTTTACTTGTATGGTCATACTGGCACAATGCCGAGCAGTGTTTGTAAACTTAAAAGCTTTAATTCAGTATAGCAGTAGTGAATTAGGGAAAGGAATTGGCACTTCTGAAAAGATTCTGTAGAGTAACTTTTTCCTGTACTATGAGGGTAGGCTTTGATGCTCTATGCTCAGGATTGCTCTATGCTCCTTGCTGTTCTTTGGGATGTGGTTATTGTATGAAAGGCTTAATACTGGTTTTAATCTTAGCAGAGACTAGTAGTACATTGTGAATAAAATTACAAGGTGCATGGAAAATCCATAATCCAGAGTTTGTATTATGTTCTCTCTGAGTTTGCTGCAGGACACTTTGTACAATTGTTTACTTCTGTGGTTGTGGTGGAGGGCCAAGCTCTGAAGGATGCCAACAACATTAAACCACAGGGGCAGGGCAATTATAAAAAAAACACTGAAGGCATCTTCCAAAAAGAAGGACACAAAGGAAGTTGTGACCAAAAAAGGAAACAGAAAGGATCATAAATCTCTGTGAAATGTAGAAACACATTAAGGCAGGTTAAAATGAGTTAGAGCAACACCCAGTGAAAAGGAATCAATACTGGTAACTTTAGTATTTATGAGCAGAAATCCTGCAAGAGAATCCTAAGGATCCACAAAGAATTAAGGTTGGGCAGGAAGAGCAATCATGATAAAACCAGAACAGAGAAAGTAAGGAGAGGTTTTTGGTCACTGAAGAGGTTCTTGGGAAGATTTTCACAGCAGAAATTTTCCCATCTGGAAGACCAGAGAGAGAATACGCCTCAAACCGAATGACCAGCTGAATGAACAGAAAAGATAAGCAATAATGAGTTGCAACAATCAGATGTATTAACCTTGGGATCACAAGTTAATTTGTAGCTGGGGAAAGGGGAGTGCTAAGTTTTTGCTTAACATCAATGGAACTAAGTGGTATTGGAAAGTGGCAGATGTGACGTAAGTATGACTGCCAAAAAAGGCTCCAGTAATGAACCAAGGAACTGCATAGCAATATGCCCAACATCTCCACTGGGCAAGGTAGTAGAAAGTATAATAAATAATAGGATGAAGATGGCATTGAGCTGTGTTGGCAGAGCTTTGTCGAGAAGCCTGCACTGCTACAGCTTTTACTTCACTAGTGTTACTGCTTGAGATCTAAATTTCCAAATGCCAATAAACCACTGCAATCTTTCACAAGCATTAAATCTATTAAAGCAAACAAGACATTAAAAAAACAGAGAAAACTCAGTACTATAAGCTCTTTGTGTATTCCAAGGATGTGGTCTAGATCATCTGAAAACATGTAATATGTTAAAAAGATTAGATGCAAAGCAGACGTAGAAAAAGAAATGCCATGTGATACGAATTGACAAATATAAGAGAGATTTCTTTTGCTTTTATCTGTTTTTTTAAATGAATGAATAAAACAGGAAAAAAAGAGCAGTTTTTTGTAGGACATGATTGTTATAATCACATGATACTTTGATATCAGACTTATGAGTCCTTCCTGGAAAGGTCACATATCATTTTACTTTTTAGTAGTGTCTGTCCACAAGGCAAACATATTAAAAAGAACTACTGTTTTCAACAATAAATTAATTTAGCTGTAAGATACCTAATAGTCTGCCAGTATGAGTGATTATGGGCCACTTCTAAAAAAGATTTTGCAGAGAAATGAGCCTTTGTGATGTGCCTGAGCAAGATGGAATGAAAACTGCCCAGCTTAATCAGGCACCCCTGCAAAGTTGGTGAGGACTACAGGGGAATGCAACCTCTTAATATTACCACTGTAAGCAGTCTGCTTGTGTTGCTTAGTTGATGAGTTTAATGAACACCAAGCACCTGGTCTTCAGGCAGACTATATAAAGCATTACAGAAAGTACTAAAAATAATCATGGTTTGGGGTGTTTATGCTCTCAAAGTTCTAACCTGGCCTTCCTAAGAACTTGTAGTCTTTGTGAAATTAGTGAACAAGTGCTAAACTGAGCTAGAAGTTACCAGTAAAGCTTTGCCTCTTCTATGAGTTGTAGCTACCATAATCTGTTTTGGAGGAGCATAGAGTCTTTAAGCTTATAGGTGATGGATTTTGTATAGGCAGTGTTGGTAACCTTTTGTTGATGATTCTTATTGTGGATACTGGGTCTTCAGTCTTTTGTGATAAAGAAAATGTTCTGCTTCCTGATTAACATGGTCTGCACAGTTGTGGTCAAAAAAATACATCTGGAGGGGGAAAAAGAAATCTTGAACTGCAGCTGGATCTGCCTTACTAGTTGGTTGTGAGAAATATACTATTTATTTAATTTAAATGTTGCACAAACCCAGCTAAATAAGAAAACTTGAAGCTTTACATATTAATTTTTCTTATGGCAAGTTTGAAATGTAAACTTGTCATTTCTCTCCAACCCATTAATTCATGGGATCTGTATCTGGGAAAATCAAAATCAAAGTTGTTCTGGTTCAAAATAGCCACAATGAAGCCAAGAAGGCAGACACGCTAATGCGGGAGAGCTGTTGTAAGAACTCATGACTGTGCATTGGGACTCTGTAATTTTTCAGCTAAACTGTATGAGCCCCCAAAGAACTAGTTATTTACTTTCCTAGATGTTTCACCTTTCTTGGAACTTCGATTCCACTTCTCCCTCACCCAACCCCACCCCATGTACTTTTGACTTCTAGTAGCTGTATTTTTGGTTATTTACTATAATTGAAAAAATAAATAGGAGAATAAATTGTTGCTTTATATTCAGATGACTCTAAGTGAATAAGGTGTGAGTGCAGCTAACTGTGCTTGTGCTTAACTAAGGGCTTAGGCTTGAAGTTAATACCACACTTTTTAACTGCTGGACTATCTACATTGGGAGAGAAAAGAGAAGCTGAGAACAAAAGCCAGTTACCTCTACTTGATTGTGTACCTGGGTGTAAGTTTAGAATTTGAGTGAGGAGGAAGTTATAAAAGTTGGGGTTTGCGTAAAGTGTTGTGGTAGCAGGTCCAGATATCTCCTTTTGTACTGCTTGAACAGATTTGAAAGGGTAGGAGAAAGCAGAAAACCAAGTGTGGCCCTTCAAAAAACCTGTAGAGGAATTGTAGAGGAATGAAGCTGGGTTAATTAACACTGATAGTATACAGCTGTGGGCTGTCTTCAGGGTGGTGGGTTGGCTCATGTGGATAAGGTGCAGGTGTGGCTGGTGCTATTAAGTGGTTGAGAGCAAACGAAGAGAGGGTGGCTGAGGAAGAGAGAGGAATAAGTAAGAGAGGAGAGAGTGGGCCTTGGATGAGATGTGGTGAGACAAGGAGAAGTCAGTAGAGGGACTGTATGAAGAGTGTGCTGATATGAGATAGCAAAAGACCTCGTTGCAGTATGATAGTTTGGAGAGTGCTATGACAGTGAGGCAAAGTGTCAATCACTTTAAAATTATTTCCTCCCCTTTTACTTTGCAATTTCACACTAAAATTACCAGTTTTATCTGGAGCTGAAAGTAGATGGTAAAAGGTACTGGTTTCCACAAACCAGCTGGGTTTGTAGAAAAGGAGTGTTCTTGAGAAGGCTTTTTTTTTTTTTTTATAATTTCTTCTGCAATGGTTTTGGGCTTTTAAAAGCCAAGGTAAGATTTCTTTTTTTTTTTCAGTGTTTTCAACCAGGTCTACCAAAAAAAGTATAATACAAACTATCTCAATATGCCTTAGCTGGTGGGGAAAGCTGACTAGTTGTCAGGAAAAAAATATTAAAGCAATTTTAATTAACGAAGATGTATAAGAACTGGTTTAGGTAGCTGCCAGAAGCTGTCACTGTAGTAAAACCAGCTTATTCCTTTATGTCACTCTGTGGCCCTTTAGTGTTGACTAAATACAAGCAATGGTATTTGGTTACAGTTTTGGGTTAAATAGGCTGGTTTACCTTGCTTCTCCAGTAGAGACTTTGGCTTTCAGTTTCTACAATTTTTTCCTTATCCTGTTTTTTACAGTTTTATTTTATAACGGGTCTGTTCTTCTTCATACATGTTTATGTGACTGCAAGCCCTTAACGTCAGATCTTTTTTTTTCCTAGATGACAGAAATGGATGTCCTGGTAATGTTTAAAGGAACCATAATGTACAGTATATATCATAGGTTGCTTGCTGAATGTGCAACAGCAGAGATACTGGTGGTGTCATGAGTGTTCATGTTGAACTGTGGGATCTTAAGGTTTTTTATTCAAATTTGCTTTCTGAGTACAAGATTACAGAAAAAAAATACTATAGAATTATTTTAGATGAAAAAATATAGATATAGTAAAGACAAGTAGGAAGCCTGGAGGCAAGAGAGTAAGGTACAAGTGACTGATAACATGCTAGCCAGCAGCTAGCCTGAAGGCATTCAGTGTTCAGAGAATGAAAGGTATGTGCACAGAGATGTTTGGTAGGCATATATTTGTGTATAAAGGGTGTTTTTGTGAAGTGTGCCAAGTTCCTTTGCTACATGCATAGTTTTAATTTATGCTGAGTGTAATGGCATTGTGGTTACCAGTCAGTTAGCTTAATTGGTTCAATTTTTTTTCTGAACAGTAGCAGAAGATGGTGATGCTGCAGGTGCTGGTATTCTGCTGGATATTCATGATTCACTGATGATGTGATGCCATGTGCAATTCTAGAACTTTTACTATAATATTTCTTCAGTGCCTTAACAGATCCTGTACAGAAATAACCAAAGTTGCTTTGACTACTACTTATATGCTTTTTTTTCCAAAGGGTTAAAACTGGCATTTCTGTATGAATTTCTGTTATTAGCATTTGCTGTTTTGGCCCTGCTTTTCTGTGCTTTAATCCTTGAATGTTTTCAGAACGAATGCTTGTCAGTGGCCCAATTCCCTTGCTTTTTAGGGAATACTTCTTCTGTATTTTCTGAAATGGATGACGAACTGAATGTACGCTTGTAGTAGCTTAAAAAATGCTGCCTTTAATATGATAACCTGTGGGCTCATTTGGAAAACTAAGTCGATTTACTCAGTATTTTTCTTCTAGTTAATAACACAATATGCTTTGACTATGAAAAGACCCTTTCCCTCACGTTTTGAAATGCATATCCCTTGCGTCCCCATTACACAATATTAATTCTACCTGAAGTTCTTCGCTAATGTTTTTAATTCCTTTGCAGAACCAAGTGGTTCTTACTTGGGCATATACTCATACAGCTCATTTCTAAGCTATATTGAGATGAAGTCGCCCAGCAAGGGTCAGGGACCGCAGCTTTTTGCTGCGTCTTGCAATTAGGCACCACCGCAATCCTCCCCCGTTTCCGCCGCGCGTTCCCATGCAGGACGTAGTTAACGCTGTTAAGGCGCAGCGCTCCAGGCCGGCTGCTGGTGAGCGCCGTGCTCCGCCCTGCAGGCGCCAGGGGGCGCTATTCGACCTGTTTGAGCTGCCTGCCGCAGAGCGCCAGCGGCCCTGCAGCCGCTCGGCTTAACGCAGGCGGCATCTGTGGCAGCCTTCTCACTCGTTTCGGCACCCCTTACACAGGCCCTAGTGGAAAATTTTCTGCAAACGCAATGACAATTCAAAACAAATGGTAAAAGCGAGTCCTGAACTCAGAATCCATTGTGGACACTGTGACATGCTCAAAGATGTTTGTCAGGGACAGAAAATAAAAATACTGATATTGTTCCAATTCTTTCTCTCAAAAGTGTTGTGTTATAAAAACATGACGAAAATTAAGTACAGTCTCTGACAATTGTGTCAGAGATTGGTCAAACTTCTTATGTCTTTTGTTGGCTTATTCCTAACAATTTTGATAACTTTGTATTCCTTACAACTGTTTGTCCATTTATTGGTCTTGATCAGTTTCAGACTCATGTTTCTCTTTGTTTCTATGCAGAGTGTGGGGAGATAAGATGTTGCAAATCTGATTAAGAAAGCTGATGTCTGAATCGAGCACCATAAGTATTTAAGATATAGACAGTGATGTTACACATATACATAAAGATATTTACAGATGTTACAGGCAATAAACAGATCATAGTTTATTTATGATGTACCAAGTGACTGAACATTTTTGCTATGCTTTTGGAAACTGAACTCCCCATAAGTTTTTTTCTTGTTTGTTATTTTAAAATAATCTGACTCAAGGATAAAATATTAATGGTGAAAGCTTGGACAAAGTGAAGTCAATGGTGTAACCCCTAAATGATATATGGTATTGTATGAATATAGCATAAGAGCTAACCAATTACACACACCTGTAGGATGTAATGGATTAATTTGTTATGCTTCTTTTGTGTTTTTCTTCCTTTTATATCTGAAAGACTATGTTTGTATGTGTAAAGTCCTGTAGTAGGTTCTACAGTAACACAGGATTGGAGGGTTGATGCATTGATGTATTTTGAGGAGGAGCAGAAGAATAGGTAGTTTTTGTTTTCCCAAAATGTCTAGCACAGGGAAGGAGGAAAGAGGGAGAAAACTAGAAATGGACTCTGGGAAGTGATGATTTTAAAATGGTAGGACAAAAATAATGGGAGACAATTGGGCTTGTCAAATGCTGTTTTGCTAATTCCCTGACATTTATCTTTTGATTGTTTTTACAGCCTCTCCAATTGTTCTTTCAGAAGTATTTTCTGATTTGCCACTTCTAATGTTTTATCTTAGGTGATTCAGTGCTTCCCAATCACCACTCAACTTGTAATCTTAGCTGATAGCTCATTTTAACCCCAAGTTAATACCTTTCATTGTGAAAGGCAGCCAAGAAGTTTTTGGCAACAGTTCATAATTTTGTTTTAGAGTGAGGTTGAAGAACTACATGCGAATACGGTTTCCTTATTTTTTCATTATTATAAATAGAGAAGTGAAGAAAGAGGAAGGGCCTCAAGAGGAAAGGAAGAAAAGTCTAGCAGATTTCTAATGTGTTGTCAATATGTCCATTTAAAGTTCAGTAAAACAGTCTCTTTTAAAGTACCTACTTGATATGATCCAGGGGATTTGGTAAACATGTAGAGAGCAATGTTTTGTCAAATACATCCCTACTGCTATGTAGAGGCTCTGTATAATCAGAGATTTTCCATTAGCAGTAGAATGTGGATGTGCTTTACAAATATCTCCCCTGTGTCAAAGCACAAGTGACAGATGGTATCAGTGACACCTTAGTTCTGTCTTCTGCCTCAAAATACTTGCTGTCAATTAATTCAGACTAGGAGTGAATTAGATCTGTTTATCTTTTTTTTTTTTTGTCAGTTAATACTTAGTATTTTTAGCATATCCAGCTCGTTAGTTTAACATCTGGCAGTATGAATCCTGACCCATGACTAAAACTTCTGCCCATTAAGGTAGTATGATGAGTAAGATCAAATCAAAAAGATGGATTCAGCATTCCATTTAATTCGCATCATCGAATAGCAGTAAGAATACATAGGAATATTTTCCAAAATACCAAAAGAAATAGGAATCAGAAAAATCATATTTTCAGAAAGGTATTCCTGATTTCAGCATAGTTTTTCTCTTGTGATATTGAACATGCAGTATGCTTTCTCTGTGCATGAGTTCCTTATTGCTAAAATGAGGATAATATTTTCCATTTTTACAAAATATTGTGAAGAAAATTCCATTAATATATTATCTCAGATATTAATATGATGGATACTATAGATTATGCTACAAGAAAGCAACAACCATGAACAAACTATTTGCTTTATTTAAATTTCAAAAAAATAAGTGTATTTTTAGTAAGAAGTTAAAGAATTAATTCCCCTGTAGCAGTGAGCTGAATTTATTTCACTTTGATCCATTTGGAGAGTGACTTATCTAGGAAGATATCTGAGAGAAGTTAGAAGTTGCTAATGTGGAGCCTGCATGAAGATGCTAAAAAGGAAAGCTATGTAGGAAGAGCCTATAATTTTCATTCCTATCTTTGGACTTGGATTAATGCCCAGAATAGTGACAAATACTACGTCACTGGGGAAAGACTAAGAATCCATTGGCAATAACAACTAACTAAAGGAATAGATAACTGCATACAATTATAACAATAAAGTATTTGCTAATAAAAACATTTTTTTTCTATTTTCAGTATGGATAACTGAAAAAGACCTTTTTTTTAACACTCAGTATTTTCAATGGGGGAAGAAAATGAAGTGTTGATAACTGTGTGAATATATGCATGATATATATACACACATCTATATTCAACAGACAAATTCAGATGAAGGTATTATAAAATATCCTCTCCCTCAATGCTGAAAGCATACTATGTCTAGGTGAGTTATTGGAGGCACCTGTTTGAAGAGCTTGGCATACAAGGTGCATAATTACCTGAGAACAACTCTTTGATAGAAGTAAGGGTAGAATGTGATAGAATACTTGTATTTATTTATTTTATTTGTCCCCTCTGTCACTTAATCTTCTTTGTTAAAAAATAAAAAGGAATATGGACACACTCTGGTTTAAGTGTTAAGTACTTCCCTACACATTTTAGACTCGTATTGCTTCTGCACTCCCTTCAGAAGCCTCACTTTACCCTCCGCTTCTCAGGAAACACTGCCTTACCTGTTTCTCCATTTCTGCCTTCCTTTGGAAGACCTGCAGAAAACCTCCTTGTACTGTCTGAGTTGATAATATCCTGGGAGAAAATGGGTAAAGGACCTTTCTAGCTTTCTTTGGAGTCTGAGGGAATAACAGTGCTCCCTGTTATTCTCACCTCCCTTATTAAAAATTCAAATAATTCTTTGTTTTGTTTGCGGCTAAAATAATCTGTGACTGTAAGATGCAGTGGCTAGGTCTATGTGTGGAACAAGGTGTTGCTGTAGTACTACATGAACAAAAGTTCCTTGTGTGCCGAGATATTACTTGTATTAAGTTTGGGTGTTTGGGCTTGCTTGTAGTGCTTTTGAAGCATGGGCGGTCTAAAAGGAATGCAGAATTTTAAGTCCTTTGCTAATACTGGCCCAAAAACATCCACAAACAAGACATGGGATTCGAACAGTAAACATACTTTCCTTACCAAATGGAGAATTTACTTACAGAGATGCCAGCTTTTAAGTATCCCTGCTGCTGCAGTATTCCCTGACCTTATGACTTATTTCTGAACATTGTTACTATCTTAGTAAAGGGATAAGTTATAGATGATAGAGGGTCTGTTCAGTTGGGTCTATGTTGAAATAGCAGCTGACCTCATTGAACCCACTTCATGCTTAGTATAGCAAAAGGTAGTCTTCCAGCACCCCTTCCTGTATTATACGAAAGTATGCTAATGCAAACATGTATCTAAAGTTAGATACAATATTTTTTTAAAGTCCTTGCATATCCTGCACTCTTTCCTAGTGAGTATAAAATTTGACTGTGCCTATCAACACATTTTTTTCTATAAAGAATTTCACTCTTACCTCATCTATTTGGGGTGCTCCCTACTGTGTATGTGGAGTAAAATTGAGTAAAATATAGTAACTCTTTTGAGTAAAATATAATAAATATGAAGCTTTAAAAAAAAGTAGCATTTATGTTTACAGGAATAATTTTCACTATGCGATCAAATATTTTAGGTAATTTAACATGTCATGCTTTTACATATAGAGAAGGAGTATTGTTTAAGGTAAAATCAGAGATACATATACATATGTGGTTTTTTGTACTGGAACCAAGGCTTAACAGGTACTTGGCTTAATACTGGCTGGCAGAGAGGTTTGCTTTTGGGCTGAAAATCTGCAGTAACTCAAACGAGTGACATTGCTGTGGAGGTAAAGACATGTTTTAAATATTAATTGGTATGAAATATCTTGAAGCCTGTTGTTGATACACATTCTTCAACAACAAGAGTGTTTGCAAGCAGAAATGGGAACATGTGAAGATGCAACCAATCAAAATACAGTTCTCCATATTATGTGCAGTTGTTAAGGATGTAAACCTATCAGTGATATTTCAATTTAGGCATTCGGAGAATGAATAATAGCTCGATGACTAACTATTAATGATATGGAGTGAAAAAGAAGCACTGTTGGGTAACTGGAGGTAGAATCATTTTACTATATGCAGCGATGAATATTACCTTGCACAAACAGTACAGCCTTGAAGTAGGGTGGGTGGAGGTGCAGCTGTGTGGGAAGCAGAAGACTGAGAGAATATGATTTATGTGTGAGAAATACAATCCTGTAAATAAATTTTAACGTTAGAAATTTAACACTAGAGATGCTGCATACTGGGCTTTGAGCTTCCAGATGCTCCCTGCTTTCAGTTTTGGTTTAATGACATTGTTATTTCTACAGCAACCATTAGTGACATTGTTGAAAGGACTGCAGCTAGAGTTTCCATTATTAGATACAGTTATGGATTACTGCTATTGTAGTTCTAACTATTGAAGATGACCCTCCATCAATTCCTTTCCTCTTTTCCTCACTACATGTTTTTACTAACATAACATAATAATGTATGCAAATAAGCATCCAATTTGTATAACTGAAAACTAGCTGAATAACTTTGCCCAGGATTTCCAAATTTTGATTTCCTGGTATAGCAGTAGAGTTACCATATTATTTAAATGCTTTTTAAAGATGATTTTAAGATTACTGGTGCTAGAAATGTAAGAAAGTTAGAAGGGTAAGCACAACTGAAAATAAAATTCAAAATATCTGCAAGATCCAGGTAATGGCCAGCAGGTTGTTGGTACAGTTAACCAGATTTGGTTCAGAAGTACACTAATGTCACAGTCATTACAAGCAGGATAAGCACAGACCTGCTTAAAGCCAAGAAATACACATTGCTGTGAAGGAGTTGAATATCTTGATTCCTGTTACAGCCAAGAGATGGAATTGCATAATGAGTTACAGCAGGTTATTTCCACTTAAAATCAATTACAGTTTTTTATGGTTGTTATTATAATAATTGTTATTCATATAATAGGAATAATTATAATAATTAGTGAACTAGTTTTATTTGCAAAATAAATATTTAATAGTCTCGAGCTATAGTGCCAGTTCAGAAAAGAACGCCTGTGGGTGTGTTAAATTCGTTTTTCTTGCTGAATCCTCCTGCAGCAGCAAATTAAGGCCAAGGAGTTCTCTCCCATGCGTGCAACTGCTATGTCACTCCTTTCCCATTGTGTCTCTGTACTGAAGAAGCTGCTCGCTGCTGAAACAATCTTGAGCTAGTGCATTACCACGTTAGCGCACAAGAGGGCAGTGTAGGGGCAGGCTGAAAGGGTATCGCAGCCAAGAACCGCGACATAACTGATTGAGTAAGTCTAATTTTAGGCCCAAGCACATCAACATTCGCAAATAATGAGGAACAGACTTAAAACTATCTCAGTAGGTATTCTACATAAGCAATATTCTTTTCGGTGTTTTTTTTTAATGTCTCTAACTTGTATTTTATGTATATATTCGTATACATTTTTTTTAGAAAATTACTTCATTCCTTTTTTCTTTTCAAATCGTAAGATATTTCAGTCACAATTTCCATAGATATTTTGCAGCTGTCTGGGTGTTTTAATACATTCCACTGCACTATGTCTTTTTAAATGATGTTTAATAATGCAAGCAAAAATTTTAGTGAAGGTGAACATAATCTACAAAGCTAATATCTAACATGATACACTTTAAAAACATTTTCTGTTGGGCTTTATTTTGAATAGATGTATCTGAGAATTTTATTTTCTTTAAAATAATGGCAGCTTTTGTATGTACAGCATTTTAAGGTGTTAAGTAATTTAATGAAGTACTGCAACACATCTAGTACATATATAGATATAAATACGCTGAGTGGGCAGAGAATAATTCCCAGCCACATACATGTGCAAAATGCATGCTACAGTATTGGTCAAATCAGTTAACATCTATAAATAGCAAGGAATCAATTTATACAATATCAATCTAGTTATTGTGTAACCTTGGCTCCAGAAGTATAGTTCACACACTACTTTTACCCTGCTGATTGTATACATTGGATTCAGCTGAATGAAATTCTCTATGCTTGGGCTAGATGAAGGGCTTTTTGAGTAGTACATCCTTGATGGCAGAATTCTGCTTAGTATTGTAGAAGCTGGCCTAGTGTAATCCAGTTTCTGAGTTTGGTCTTTCCTGAGCAGCACTTAAGGCATGGAGGATTTAAAAAAATAATGTATTTTTACAAGGATATTTCTTGGCTTGTTACTTCATTTCTCCCTCACATCTGCAACCTGACAGACCAGTGAGTGGTGTTAGTGGTTATTTGTGGTGGTGTTTAGTTGTGGTGGTTTTTGGGTTTTTGGGTTTCTTAATTATTATTGAGCTTACCTTAGCTCTATTTGATCTAAAGGCCACTTGATGGAGTTAAAACTCTAGAGACAATAGTCCTTGATGGTGTTGGAGCACCTGAACTTATCTTTAGAAAATCCTGATGCCACAAATATGATATCAGTAACTTCAAGTGTTCATTTGGATAATGGTCTTAAAAAACACCACAGGGACTGTGCATGAACTAAATGAACTAAAATGTGGGATTTTGAGTAGTTAGACTCTTTGGTCTTATGGCAAGGGTCCCATAGCCTATGGAGCTGGAATTCAAGCACGTTTCCCACTTGCTTTACTAGCAGTTCTATGTGGAAAAAGTGCTTTGTGACAGAATTTAACAGCAGCTTTGCTTTCAGAAGAAAAAGGTCTTTACAATTTTGGCTTGCTGTTGTGATACTAGTACAAAAAAAAAATCCAGTGTAACTTCCTTATATTATATAAGACAAATAGTGGTAAAAACAATGATAATGTTTTGGCTTTTATATGCTGCCCAACATTTCAGATGTTTGTTTTCAAACACTTCTACTCTGCTTCCAGATCTGTACATGTTTATGGAGACCTAATTCTGTCAAAAGGGAAGTGATGGTAAAATACGTGTAGTATTGGTAATAGTACAAAGATAATGCAGAATAAAAACATCTTCAGAAATTAGTGGCACAGACTGAGGACACAGTGACTTAAACCTGTCTTTAGTCTCCATTATAAATCCATGTGCTCTTAGGTTTTTTAGTACTTGGATTTCCTTCCCATTTTGCTTCAGAAAGTTTTCGGCTGCAGATGGTTCAAATAGAAAAACTGTACTCACAAGTTATTTAATTGGTAGCATGTGTATTAATATTTATGGAATTTGAACGAAGAAAAAATCATGAATTTAAAACAAACAAACCAAAGTTCTTATGTTAATTGCTGAAGAATAATGTTAATGCACAAAGTTCTGTTGGAGGCAAGTCAATAATTGGTGTGCACCCCAGGGACTGATACTGGGGCCAGTACTGTTCAACCTCTTTGATAACCTGATGATGGGACAGAGCACACCCTCTGCAAATTTGCAGACAATACAATGATGGTGAGGAGTTACTGCACAATACTGTATGCATTGATTAGTTGTGCTGCCATTCAGATGGGCCCAGACAGGCTGGAAAATTGGGCAGAGACAGATATCATGATCAACAAGGGCAGTTCCAAGTCCTGCTAGTACATGCTGGGGCCCAAGTGACTGAAAAGCAGCTCTGCAGAGTGGGATTTTGGGGTCCTGGTAGACAATAAGTTGAATACTAGCCAACACTCTGCCTTCCTGCACCCTGTGCTGCATTAGGAAGAGCACTGCCAGCAGGCTGAGGCAGGTGATCCTTTTCCTCAGTGTTCAGCACTGATGAAGTCATATCTGGAGTACCATGTCTGCTTCTGGGCTCCCCGGTCTAAGAAATATGTGGACTTCTTGGAGTGAGTCCATAGAAGGACCACAAAGATCATTAAGTGGTGGGAGCATCCATCATATGAAGAGAGGCTGAGAGAACTGGGACTTTCAGTCTGGAGGAGTCTCAGCAGGGATCTTGTTACATGTATAAGTACCTGCTGGGAGAGAATGAAGAAAGAGCTAGGCTTTTGTCAAGTAGTGCCTACTGATAGGACAAGAGGTGATGGGCACAAATTAAACCACTTGAAATTCTCTCGGAACAAAAGAAAAACCTTTCTTACTGTGAGGATGGCCAAATATTGGAACAAGTTCCCTGGAGGGGTGGTGGAGTTTCTGTCTGTGGAGATGTTTGAAAACTGTCTGGACATGGTGCTGTACAACCTGGTCTGGGTGACCCTCCTTGAGCAAGGGGGTTGGACTACATGATCTCAAGAAGTCTCTTTGAACCTAACTGATTCTGTGATTTCTCTTACCTTCAGATAACATGGTGGAAAAGAATTATCACAGTGGCTGCGTATGTACATTAATCTCGGGTGGTCGTGCTTAATGAGACTGAAATGTGGAAAGAAGCTATGGTGGAAACCATCATTGGAGCAGCAATACATCCTGTGCTTGTGTTCTTCCCTATAAACTTACTGAATTGTGCTTAGACCAGTGTAATCTGGTATCATTCCCATCAAGACTTTACTGCTCTGTACAGATCCATGAAAGAAATTTTCCAGTTTCAGATTTCATAAGTCTGGTCTGTCAACAGGTGATGGGAAATGTTCTTCTGGCACAGAAGTGTGACAGTAAAAAGAAAGAATGGCCTAATAAAACGTGAACAACAACATTTTCACTTAAATCTCAAGTTGTCTGTGAAATTCAGTGCACTGAGGAAATTCAAAACTGAGAATTGTACTAGTCATAAAAGCTAGGTGGCCACTATAACATGGTTTTGTTGCTTTCAAGACTGTAGACCTCAGGTTGTGCCTATTTCAGATTTTAAAGACCCATTGTTACAAGGATAGGAAAAACCCTATAGTAAACAATTTCGTTTAATGTTTTTATTCATCAGCACAAATTCAGTGAGATAAGATTTTATGGTGTATGAAAAGTTTTATCTAAAACCTGATTTTTGTCATTATTAAAAATGCTTTTACTCTTTGTTAGACTTTTCTGCCTAGCTGTGAGCATGTATAAAGTGTCAGTTTTCTGCTGTAGTAGATAGATATTTTCTGCACTTGTAATCTACTGCCAGTAGTGCAGCTACTGGCAGTAGATAATGTTCTAAGCATTTGCATCAGTGAACACATTTTACAGGCACTTTGAGCTATCCTACCATACATTTGAAGGAAACATTGTGTCTCTTTTGACCACAAATTGAATTTACTTGCACGTCTCCATTTTATAAAATATAAAAAGATGTTCAGTTTCTGCCAAATTCAGTTTTGTGTTTTAAAGTGTGTCGTGTCTTAGGAAGAGAAAGCTGAAAGGCATTTTCAATTAGAAAAATCCCTCTTGCTTTCCTGTTAAAAAATGAGGCGAAATATAGGGATGAATATGGTGGGAGGGAGCTGTAGAGTAGTTTTTAAGTGAAAACTAGCATATGCTGCAAAAAAAAATCAACTTAGTTTATGCAAGCATCTGAAAATAATCATTTATAGTGCAATGAAATTTCCACCTCTGCAGACAGAAAGAGAAGGTCCTACATGTACCAAATTCCCCACATATTGTGGTGTAGCCCAGTCCTGAGTCTACTGGGATCAATGTTCTTATGGATTCTAGTTTCTAAATTTGCTGGCAGTGATTAGCAAGACTTTCAGAAACTCTAAACTTAGTGGACTGCTGATTAATAAATGCATGTTCAGAATTTTGATCAATATGGAATATAACTAGATTCAAATGTTTAAACTATTCTATAAATTTAGTAAGATTTCACTCATTTAGTTTACCCTTCAATAGTTGTGTCCCGTTTCAGTACAGTTAATTCTGAAGTGTGTAGTGAATGAATCTTGCAATTTCACCAGAATTAGTCTGTGTTCACAAACGGGTAGAATTCAAACCTAGAAGTTGGTGGGAATAGAAAATTGGTTTTGTTTTGCAAGGTAATTTTGTCTTCTCCCCCCTTTCTAATTTTTTTTTTTATTAAATTATTAAAGCTAACGCTCTTCTGCTGTCCCATTAGGTGCTACATCATGAATAATGAAGTTCTGGCGGGTCCAGTACTGAGTGCTATTCACCTTCTCCTGTTAAAACTGACAAGGAGCAAATATACAGAGAAAGGAGGCATTTAAGGATATGCAGAAGCGATGCAGCTTATGGTGTGCTTCAGTACAGTAAGTTAACTTTGATTTATTTTCAGAGGTTCTCTCTAATAAAATATTGTCTCTTTCTTACATAGAAGTTTCTAATTGTCCACAAGCAGTACTTGTTCACGTCTAAGAAACAGGAAAGAAATGTCAGCCTAGAGAGGAGCAAGTGGGCATGTTGGAATTCTGTGAATTCCTGGAGTATGTTGAAATTTAGGTAGAGGGGTTTTTGTCTTTATTGGGGTGCTGCAGAATATTTTGGGTTTTTTTAACTATCTTTGTCAGACAAATCTGTATGCAAAATGGTGCTTTTTGTTGATGATGATTTATTCCTTGGAAAAAACAAACAACCCTGAATGTATTGTTTTGAGCATTGATTTGTTTTTCATTGTAAAATGGCCTAGTTACTCTTCAGTAAGTCAGCAGAAAAAGCATGCTTCCTATGGGTACTGATATGTATATAAAATCTTAAATCTGTTTACTTTTTATTTACATATTTATGTAAATAAAATGGAAGGGAAAGGCACTTACTCTGGAGGAGCTCTAGTATATAAGCAGTCAGAAAATTTTGTGAAGAAACTGTTCCTTTCTTAGTATTGAGTCCATTTAAACACGTTGAGTGAATACACCTTGTGAACTTATTTACAGTTGGTAAGCATTCTTCTTTCAGGAAACAGAATTCAGCTATAACAGGCACGAAACATTGGTATCACTGTTCCTCCTTAGCTCAATTATTTTGTAGATGGTGTCATGTGAAAAAATTTCAAATGGGTTAGTGTTTAATTCAGTAATGTAACTAAATGTTTTCTTGCTATAAAATCCTAAATTTGCTGACTGTCCAAAAAGGGTTATCTGTTTGTTAAAGGGGATTAACATTTTTTGATTACAAAATCATGAACATAAAAATGCAGAATAAGAATGTAACAGAATATTTTATTTTTGCAGATGTCCCCACAGCAAACAAGAACTTAAATATTTTCTTTAAAGTACTAAAACTTATTCACACAGAACTATGAAAATATGTATTACATAGTGGTCAAAGAATACGAAGCTTTTATAAAATATCAGAAGTACTCTAAAGTTGTATTTGATGATAATGTAGACATTATGTGTTACAAAAAGTGCACTGTTTGTGTTGAAGTTGGGGAGAAGACAATTAGATTTGAAATCTCTGTAGAAATTCTTTACTAAATTTACATTATTTTAAGGCCACAGAGTATCAATGTAGATTTTGAATATTGTTTTGGTTTTAGTTTTTTTTCTCATCTTCTAATTAAATGATTTAACCTAACTGAAAAATAAGGGATCTTCTTTTTCTGCTCTGTGATTTAGGAATATTGGGAGGAAATATTTAACAGAACTATGAACACTCTCTTCACTGCTTAATTAACTTTTTTATTTTGTCTTTATCATTCAAAGGTGCAATAATAATAAGAAACATAGATTTTTTGAAGTCTTATTGACTCAGAATTTTTCCCCTGATACTAAGGTATTCTATAATACCAAGTCAGTTATACTTCTCAAATATTTTCCCTGTAATGTGAAATCATGCATGATAGATGGAGAAATCCTTCAGACTTTCTTTGTAGTTCTTTATTTCAAGACAGAGTGTTATTTATTTCAGCTCCTTCATGATGGCCAAGGAGAATATACTTCTAATAAGTTAATAATACTATTTCAGCTCACTTTAGGGACTATTACTCATGTCTTGCAAAACTTGAATCTATTTGTAAAATTTTTCCACGGATCCATTTCCCCATACATCATATTTACAACAGTCTAAGTCTAACTCGGCTCAGCTTCAGATAAATCAGTGTGACACAAGGATATACCTTCTCAAACATATTATATTGTGTGTTTACCTAAAGTGTTTTTCAAAGGAAACTTATAAAAAGTATTCTTTTTTGCTCAATGAAAAGCAATAAATGATAAGACTGAAAGCCCTGGACAGATAAATGAGTCCTCCTTTCAAGACTTCTCTCTTTCAGAAGCTGTAGAGGTAATTTTTAGCTGTATCTTCCATCTGTTTGTTTAGGTAATACCTTTTCAGAAATGTTCTAAAAATTGTTAAAAATAAATGTATGTTTAAGTTTTTTACAGCACTGATGCTGGTGTTATAACGTGCACTCAGTTTTATTGTTACTTTTTAATCCCTCTACCAGTGTGCTTTGTCTAACACTAATTTCTATGTTTATAAATCTGAGGCATCCTTCTTATTTTGAGTAATTTCTGTCCTACAGACTTCAAAAATAAATGCTTAATCACTTCCCCTTTTAAACGTCTCCCATCTATTTAGTGATTTCTGCATTATTGTCCAGGTAATTGGGGAAAGAGTCACATTTTCAGCATCACTGTTATTATCACTGAAAACAGGCGGATAAGAATCACTTCCATTCTCTGTTATGGTCTGAAGAGATTTTTGTTCTTGTCTTAGAAATTTCAGAAGCTAGTAGGTGATCTAGTATCATTAATAGTGAATAGGAGGGAGGGTATTTAAAAATGGGTCATACTTGAATTGTTTGTTTTGCAACTTCAGGTTCTTGAATTAGAGGAGAGAAAAGCCTGTTTAAAGTGTCATTTAAAGGCATGAGAAATGGTTCATCAATGCTGATACAATAAAGAATTGTATAATCTAATTTGTTATTTATATGCTAAAAATAAAATATTTGGAGATTTGCACTCCAGTGAAAAGATATTTTGTCTCTGCTTTTTAGGGTTTTTTCTTCTTTATCAGGTTGATTACAGGTACCAGTCAAATCCAAAATACAGGCAGTAGAATTAGTTCCTATGTACTTTGAAATTATTCAGCAAAAATGTTATAGTAGTAAGCACACTGGAGGCTGGGGAATATGTCTAAATACTTATTCAGCCTTAGAGGTACTGAGTGTTTATTTCTACATGTAAATTTTCCAGCTTAGCAATTTTAAAGAAGCACATCACATCAACATTAAAAAAAAAAAGTAGGAGCTGTTTCTGAGAGAGAGGCAATGGCAAAAAAGCAGTGGGCAGAGCTCAAAGGTTGAAGTATAGGTGGTGATGACTGAGGGCAAAGAAAGGAGAATCCAGAGTTAAATATCCTGTCAGCTTTTATCTTTATAATGTGTCCTAATAATTTAGAAATAGTAAAATCATGATGCAAAACTTAGGGGCTTTTTTCTTGAATATTAAAACACAATCACAATGTATTGAGTCTTTAGTAAGCAGTGGCTAAAAAAATGGCTTTTCACATTTTGGTGTGCCATGTAATATAGTCTAGTGGCATCAGAAGTTTATGGGGCTGTGTCTTAGAGTGGTTAGTGGTTGCTTTCCTAGCTTCTTAGAACATTAGTGGTCTATTTTTAGTCTTCTAACCCTGTGTCGGAGCCTGTCCTCCCTCTCTCCGTATCCTGTAGGGCTTGTAAGGTTCCGGTCCTAGGAAGAGTTATTTGTTCAATGCTATATAAAAAGGGGTTTCGTGTGTTGTACAGTTGAGCAGCCTCAAGATTAACTTCCTTAAAATGTATGGATCTCTGCCAAGCATCGTTCAAATTTATATGTCCTTTTTTCATAGCTAGATAGAACTTTTGGAACCCACTTTTACAATCCCGAAGTAACTTTAAGTCAGTTGTTTGCTTTAAAAAGGTGCATTTCCTTTTGGAAATTCTGACTTTGAGACTCTCTTGCTTACAGAATTTAACTGCTCATCACTTAAGTTAAAAAAGAGGTTGGATTTAATTTTTTTTTATGGAGCAAGATTTGTCCATAACTTTTTCAGTGCCTTAAGAAACCTTTGGAAAAAGTCTTTTTCTTCCCTTGATAAATAACATCTGTATGTGAAATTCATCACATGACTTGTGATGCCTTTTTTCCTCAGGACCTTTTAACTTTTTTGTCAAACTGAGTTTTGCCATGTAGATTTTTAATACACATGCTTCATTTTTATATTCTGAAATTTAAACTACTAGTAAAGTTGACTCCATGTGGTGTCTCCAGACTGCAGCAGAAAGTGAGTGCTCACCTGTTAAGAGTTCCCAGCTCTAATGTAAAGAGAATAGGGAGAAAATAAAAGGATAGTGTCAATAATCTGTCAGCTAACCCAGTAAACAGAGATGGAAATGTCAGCAGCTTATCTGTCAGGAGGGATGAGTCACTTGTCTCCCCATCTGGGGAGAATCTGGATGGAGCAAACTGGTTTACCAGACCATCTGCCCAGAGGTGCAGTCCTAGTAGGGAAGCAATCTGCTGGCCAATAGGTTCCAGGATGCTAACCTGTAATCTTTTCTTGGATGGTACTCTAAGCAAATGAATTACCTAAGAGAATGAGGGAATGGTCTAAGGAAGAAGTCCAAACATAAGTTATACTAAGGCAGAATTCTTCAACAACAAGTTACATGTGATTTAAATATCTTTTAAGATATAAAGCTGTGCTAATGGTGAGAAGTATAATGGAACTGGGCAATTTGAATGCCAATGTATTTTAATTTCAGGTGTGTGATAATAGAGTAAATCTAAGGGGAAGTTTCTATGATTTTTTTTTTTAATTTTCAATTCCTGTTATTTTCTATTTTTTGAAGGGGTTTTGTTACTAGAATTTTATCTAGTATTCTAGTAATAATTCTAATAACTCCTCATGAGAGTAAAAG
Source organism: Falco biarmicus (assembly GCF_023638135.1). Lineage (NCBI taxonomy): Eukaryota > Metazoa > Chordata > Aves > Falconiformes > Falconidae > Falco > Falco biarmicus. The sequence continues at coordinate 23,863,524 of NC_079295.1, read as the reverse complement.
AAGATACATAAATAATACTTTAAAAAAAGGGGTGATTTTGCGGAGCTGTAGCTCACACTTTGTATATGCAGATATTCTACAAGAATGCCAAGATTTTGCATGAGGCTTTGCATGTATTACTAGATTATGATATTGAAGAGAATAGTGTGCCAACCGTATTATAACACTTAACTTAAAAATGTAAAAGGAATCTCTTCTGTATGTAAGAGTATGTAGATGATAATGACATTTCTTCATTATTCAGTTGGATAAAATAGTATGTGAAGTACAGTTTTCACTCGTCATTACTTAGTCTAAAATTTTAACTTGACTTTTTTTTTCTGCTAACTCAGTTTATCAAGTTTTTTCTTTTCTTTTTTTCTCAAGTGAGTATTCTAGAATGTCATGAAAGACCACATTCCAGTCTATGATAAAGATGCCTATGTTTACTGTTGGCCAAAACTGGCCGCATAGGATCTGCATGGGAATGCTCACTTGTATTAGTAGCATCTCAATTACTCATTTACATTTACCTTTGGATACCTATAACTTATGTAGATATAATTGATTTCAGACCCTATACAGACTTGGGCTTTTATATTACTGATTTTTTTTCTCTCTCAGAATGTCATACAGGCCTATTAAAAGGCTTTTGCAAGGCATTTGAAGTCAACAGTTACTTTGATCAAATAAATCTATATTCAGGAAGAAGTTGTGTTTGGCAAGACTTAGTTCTCCTGAAGCTGTTCTGATACTCATCAGTTATTCTAGCATCTCAGATTCTAAACTGATTGTAGTCTTTATTTTCCAGTCTATGTTTTTACCCAGGATCAGTGTCAATGTAATGGGCATATATTCATACAGCTGTTCTCTTTCATCCTTTGAAAATACTTTATATGAGTAAGAGAAAAAGGTCAAAAAGGTTGTAATTAAAAATAAAGAAATCTGGACAATTCGAAGAGTGAATTAAAGAGAAACATAAGGTTCAGAAAGTACATAAATATACTATGTGAAAATATTAACATTGACATTTCTGCACTAATGGAAAACTTGGCCTCTATTCTTCTGTTTCTTTAATGTACCTGAGATTAGATATTTACATAATCAGATAATTTATTTGTATAATTAATATTTGAGCTTTTAAACGTAAGGTCACAAAAAGTGACAATGTGTACTTTAAAGGACATTTAATTTCCTGTGACTACTCTATTTCCTATCCTTCATATTTAATTTATCAGTTACTACTTTTATGAATGCCACAGTCTGTGGAAGCAGAATTCTTAAGTGTTCATGGTATTGTGCACCAGATTTTGTTATCAAAATAGTTTGTATGCCTTACATAAAAAAGTAGTTTCATGGGGAAAGTCTAGAACACTTGTTTATGCAGATATAAAGTGCATTTGTGTAAGTGGTGACATTTGGACTCTTAATGCAGAATGAAGTAAAGAAAATAGGTAATGGTCTTGGCCAAAGATCTGAAGTTCTGTGGAGGAGCTTGTAACAGAATATAGTCCTTCTGACTTCGGTTTTTGTGCTTTAACTAAAAAGTTATTTGGAGCAGTGATGGGGTAAAGATGAATTTGCTCGTAATAGTTTGCTAGTATAGCATACAGTAAGTTCTGGCACCTTTGTCTTCCAGAACTCTTTTCAGGACACTGAGAGGTATAAATTATTTGGGTTCTTTATCTTCCTTGAAAAATGGGTGCTGTAATGCCCCTTGGTCCAATGACAGTTTTTCCTGTGTTTGCCTGGTTTACAAGCTCTTTGGAACAGAAATTGTTTTGGTTTGTGTATTACTTCATGGCTTGTAGTAAGTAACATGTTCAATAAATAACAGTAAATCCATCCTAAAATGCATAGTTAAATAATAAGATGCAAATGCAATGGAAAAAAAATTACAAATAGGCAAACTTATTCCTGTTTTCTTCTATGTAAATACTGACGTTAAAAAGTCACCTTTCATGAGAAGTGTTTGTGGCAAGTTGAGTACCTGGATTTTTAGTGAATTCCATGCAAAAATAGATAGGTCATTTTGTTCATCACCTCAGAACTTACTACTTGGAGAGTGTTCTGTGGAACTTCCTTTAGATGGTTAATGATATGAAAGGAATTACCCAACCAAATCTCCTGAAATGTTTACCTCTACTATTGTATATTTCTGCATGCATTTTAGTATCTGTGATTTGTTTTGTTCTCAAAGAATATGACTGTTAATAATCCTTTTTTATTTTGAATTCTGATGTGACTTTGTATTGAATATTAGTTAATGCATAACTTTTTTCTCCAGAAATTCAAGGAAAATAAGTTTGTCTTTCACACTTGTTTAAATTTTAATTGTCTTTTCAAGTAACAAACAAGCTTCAAGCTAAGACTTGCAGATGCTGAAAACTAGGTCATCTTGTTTATGTACAAACTCTGCTTGCTGTACTGCAGAGTGATGGTCTATAAAAGCAGAAGGATTTTCCTAGGATTAGGCAAGTCAGTAAGAATATTAAAGTATTCTTACTGCATCCTGCCATGAATTAACCATTATTTTTTACTAGTTATTCAGCTATTATAATTCTGGTTTTTACTTACTTGGATTTAATTTAACTGCCATCCTCTGAATGAGTAACTGCTCAGATTTTTCACTGAAAATGTAACCCATGGTATCTAAGTAAGGCTGGCATTTAACCAGGACTGATCTAGTGCTTTCCGTAATTTGGTGTCCTTTCTAGGGTAACCTTCATGGTCACCATGAAGAGAACAGGATTGTGCCAGATTACATAGTCATACCATCTTTTTAACCATGAGTTTCATTTGAAATGTGGTGACACAAAGCTGTTTCCTTCCTTTACCTCATGTTAGTCATACCATGTCCCCAGTAAGCCATTCAGCTTGCTAAAGTGATGCATAAACAGGCTAATAGTTCTTGTCTTCACTGCAAAACCTTATTATCTAACCATTAGTCAGAAGTATGAAGGCAAGTGTTAAAGTGCTGAACTCACAACTGGTCATATGGAGACTACCCTTGAAAACGTGTAGTGTCACGGTGGCAGTTTATGCTCAGCTTGTACTGTTTTATAGATTTGAGCTGTCAATTTGTTGAGAGTAAAATTTCAGGATCACACGTGGTAAATGGGGTAAACACTCCAAAGGCATGGTGAGATTTTTTTAAAAATTGTGCTCCACCTTATCTATGCTGCCTCTTCATAGCTAGTATTATCAGTGAATTGATTCTAGTGAGTTAAAATGCAACCTGGTTTCTTAATGAAGACCTACTTGTAGTTCAGTTCTGGTTTCTTTTTCTGAATCTATTGCCTCGTTATGACAGTAATAAGAAAGATATTAAGAAAACTTTATCAGATTTCAGTGGTTTTATGACAACTTGGGAAATAGCACCGGAATAATACTTCATTTATCCCTGCTAGTTTCCAGTCTCTTTTAGAACCAGAAATGCAAAGTTTCATGAGAACTGAAAAAGAAAATTGTTAATGTTTTATTAGTCTTAAGTTTTCCATATTATTTATCTGAGACTCTGTAAATGAGTGGAGTGCTCAGGCTAAAGTCCATATTAATACCAACCTAAGAGACTAACCGTTTGTCTCTGTGGCATACCTTTCTTTTGCATTTGTCACCTTTTTATTACTCAGGAATAGATACAGTATAATCTTACTGCAGCGCTTGGTATCTTGAGCGTATTGTCCACATTAAAGTCTTATTATATCTTCCTGTTTGCCTGTCTCCTCCAGTTCTGCATGCTATCTTCCTGTCTGCTTCTATTTTAGAAACACATGAATATATGTAAATAGATGATCTTGTACAATTTGTGATTTGTTTAGTGACTCTTTCACTCTGATAGTGTGTGGGGTTTACTCAAAACATTAGCTTTTTAAATAGAACAGAAATGGAGGAAGATGGCTTTGTTATTTTAGAACATCGCTTCACTTGGAAATTTTATTTTATTTTTTAAGATTAAATTTGCAAAAATTACTAGGCTAGATTGATAGTGTTCTGTTTTTCACCGGGTGACTGGGTTTTTAACAAAACCTTTTCTCTGGGCAAATAGGTAGCTCCTTTAAAACTAAATAAAAAATGAAAAGGATCCTGTTTTCATCTGAAGTTTTCAGTGGTTCAAATATGAGTAATACTCTAGTAAGTAAATAATTATCAGTTCTGATGCTACTGCTTTCACTTCTCTTTATACACTGGTTTCTTTGACTTTACCGCATGGTCTGCTATGCTTACTGAATCTTACTCTCCCTTCTTTCCCCCACTTAACATGAAGGAAGAAATAACATTTCCTAGCTGATTTATTCTTCACTTCTTTACAGATCAAGAAATATTACAAGGAAAAGCTTAAGGCTTGAGGCAAAGAGCACGTTCAATAGCAGCCATATGACACAACTGTCCAAGGATCAAAACAGCTTTTAACCTTTGCTATCATTTTATCAAAGTTTTAACCTGTGATGTCTTCTATTAATTTATATACAATTCTCAGTCAAATCACTGTAGTAACTGTGCAATGCAGTCTGTACAAATTCCGTAAATAGATAGAATGTGTGAGGTGGGGCAGTAATCTCTTCATCTCATTGTCTCATTCTGAAATACTAAAACAACTACACAAGTTGTTGAAAACTGGCTGTACATGTCTTACCTACCAGATGCCAGATTGGAATTGTACATACAGGTGATATGTTTTCTTGGAACAATTAGTACAGTTGGCAAAGTGGCGTTTGTTCACAGAAGCCCCTTTTTGGGATCTGAAATAGAAACAATAAACTTCAAAATTAAATACCACAGAATAGTTGGTCTCAGATTATATCAGAAAGGAGATAGCTGGTTACTATGGACTGAAGCAGGGAGGGGGATATAAGCAGGAAAGACGTGGCAAGGTGAGGCATTTACTTGGAGAGAGCTATAGGTAAATTATAGCCTGTGGGACCAGAACGTGTTTCAATCAGAGTCAGTAGAGAAGCCAGAAATAACTTAGCTTGCCCTTCAAATTCTGTTCCTGGAATTTGAATTTGGAAGGGAAACAACAGAATAACATAACTTGGTGAATGATTTAATTGATTTGCAATCCGAGTGAATGTAATATGTGAGAAGCACTGAAGCAACAAACATTTTTTAGTGCAATTTTAAGGCATTTTCTTCAGTGGAGGTTTGTAGTTGTTCAAGTTGATCTGAAACATCTTTTCATATATGATGTATTAATTTTTTGCAAATAAAATACAAGATTGTTGAATAAACTGGATTTTTTTTTTACTGTTCTAGCAGAGCTATTCTTGATGGCATTTGTCCTTTTATAATACAGTTGACTTGCTTTGGAGACTATGTATCTTGCATATGTGTATTCCACAGACTCCCTGAAGTCCTTTGAAATCAAAGTAGTTAATAGTTAATGACAGTGTATTATGCATTGTATTGTAATTCTTACTGCTAATTCTATTTAAAGAATATCTGGGTTTTGGGCTAAAACTAACTGCATGAACCATCTTGGTTTTTCCTTCCCAGCTGTAGTGGTGGTATTTATTCCTTTTCTCAGATATTCATGACATATTATGAAAAGCATTAAATTAGAAAGTAATTTAGTGTTCTGTTTTGATACTGCTGTTCATCTTTTACTAGTGTCATTACACTGGCTTGTTCATGGATTATTTGGTTTCACAATATTTTTTGGCATCAGTTTCATACCTTTTCTCTTTAAAATAATAATAAAAAAACCCACTCTGGTTCGCCAGTTTTGTGTGCCAGATGTTGTCAAGCACATTGGCTCTAAAATCTGTCTACAATATTTAAGAAAAGTATTTCATAGAGGCATCTGGTATTTTTGTAGCTCATCAGTATTAGAACTTAGTGAAACTACAGTATCTCCAAATGAAGGTGCATCTATGAGGTATGCAATATGGTTCAGTGGTTTATATAGCACTGGCTCTGTAATATTTGCAGAAGGAAAAAACCACAGTGTACTGAATATAGCGCCTAGCTATTTGGGAGGTTATTTCTCTTCTTTTGATTCATACAAAACTGAACTCACTACCTGTTTGCCATGGCAACTATCTCTTGATAAACCTGTTGCCTTATCTGTATGAGTCACTCTTAACAGGTGTGATCTGACTTGTCCTAAATGGTGTAGAAACATCCTTACACACTCTGATGGGTAGACGTGAGGCATGCTCACATGTAGGTGTCAAAGAGAACAGAATCTGTACATTTAGTTTACAGATTCAGATTTACTGCCTGTTTTGAACCATGGGAAGACATCCATATAGTGTCTAGTATCCATAAATGAGATGTCACCGTTGTGTAACACTGTTGAATCCTTATACATGAAATTCTCTGAACTGCATTTTTATATGTATTTATAATACATGTACATTATAAGGAAAGACAAAGTTATCTATAACTGAAGAAATTGATTTCATTTGATATTCAGTGTCAGTGTGAAGCATTTTTAGAATATATTTATATTCAGATATCACACCAAAACCAGTGTAGGATGTCATGAATGATACAGAGATATGGTAAGAATTTATATTCAAAATCACATATCCTATCTAGAATTTGGATTTGCAAACAATACTTAATTTTAAAGTAAGCTGAACCAAAGTCTTGGCAGTAATTCCCCTGAAAGTTTAGTAGCTCAAAATCTATGTCTTAGTTTTGTGGCAGACTTCCATTTCTGATGATGATTAACTGAAATTAAGCAATGCCTCATGATGTAGCTCATACAACACTCAAAGTGTAGCAGAAACAATCCAGGTGGATTGTACAAATAAATCAAAATTATACACTTTTTGTTGTATCTGTGTCACATCTGAATTTGTGTATCTCTTATTGTATTTTCTTTTAAAAAGTGGAAAAATACATTCTTGTCTTTGATCTCGTGGGTATAATCACTTTTTTTGCATGGGTAAGGTAGAATTTTGACTCAATAGTCTACCAAGCTAGTCTGCCATGAAAATAGTTAACGTCATCATTAAATTAAGCATACTATTATGTTTGCCTATCCTGTCCCCTCCTCCAAATCAGCTACATTGGAGGTGACCTGATAGAGCTCTTCTGCTGATCTTGTTTTCCCTGTGATATAATTCTTATACTCAGCCAGATTCATTCAAGGACGCAAAACCACCAGCATGTCTGCAATGTCTCCTTGCCTAACTACTGCTAAGATTGTTATCTTTGAGTAAACAGCCGAAAGCTCTGTAAACTTCTTTCTCAGTCTGACAATACATTCCAAATATTCATTAATTTTTTTTTTCTTTTGAATAGCATTTTTTTGTTTGGAGGGACATAAGCTATTGAGTACTTTCTATTGCTGTTTCTTCAGCCTTTTTCTCACTTTGAGTGAAACTAGCTATTTTGCTTTAGTTAGCCCATAAAGATTAGAGGTTTCTAACTCAAGAATGAAGCAAATGCCTCAATCCTGCTTAAGAAAAAAGTTAATCTCTTCCACAATTCTTAGTGAACACACATCATGGCTCTTAACAATGGTGGTTTAAAATGTTATTTGCATGTACTTTGGGTCCATTTCATTATTTTTATTAAAGCACCCTAACTACCTTTTGCTAAGACACAACCATAGGTTTGCCATCTAATTGTTCAAAAAGTGAAATGCACTAGACATGTGACACCTCCATACTAGAGTATTACTCCTATCTAGTAGAAATACCTTATGAAAGCACCGTAGAAGACTCATAGCTTTGCAAATAGTCATTATCATCAGAGATGAGTAAAAGTGTCTTAATTAAGGATTATATTGAAATAAATAATCTGTATTTAAAGTAGAATCAATGTTTTACTGTTAATTTTATAAAGTTTCCAAAAGTCATGACTAGAGACAGATTTTCATTAGAATGAAAACAAATAATAATGCATGTGAAGTGTGATAACAGTTTGGAAATTCCTGCCAGGGACAAAGATTTCATTACGCTATTGGAATTAGTCACCAGTTAAACTATGTAATGAAATCATATTAGTTTTGTACCAATGTAATAATATTCCACATAGGAAGGAAAGAAGGGCTGTTTGCATTTTAGAGGAGTGTTTAACCACACTTGAGATTTATTTTCTTTGATGGTCATAATTTACTGACAGTTATATGTATGGGAAAACCCTTTTGATGTTTGTACCATTACAGATGCCATCTGGACTTTATCTTTGCATAGATGCTCATTCTATATCACGTTCAGTTCAACTGGCAGCCAAAGCAGTAACAAAGTTTTTACTAAGCAACTCAGGAGTGTACTTTGCAACTTGTGTTGAGATAATATGCAGTAGTAGTTCCAGGTGGATTTAATTTATTAATAAGTTTATTAGCAAAAAACCCAACACCTGAGTCTTGTTGTACAGCTAGGCAAAATTCACTCCTTTTGATTCTATTTCACATTGAAGAGATGATAAGTTTTCTTGGCTAATGTTTCTTCCTGTGTTTGGAAGAAATCTGATTCATTTTTTGTCTCTTTTTTTTAACTACACTAATTTATGATGATGTTAATTCGTTGTTTAGAACTGTATTGTTAATTTTTCAGAGTGGCCAAGAGCCTAGTGTCTGCCAACTAGAATTAGTACTATATCTTAGGCAATATTGCTCTTTAGTTACTTCTTTAGGACTTACAAAACTCATTGTATATGTTTTACCTACCAGGTGGTAGATAGTATTTGTATCTCCCAGAAATTTTTTATGGTGTACTCAAGCAGTTAATACATAGAATCAAGATACTGATTTTCTATGTAATAAATTGTCTAGAAGATAATTAAAAAACAATGTATTGTGGTATATACCCACAAGATGGCAGATTGACTTTAGCATATGTGACCTTCAGCATTTGCTGAATTTTGTTTTTAGACATGAAGTTTTACTCTTTTATTGATGCCTGAAAGCCTCTGTCAAATAGGTATATGTTGGAAAGAAAGTGACTGTAGGCAGTGCATAAGCACCCCTTAGTGCAGTGGAAAGAATCAGTCAAAATTGAATGAATAACATATCTGAGAGCACTGAACCACTCTTTTTCCCAACTTTATCAAAACTCTGTTATCTTTGTAACTATTTGAAAGTTAAAACGTTTACTGTTTACAAATTATGTTGTAAAGTATGAAAGAATGCTTTAACCTGATCTCCTTCAATGCAAGGTGACCAACTTAGTGTACAAAGGAAAGGCTGTAAGGCTAGGCAGACAGCACTTTTAGTAAAGCCTTTGGCATAGTTTCCTACAGCATTTTTCTGGAGAAACTGGCTGCTCATGGGTTGGACAGGCATATGGTTTCCTGGGTGAAAAACTGGCGGGATGGCCAAGCCCAAGGAGTAGTGGTGAATGGAGTTAAATCCAGTTGGTGGCTGGTCACAGGTGGTGTTCCCCAGGGCTCTGTACTGGGGCCAGTTCTGTTTAATATCTTTAACATCAATCTGGACAAAGGGATCGAGTGCACCCTCAGTTAGTTTAAAAAACAACACCAAGCTGGGGGGAGTGTTGATCAGCTTGAGGGCAGGAAAACTCTGCAGAGGGATCTGGACAGGCTGTACCAATGGGCCAAGGCCAGTTATAGGAGATTCAACAAGGAGAAGGGCCGGGTCCTGCACTTGGGTCACAACAACTCCACACAACACTACAGGCTTCGGGAAGGGTGGCTGGAAAGATGCCCGGAGGAAAAGGAGCTGGAGGTGCTGCTCAACAGCCAGCCAAATATGAGCCAGCAGTGTGCCCAGGTGGCCAAAAAGGCCAAGAGCATTCTGGCTTGTATCCAAAACAGTGTGGCCAGCAGGACGAGGGAACTGGTTGTCCCCCTGTACTCAGCACTGGTAAGGCTGCACCTCTATTACTGTGTTCATTTTTGGGCCCCTCACTTCAAGAGGTATGTTGAGGTGCTGGAGCGTGTCCAGAGAATGGAACAAAGGTTGTGAAGCAGTGAGGGAACTGGGGTAGTTTAACCTGGAGAAAAGGAGGCTTAGGGGAGACCTTATTGCTTTCTACAACTACCTGAAAGGAGGTAGCAAGGTAGATGTCGGTTTCTTCTCCCAAGTAATAAGTAATAGGACAAGAGGAAACGGCCTCAAGTTGCACCGGGAGAAGTTTAGATTGGATATTAGGAAAAACTTCTTCACTGAAAGGGTGGTGAAGCATTGGAACAGGCTGGCCAGGGAAGTGGTGGAGTTGCCATCACTGCAGGTATTTAAAAGATGTGGTGCTTAGGGACATAGTTTAGTGTGGACTTGGCAATGCTAGATGAACAGCTGGACTCAATCTTAAATGTATTTTCCAACCTAATTGATTCTATGGTCTTCCACACTGAAAGACATTGTCCACAGTACTGGGAAAGCCAGCACATATGGATGGATCCATAGGAGCTCTAGGTGTCTAGCATCTCCTGCCCATTTAAGGAAACAGAGGTCCAACTCAATTCAGCAGTGCAGTATCTGGAAATGGTGTCTACAGTAAATCTAAACTACAAGATGGACAGTTTTACAAGTTGCCGTTTAGTCCTCATCTTCCAGTCACCCATTTCAGGGAACCTGTTGAACACTGAAAATACCTACCAGCCTTCATTTCTTTTCTGGGGAAATCCTGTGTGCTGGGAAGAGAAGAAAAAGGAGATACTGTGTCTTCCCCAGTGTAACATCAAGCTAAGTTAGGGGCGTACACCCACATCTAAGAGCTGTGAGGTGCTGCCTAGTTCCACAACGTACACATAACCTTGAGGGATAGATCATATATATGGAGTAAGAAGGAGGGATTCCTCTGCTCCCATTCTGTTTATGCAGTCTCCTGTCTGTGCCGAGATGCGTTTTTGCCTGCTTATTTCATTATTTATACTGTTTGCTTCTTCCCTTCACCGTGCAGTACCATGATAGCAGTTTAGCCAGTTTCTCTGAGATTTTTTTGGTCGGCTGATGTTCAGTCCTGTAAACTGGCAAAATGCGGCAAGCTGGACACTGTTAACTGCAGGCAAACAGTACATAAGAATTTGTGTGCATTTCCACTGGAATAAAAGGAGCACGTAGTAACAATTGCAGCCCATTGTAAAATCTGTTTCTGTAATGCTTGCATTTTACACTTTTGGACGTAAAGCATACCTTTTCTGATTTTATGCTCAAAATTACATTTTAAAGAATGTGAAACATGTCCATTCATGTAAATTTTCAAGTCACTTTGTTTTATTGATTCATTTTCATAAGCTTTGTTAATCTGGAACTCTTTTCAGATTTTATGCTTTGGAAACTGGTTTTATTTTCTTTGATTTCTAATTGGATGAGATTATCTGGAAATGTGCTGCATGCATTCAGCAGCAGCAAAACAAAGCTTTGTATTCTGGCTCATCGCCTCCATCGCAGGGGCAGACAGGTGGTGATGTCCTGTCACCATGACTACATACAGCCCTTAGGGAGGGCTCTTGTAAGATGATAGTAATTCCTGAATGGGGGGAAGGGTATCCAGATAGGCTTCTAGTTGTGGGTTCTTTTGTATGGGTTGCACTTGATTACACATCTGCCCTGTGGCATGGGTGTGTGCTCCCAGAAATGCAGGGATTGGAAAGAATACATCACTACAGAAGGTGTTACAGGGGTGGCTCACGTTTACGGGTTAAAGTCTTTATGTGGATTAGAAAGGCAAAAGGATTAGTCAGACTGCCTGAGCTTCTGCATTATATTGACTGTAGGTTTTCCCAGAGTTAGACACTTCAGAGGGAAAGGTATACCTATGCTGAGGCGAAAGCACGTTCCCATGGCAGTGGTTTAGAGCATTGGTCTGAAGGGGAAGGGAGGTCTTTGTGTCTGTGACCATATCTAGTGACAGAATGTAGACATGCTGTGGTCTGTGGTGGGAAATGTTAATGAGAGTAAATGGAAAAAGTCCTTCAGCTGTGTCTTCCCTCAGTATGTCCCAGCAATTTAGGTAAGTAGAATTAAGAATCTGGACTGTGCCTAGCACGCACAGACCACCACCTTTCACTTGTGAACAGAGGTCTAATAGCATTTTCAGTGATTAAATGTAGTTTGACCTTGGTGTTATAGCTGAAAACTGGGATTGCATCATCTTTTGACTTCAGATTCGAGTGGCTCAAAAAGTGCTACCTAAGGAATTGCCAGTATTTTCCCTCTACATGCTTTTCTGTGGTCTGACCTGGCATGGCCTTGTTTACACTTCTGAGATCTGCCAAGATCACAGCTGGAGTTGGTGTTGCTGCAGAATATTTGTAGTTTAAATTCCATTCCTGCTTTGCAGCAGTGCAAGCACATGTCTCTGCTACTGAAGGAAGCAATGTGTTTGAGTAAGGAGAGAGAAACTTGAGAGGGATGTAAGAGAGTTAAGTAACAAAGTGAAAAATGGCAAAGCACTGTCAGACTTGAAATGACAGAAAAAGCTAAATGGAAGCTGGCCTTCTGGTTCAGAAGGGATTTTTTTGTTGTTTCTTATGTGACTGAAATTTGACTTTAAGGACCATGCAGCTGTTGCTCTGTCTATGTGTAATACCTTGTGAAGATAAGTTGTGGAAAAGTTTGTAATCTGTGATGTTACTGATATTATTCAGTGTTGGAATGTTCAGCCAGGAATGCTCTATACAGACAACAGGAAGGGCTCCCTGATTCAAACTTCATGTGGGCTGACAGAAAAAAAATTATAGTGCATGAGGAGAAGTAAAGATGGGAAGAAACCTTGACTTTTTAATGAGGAACTGATTAGAGAGAATTGGCTAAATGGAAGAAAAGACTCCAGCTAGTACTTCCTTGAAGTGTGTAAGTCCCTGTGGTGAGTGAGAGTTATCATCTGGTTCTTAGTTTCCCCAAGGGAAGAGACTCTGTCTGTTTTCAGTGGTGTGAAGGAGTGCAGGAGCAACGGTGAGCTGCAGAGAATGGGTGGTCTCCTTGGTACTCCATCTTCAGATGCAGCAGTTCCTTCAGTCTGCTGTTTGCTCCTAATGATTTTGGAACAGAAAGCAGCAGTGACCTAGAAAATACAGAAATATCATTTTACTGTAAAATATGTACAATCTCAAGCTTCAGCTAGACAAATTCCACAGAACAATTAATTGGGAGCAGCCATTGTCTTCCAAAACTGTCAGTTACACATTTTATTCTGAAGTAGAACAAAGAGCATTCTTGTATGTACATACAATCTATAAAATAGAATGGTTAGACAAGAGATACAGACTTTCAAAATAGCTTTGAAATTTACAAGCCCAGCTGTCAAATTGCCCTGCCTGCTTCATTGACAATTAAATAGCAAAATCACGTAGCTAAAAAACATTACTTTTTCTGGGTGAGTGTTCTGAGACTAATAAAACAATGGGGGGCTTTGTATTTTAGTTACCTACTAAGTTTCAAGACTTGTTCTTGCCTGTCAATTGTGAAGACACACACAGTGTCAACATCAGAGTTCTGATGAACTTGGATCACGGTATACAAAAAGCTATAATCATACTGGGTCTGGGAACTGGGGATTCCTCTGTAGGGCTGCCCATTGGAGGCCAAGAAACCCTTAAAGCGTTTTACACTCCGTATATATTTCCATGTATATGACCAGCAAGTTGGATGTTGCTTCATGTCCTCATCTGGAACTCTTGAAATTCTTCTTCTGTATATCAGAAACCCAGAGGGCATGGGCACAGAGGATGTAGGTAATTCAAATACCACTGCTGCCTTTCCACATTTCCTATTGCACATCTTGGAGGAACCAGATAAATTGTTTCCATTTTTTGGAAGAAAAGAAAAAATACAAAAGAAAAAAAAGTGCACTAAATGGAGCAGTTACAGGATTTTATGTCTAAGACATATAATTAAAAATATACATGTAAATTAATAATTTCAAAATATGGATTCTGGGTTAAAATGCTGCATTATGAAACAAAGATAATGGTAAAATAAAAATCATTACTTGTCCTCATTTCTATACAAACCCTGCAACACATGAATTAAGGATGTGCCTGGTGCAGATGGGAGATGTTAGTAACATCCTTTCGACACAGAACACATTCATGGAAGCAGCATATGCTCTGCCAGTTTTGTCCCTTGTCACTTTCAGAGTTTGAAGAGATTGTGCTGTTCCCTGGTGCCTGGAGTTGCGGTAGCAAAATTCCATCCAAAGAATAAATGATACTTATGATATGTGTCCCACATGTTAGAATCTGCCTATGCAAATTAAAGCTACTATTCCTCTTTTCTTCTGTATCTTTGTTTATGTATTTCATTTAAGGTTTCTTAGTTGAGAGAGAGAATTTGTACAGCTTTCCCATTGCATACTTTCACATGATTCTCAGATCTTTCTCTGATTATTTGCATGAAGAGGTAGGATAAGGCCTTTGGTATTCAGCAGAGACAAAAAGCTGTTATTTTTTTCTGGGTCAATCAATTTCCTCCCTTAGATCAGAGCTGGGATCTCTGAAGTGTATACCAGAACTGAGCTTCCTGCAGTTGTAAAATTAGACCCATCACTGTCACCCTCCTGTAATAGCAACAAGAGAAAAAATGTGAAGAACTATAAATTTTTGTGGCTGTTGAACTCAGTCAGTTCCAGTTCTCTGGGAAAGAAACTTATAATACAACCATGTACAACGTTTGTATGACAATTAAATAAAACCCTGTGTGTGTAACTTGGAATATAGCTGCTGCTACAGGCATGTTGTTAAACTGCTTCTTTTGGTTTGCTGGATTTGATATCACTGCATTAGACTGAGGGAAGAAGCAGCATGACCCACTTTGATTTAGGATGGCCGATTTCACTCATTAAGACTGTGCTTTGCTTGTACTTTGCTGTAAGCACATACCTGGGGCTATGCCTTCTGAAAGCAAACCCAACATTTCTACATTAGGAGACTGATGGGGCAGAGTATTTGTGATCCATGTACAGGCTATAAGGGTTTTAGAATAAAGAGTAAATAAACCTCTGATACTGAAATTCTCATGAGAACCTTACGGTTTTATAAAAAAACAGGAATGCCATGTAAGGTCTGGTAAATGCTTTTATATTTCTTAAATGTATTTCCTATAAGAACGAAGAATATGTTTTAGGGCTGATACAAAATTTTTCCCCCCTTACCCCTTAATGTAAGTTATGAGGAAAAAAAACCCCATTAAATAGCTTTTATTATACAGGAAATGTACTTGAAGTGTAGAATGCTTGGGACCTAATGCCTGCTTTACTGCTATAAATTGTTCATGATATGTCTTTTCTCATATGCATCAAACATAGCACTTGCTGCAGAGATGCATGTGATTTTCTTGTCTCCTGAGAGACAGTAATTGGCTTCAGTTTACTTAGGCTGCTGCAGTACAATTTATTTTTTTAGCTTAGCTGAGGCTCATGTTGCAGCATGTTTTCTTCTGTGAGGGTGAAGTATTTAATTTGTAAAGTGGTGGAGAGTATGCGTTGCATTACAAAGATAAAGCACATCCCTGCTCTGTGGTGTTTAGCGGAAACAGATCACAGCACTCCACCATCCCCCTTTACCTTATCCTGTCTTGTTATTAAATTGCATGTGAAATAATCATGATCTTTTAGAAAACATGCATTGTAACTAGCTCGGTAATTTGAACACATGACTAATGAACTGTGGTTTCTATTTGCTTTGTCTGTTTATAATGAATTATCTCTGTGGTTTTCAGCCTCAGTCACATGGTGGTACTTCTCTTCCCTGGGTCTCATTTCTGTCTTGATAACCAAATACTATTGAAATGGGCAACAGATAGAAAATAATGAAAACTTATTTTAAATATAAGGTTTTGTTGTTAGTTCAATGATCTTTTTTTCCTGCTCTGATTCCTTTATGGTTTTTCAGATTTATCTGTCTAGATGAAGAACTAAAGACATGAGCATAAAAATCACAACAAATGGCACTTCAACGGAGTTAAGCTCTTCAATGTAAAAATATTTACACAATCATAACAATTCATGTAGCAATAATAGTGATGTAACATATAAGTCATATAATGGAGATGAACCCTGTGAGTGAGGGCTTCCTTGATTTTATTAATTCCCATCATAATTTTACTTTCTAAATGACTGGTTTTTTTTCAATAAAGTACAGTATGTAATTCATAATGGACTAAGAAATGCTGAGTACTCACAATTTCCTTTAATGGATTAACGAATTTCACAGTAAATACATTTGACTGCTGGGGATCCTGACTTGCTGCAATGGCAGTCCCACTTACTGTTCTTCTGGCCAGTCTACTGCTTCTTGGAGGAAATGATTTTGGTTTTTTGGTTTGGGTTTTTTTGCCAACACAGACTGAGCTTTCCTCCTTTGTTACTGATGAATTAGTTTCAGTTAATTCTGCAAACTCATTACTCTTTTATGGCTGCACACATGTTAGCATTGTTGCATTAGTTCATATGAGGCACTGGGACATCTGGGAACACTTGCTTGGGAGCAGCATTAAGCGGTGCTGCCCTATGAATTAATTTGCAATGAAGAGGAATGTCTCCTTTCTGGGCATCCATGTGGATTTTTTTTCTTTTAAAACCTCATTAAATAAAAGCAGTGAGTAATGAACTTATACAATGGGAGTGACCTGGCTCTACTGTCAGCATTACTAATACTCTCATTTTGGCAATACGTGACATACAGAGTGGAAGGCGTTTTGTCTGTGGTTGGACATGTTGAAAATTCACCTGTTCATGGACATGGATCAGTATAGTCACACAACGAGGATTTTAGTAGCTACTAAGGGATCCTCCTTTGCTGGTTGTAAACTGTGGAGAGGGACAAGCAGCGCAATGTGGTAGGAATATAAAGCTATGCTTGACTGGGATAACCATCACTACTGGTTTGCCTAGTAGTATGTAGGGAGTTCTTTCAAGTGGCATATCTGTTCAAATGATCTGGAAGCACAGGAGAGGAGTGTATAACGTGAGATTTAAATGATACAAACTTTATTGATTTCTGCGGAAAAAGGAAATAGGTGGAAGGGAAGAAGTTGTTCACAGAAGCAGTACAGGGTAATTAGGACAACATATGTGCCCTCAAAGCAGCAAGCCTATTTCCAGTTCAGGTTAAACCAGGGCCCTCAGCCTTTCCTGCTGAGGCCAAAAGCATTGTCAATGTCTTCCCACACAGAGTGCTTGGTAATGAAGCTGGGTACAGTAATCTTACAGAGTACTGTAAGAGACTCCAGGTTCCTGAAAATGAATGATGAACTGTCATTCCTCATCAGAACGCTTGCCAACCTGTTCACAGAGCAGAAGTTCTGCAGATTTTAGATGATGTTTTGAGCATGTAATGAGAGTAGGTATAAGTAAAATGCAATTAGAAGTGAAGTCAGGGACTAAAGAAGCGGAATAGCTCCAAAAGTCTTGAAATAAATGGAATCGTTTATGAGGTTAGATAAGGTAATCAAAGGAGTGATGGAATAAATAATATACATAACTTTGACTTCAAGGGTTTACATACTGACATCAATACAGTGTGATTAGAAGATTCTCTAATTTGGGCTGGAGGTCAGGTACTTGTAAGGATGTCCAGACAACTGTGGAAGCCCATGTCTTGGGCTTTAACCCTGTATTCTAAGAGGGCTAGGGATGAGCCCCAGGAACTAATGGTATGAGAAGTCTGGACAACTCTGTGTGTTCTTGGTAAGACATTTTTTCTGGTGTAGGTAAAGCCATTCCTGTAAGGAAATATGGCTTCCCTATTGCATAGTACACCAGCTCAGAGACCCTGCTGCAGCGATTGCTGATGCTCATCATACTAGAGATCTTAATAGATTGTAGTGTTAGAATATTCCATCAGTTATTTCATGGCTGTCCAAGCAATTTAATATTTAGCCAAAGTACGGCTAATATGACATAATATCCACAGATAAAGAAAACACTGGAAACGTGCTAGTGAGCAAACTCCAGGAATATTCTACTTACTGCAAATTTTGAAATATAAAACTTTAAATTCAATAATATTGTATTTCAATGCACTATACCTTTCTGCCCTTGAACAGCATGAAGGGATCCGTTATAAGTCAAAAGCTACCGTGTAGCCTGTGGGTATTATGACTGTGAACACTACTTAATACAGCTGAGTTTCAGCAAGGTCCCTTTCTTATGAGATCAAGTGAAATGGTATTCATTAGTTTTGAGCATTACTGGAATAAAAAGGATCACTGTACGTTAAAAACAAATGCTACCTGTTTGCAATGAGCCTTTTGGTTGAATGTTACATAGGACCAAACAGAGGAACGTTGCTGGAGAGTTTGTTCGCATATTTAAGACTTGTAAAGCATGGGTAGCTGTGGTAGCAGCAATGTGGCAAGCTAAAATAACCTTAGATACTGAGGAGTGCCTTTACGGTTTGGAAGGGCTCTTGAGAGCTGAGAGAAAGGCTGTTGGGGCAGAATGTGTTGGTGTCCTGTGTTATCCCCAGGCAGTATGCTGATGACAAAGAAGTAGAAACCAATGGGGTGTGGTCAAAGTACTTAGATTTTTTTTTTTATTGTTTTACATAGGAAAACCCTTTAAAAAGTGAAGAATAAGGTATTTAGCTCTAGTGATAACGAAAGCATTCTTTATTTGTACCAAAGCCAGTTTTTATCTTGCTTTAACCAACAGAAGGACAAAGAAAAATAAATACAATACAAAAAATGAAATCTTTATTTTTTGGCTCATTTGTAATATTGTTTACATTGTTTATGATAATAACAATTTCTTGCATGCATTTCACCAACACATTACAAGTCAAAAGCATTTGTAAAAGAAAGATTCTACATTTAATGTTCGCTTGTGTATGAAACACAAAATGTCCTGATGTCCTTGATTATACAAATGTGCCATTTTGTTCTTGGGAAATATTGTGGATTCTATTTTTACAAGTCTAGTGCAGTGTGATTCAAAAATAATAAGAATAAGCTATGTAAACCGATACTGCAAGATAGCAAGGACTTCATGAACAATGAGACTGTCTTGGAACTTCTGATGAAACAGCGCTAGAAATTCACATTTCCCTAATACTTTCCTTGCTATGTCCTGTTACCAGATATAACTATTTCGAGACAAGCTGGGTTCCAAATTTACACAATTTACTTCACATTGAAATATATGCAAATATAATATTCAAACAAGATAGTCTACAAATACTTTTTTTTTTCCTCATAGTGTGATGATGCCAGTTTAAAATTACTGTGGTCAGAAATTAAGCCAGGTGAACGAGGAAAGAAATATAAGAAATAGTGATCTAAACTTGAAGACACTTTTCTTATATACAGAACTGTTGCCAAATGGTATTTCTTTACATTATTTATATATACTAACCACATCTTCAACAGGTTAAACAGTTTGCAATATGGCCTGTACAGTCTGATTCTACACCATATAGTAGCCACTTCAAATTTAAAATGCAAAACTAAAGAAGCTCATAAATAGCTGCAACCTATTGCTTAATGACTTGAAAGAATGAGGTCTGGTTGGACAATTTGATTCACTTCACCACTGACACATGGCTTCCTATAGTGGAGACTGTGGACAGTGGAAGGAGCAAGATACAGCAGCAAAAGCATTGACATGCATCAGTGATACTCTCTGAACGATCTACAATGACACAGAATACAACATGTCCTGTTGAACTCTTATGAATTGCTCATACTGTGGTACATATCTGATGCAATTCCACATGGCAAAGCCATTTAATTCTATGCTCAAATATGCACTACAGTATACTGTTAATATTTACATGGCAAAGGGTTTTTTATGGATTTATTAGATGTTGGCCATAATGAAAGAAGACAGTAACTAAAGAACAGTCTAGAGAAAAATTTGAGCTGTTTAAAAACAAAAAAAACCCCACAACAAAATGAAAGAACTCCCAGGTATATTTTGGTGAAGCTATTTTTCCAGTGCAGAAACCGCACAGTATTTTTAAGCTGTGAATATTTTAACAAAAACAAGAACTTGTTAATGTTTAATGACGTGCATAAAAATAAGTCATTGCAGATTCCTGTAAATTAGAGGAGACTTTCCAGGCACATTAATCTGGATGCACATAATCTGGATGCAGCCGTACAGTAGTTAGAACACCTCAAATTTAAGAGCAACCCTGAAACATGGAAGTTCTTGAAATCTTTACCTTTGTGCAATGTCATATTTTTATTTATGCATGATTGAAAAGTGCAGCATGTCTATGCAAATCACTTCTATCTGTACATTATAGAGAATCTGAGAGTAGAACACCTGGTCCTCATACCTCTTTCCCCAACACAAAACCTATTACAAAAATAGTCACATATAATAGTAAACAAATTGTGAATTAAAAAATGATAAATACACTAATACTGATTTTGTAAAAATATGACAAATGTAGCAGTTGCATTACAAACAGTGAAAAGAGTTACCGTTCTATATGTTTTGCAGTATGTGAAACACAAAAACATATCACTTCCCATTCATTTCATGCTCCATGTTCTCTGTGGAGCCACTTTTCCCCTCATTCTTAGCAGTGTCAGTTGTAGTGAAAACAGTAACCTCTTGTCAAGTTTGTTACCCTGATTCACAGAGTCACAGACTGATGATGAAGGTTCACTGTTTTGTTATAGGCACTGACCATTAGTGTATATATATAATGTATATATATATGCACACACACACGCGCGCGCACACACACGCACATATATATATAT
The DNA here is from genome assembly GCF_023638135.1 of Falco biarmicus. Classification (NCBI taxonomy): domain Eukaryota; kingdom Metazoa; phylum Chordata; class Aves; order Falconiformes; family Falconidae; genus Falco; species Falco biarmicus. The sequence goes on along the minus strand of NC_079295.1, from coordinate 23,842,970 downwards.
ATGTGTAAAAACTGACAGTTTGGCATAAACCTCCTGCAGGAGTCCAGTTGATGCTTCATTCTCAAAGACTGTAAACATGTTGTCCTACAAACAGAATTCTTAAATCTTTATTTTTTATTTTCCCTGACATCTTTACCTTTGTAGTTCTTTTCTGCTTTATCTTTGTCATATTTTTCTTTGTCTGGCTTTGTTACACTGTCATAGGATGGTGGGGAAGTCGTAGAGGAACTCTCATCTGTTTTTTCTGGAGTGGAGTTCTCATTTAGTTTATCAATAATTATCTCTTTTATAACTGGTCCATCTCCTTCTTTATTTTTATTTCTGTTATATATACTAGACACCTTTTTAACTTTTTGCTTTAAAAGGTAACACCTGTAAGCACGCTGAATAATGACAGCAGATACCTCCTCCTGTTTTCGTTTTAATGTGGTTGTAATTGGTTCATAGGAGACTTTAGAAGGATTGGCCGCCATGAACCGATCTTCCATCTGTATTCTGAGGGCATCCATCTCCCCACTTTCCCCCAAAACACGCTTTGTGAAAGCAAACAAGATGTCAAGGCAGTGAATTCTGTCACCGCTTACCATGGGCAGATCCATTGCAATAAGCTGGACTTTGTTTGGTTTTGCTATAAGAAGAGGAGGATCTAACGAAGCTGCAAAATCTGATAGTTTACTGTATTCTATGAATTGTGTTGCATCGGGATCAAACTTCTCCCAGACTTCATAGAACATCTCAAAGTCATCCTCACTCAAGGGTTCAGCGCTTTCTTCAGTAGCAACGCTGAAGTTCTCCAAAATCACAGCAATGTACATGTTCACCACTACCAGGAACGATATGATAATGTAGCTGACAAAGAAGAAAATCCCAACGGAAGGGTTGCCGCAGTCGCCTTTAACGGAGCTCCCCGGGTGGTCTTTATGGGGGTCACAGTCTGGCTCCCCACTGTTAAGAATTGGGGCTAGCAAACCATCCCAGCCAGCAGACGTGGTAATTTGAAAGAGGCAGATCATGCTGTTGCCAAACGTTTCAAAGTTGAACATGTCATCAATCCCAACTTCCCTCTTGACATAGGCAAAGTTGGACATGCCAAATATCGCATAGATAAACATGACCAGGAAGAGCAGCAGGCCAATGTTGAACAAAGCAGGAAGCGACATCATCAAAGCAAAAAGCAGAGTGCGGATTCCCTTAGCGCCTTTAATGAGACGCAGGATTCGACCGATTCTGGCAAGTCGGATGACTCTGAATAGTGTGGGGGACACAAAATACTTCTCAATCATCTCAGCTAAGAACATACCTAGAGGAAAAAAAAGAATATTTAAAATATAATTTAAAATTTATTCGTTCATTACCTATAGTAAGATTTATTTATTGTCTCCAAAACAGTCAGTATAGAGAGTCTATGTTATAGCAAAACGTCATGAAAGTTATTACATTTTATTGAAACCTGTTACTAAGGTGAAAGCACCTTCCTTATGTTGAAATGCTGTCTAGGAGAAGGGAAATAAGTAAAAGAAGAAAGGCTGCTTGTGGCATGGTAGCTAGTGTCTGTCTAAGCTTTCAGTTACTCCTGAAGCAGCCTGGAAAGAAAAGTTTCTGCCTTTAGATATAATTAGTTCTTGAAGCTGAACAATTAGTTCTTGAAGCTGAGCTTTTTACCACTGTCTTTTATGAAGGAGTATATTGGCTTAATCTCTGCAAATCCATGATTTTTTTAACTTGAGGATCTACACTGTATCAGTACAGCTTCTCTCAGGTGTATCACTCTTGAAGAATCAAGTTTTGTCACACAACTGATTTGCACCTTGGAGAGTCATTAGCTTTTAATTGACAGAAATCTAAATATTTGCCAAGACCGTTGTTAGCAAAAGCAATTAAAAATCTCACCACCTTCACATCTTTTCCAGTTTTAGTACTGAAAGCAAATTTGTGATTAGTTCACATATACCACTAAACATTCCTCTTTATATTTGTACATGTTAATCTAATGTGCCAAATAGTTCCTTTATGTGTTTTGATATAGAAGATGACAGTGACTAACAGGAGAGATAAAAATCTTACACACAACATTTCATATATTGTATGCTATAAAGTATGAAAATCTGAATCAAGATCTAAGTCATATAGGAAAGAGAAAATTTCATATTCAGTATCATAACATCCTTGTACAAATGTTCCCTTTTCCTTCTGCTAGTTCTTTCTTCAAAGGACTTGCTCTTACCTACTATGGAGAGAATCACAACCACAAAATCAAAAATATTCCAGCCTATAGTGAAGTAGTAATGGCGAAGTGAAATCAATTTCAGGACACATTCTCCAGTGAAAAGGATAATGAACACAAGGTTAATTCGGGATAAAATTGTTTCCATTTCTTTACTCTGGTCATCTGTTTCCACCATCATTGTGACCATGTTAAGGCAGATGAGTATCATGATGCTGATGTCAAATACTTGTTTGGTTACAAAATCAAAGACCATGCCTTGGAATTTATTCTGAAAAGAAAACCAAACAAAAAAAGTAATATAGTTTATACTCTGAAAATATTTGTCTTTAAAAATGCAAAATGGGAAAGCAAGTCCCTGCAAGATTCAGGAGGGCAAGATCCATTCATGATGCATCCATTAATATACACCAAACTCATGCTGGTTTGTGTCTCATCCTGTTTGTTTGAGTGGATCAAGAAGTGTACCACTGTTTATTGAAGGGACAGGAAGGAAAACTATGAATAATAATAGTAATAACACTGACAATTGATATTATTGGTGTGAAAAAGGTGATATAACTTGATAACTAGCAAGAGTACCAGGCACATAGAAACTCATTTTCTTATCTTTATTCTTAGCTGGTTTTAGAATACTAATCCCCACAGATGTTTCTCTCTTCCTTCAGTAACTGTGCTTGGTGAGATCTTGGACTACTGAAGTTAAATGTCTCAAACACACCATGACTGCACAGCCCTAGTTTTCCTTTAGTACTTAGCTAAATGTTTATTGCCATATGTCTCTTCTTAGAAAGACTATTTTTAACCACTTGGTGTGTAAGGGGCAACAAGTATTTTATTTTTTTCAAACCCTGTAGGCGTTCAGTAAATAACAGAGTAGTTTCTTACAGAGACATTTATCCTACTTTATGCTTTACTTGCTAGAGCATTCTTTTATTTTGTAAGATTGTCTGCACCTGTTTTTCTCTTTCACATTAGGTGACCACTGCCCCCTTCTGTCTTCAGCAGCAAGGGTCAGTGCATCCCCATTTCCTACAAATCATCTGGGAGGAGCAAACCCCAAAAATTAGGTTTATCTGTGGGTAACAAGAACTAATAAATGATCCAACCAACTGTACTTTTCTAGGACTTAGGCAGGAAATTATGACATTTATCTCATTAAACTTATTAAATGCTACAGTTCATACTTCAGAGTGTATGTTTTTAAATCACACATGAATGATCTAGTCCTCTGAATTCAAAAAAAAGGGGGACAATTTCTACTTTTATAAGAAAATGAATGGAAAAAATATTTTATTTCCAGACATATAACCTTATCTTTTTTGGCTAAAATTATATTCCCAAATGAGTATTTAATATTAGGAGTATAAAAATCAAATCACTCTTACCACTGGCCTTGGTATAGGTTTCTGTGGCTTTTTGGATCCCAGTTTTTTCATTGCATTGTAATATTTCTTCTGTTCCTCTGTCATAAATATATCCTGACCTCCAAAGTAAAGAAATAATATAAAAAACTGATCAGTATCATGTCTACACATAGAACATTTAACTACAGTATGTCCCTCTGTAACATAATAGTACATTTATATTTGATTTTTTCAGGTATTTATAGCGTGGATGCTCATATGCATTCCTAACGCAAAAAACCCCCACCCTTTACTGGTGCCTTGTCAGGCTAACGGCTGAATTTTCCCAGTGTCTTCACGCTCACCTTGGCTGGCATGGCTAAAACGGTTTTTACTATACTGATGCTGTTAAATAACTTGCTGATGAGAATATATTTAGTGCATAGGAGCCTGACTGGTGCCTTACATGTTCCAAATTCTAGATAGATTTTTAGGATTACAGCTAGCCAGGTCTAAAAGTTAGGTAACTCTTGAGGCACAGGTTGTGTCAAGGGAGAACATTTCTGTCTAATCTGAGGGTTTTAATGACAGCAAAAAAACCCCACCTTTGATATAGACTTAATAAAAGTAATCCAAATCATGTCATAGCAAATTAATAATCAAAACAGCACTGGAACCCTGATGAACTCAAATTAGCCTTTGTCTGCAGATGCAAATGCTGCCAGTCAGATGTGCAACTGAGTGACTGAATTTCAGTATAAATGGATCGTGCTTATTGATGAGGCTGAACTAAGTCAGATGGAAACACAATGTCAAAGTCATTGTTTGTTAAACTGGATATCAAAGCCCAAAGCAGGGCATAACTGATAGAAACTGAGGCAGCAGCCCCAGACATGTTTATGGCTCTTTTAAGAAGCTAATGAATATTTTCACAGAGAAAAATTTCTGTAGTTCACAATTGACTTTTACCATAGATTCTGTTTGGTATTGCTGCTTTTTATTTGGTGATTGAATAAAACCAAATCATATGAAAATTGTTTTTCACAGCATACAAATATTTAGAATGATCCTGAGGTTCCATTTCTTTTTGGCAGTTGAAGGCTAAGAATCATGAGGCTTCAAATTATTTTAAATATGTCTATTTGTATTTTTAGATTTTTAAAGTTATTTTGAATAAAATTATGCATTATCAATATAATTATTTTAAACATACCTTTGTGTCAAATGTATACAGAAAAAATTTGCTTCCTTTTATACCTTTGCTTTACCATCACTGATTATAGGTTGTATTTGTGTCTAACAAGTTCATCTCATTTCTCACACAAATGTTAGAAAAATAGAGCTCTTTTGTACACATTTTTATTTGCATCTTTAAGCTTATTCGTGTGAGGTCTATTGGACTTTTAACCAACTGTTTAATTAGCTTGCCAAACTATTATCTGTTGCATAAACACAATGCTATATTGTATCTTCATTAAGTGTCAACAGTTTATAAGATTAATTAAAATTATTTTATCCTAATTCTTTAAAGTTAATAAAAACCACCCTCTCTTCCATGGCAGATAATATTACATTTAATCAAAAGAATAATGCACATTCCCTGTTTGCATCTTCATTTAAGCTCTTACACAATTGGCAAATTATTATGAACCACCTCATGATTTGTCCCTCTTTGCTTGTCAAAATGCTGAAATGCAAAGGTTAAAATCACATCCACAAGATTTAACACAGATTATGTTAAAGAAAAAGAAGGCATTTTTACTCAAGGACTTGAAATAACTTCTCATTTTTATTAGCTTTACATAAATTAGTTATTAATTCATTATAGCTAATAATTTATAGCACTATGGAAACATTTTAAATACTTATCTTCTTTTTTTGTTGGTTGAAGTTGTCTATAATGACACCAATGAAAAGGTTCAAGGTAAAGAATGATCCAAATATGATAAAGATGACAAAATAAAGATACATATACAGGTTGTCCTCATACTTAGGTTGATCTTCTACCTACAAAATAGTATATATTTTATTACCCATGAGAATACTAGATGTAAAACCCAATGTATATAATTTATTAATAATATATGCTATCTCAGCTAGGAAAGCTGTAAACTGCACTCAGCTGTTAAAAAGACCCAACATGTCCACTCCAATCAATATTTGGAGAACTGAAAGCTGAGAGAATGATTACTCATATGGAATTTTAAAGTAAATGTACACACAGATGTGTTTATGTATGTACAGATACACAAAATTCCTTATATAGAAGGAAGAAGCAATGTGGAACTGAGAGTAGTCATTAGTACTTAAATTTTAACAGCACAAATCTAAATATTTTATATTATGTTCAGTGTATTTTTATGCAACAGAATCAATCAATTTTACTATTGCCTAAATCTCCCTGGAACTCTTTTGGTCTTACATGAGTGTTCTTACATCCAGCTAAGAACAGATGCTTTCAATAAATTTCTAGTCATTGAGTTTTGTGAAATCCATTAAATTGAGGAAAATTTCTAAGGAAGATTTTGTTATTGTCTCGATTCTTCTGGATTCCGCATCTCAGTGCCTGCACCTCTATTGCACCATGTGCTAAAGTGTAGAAATGCTGAAGGTAATAAAACAGGATATCCTACGCTGGGAGACAAGTAACACTGTGTGATGACAGATATCACTAATGTGACTATAACCTAGGTTGTATAGAACAAGTTCAGGCATTTATGTGGCACTTTTTTGCACAAGGTAAAAACAGTTTTAATTTTGTAGCCAAGATAAAATTCTAATCCCTGGAAAAATGAACAGATGATCTTCAACCTTAAAATCTAGTTGGAGTTAAATAGCTAGATAACATAAGTACTCAACCTAAAGAAACAACGAAATGCGTAGTTATAAATTACAAATCAAGATTAATATAGTCAATATGTAATAATTACATTACATAATCTTAAATTAATCCATACTTATGATTACCAAAGGAAGTGGTTAAAAAAACTCTTCATTGTTTTTTTCATTACCATTAGCTTTTCCCAAAAAAGTCCAGTTAAATTAATTTATTTGGCTAAACAGAAGGAAGTGGGATTAATTATTTCCATTACAAATTCTAAGATTCATGGAGTTACCTGAAAGTTCCTTTCTAGATTAGATGTATCTGGAAGAAATATGTATTGGTGCTGATTATAATTTTTAATGTTATTGTATGTGTTTAAATTCTATACTCTATAGCAGAATATAACCGATAGATGATCTTTGAAAGTCTTAAACTTACATCTCGTGAATCAACAGCAGCATACATAATATCCATCCATCCTTTGAAAGTAGCCTAGAAATAAAATATAGTTGTTTATTTTCCCTATAAAAATTCATAATGTGGAAAATAACTAGGTCACAACATTTGGACCTTAACTTTTAATAAAATCATATCTAAATGTATAAACCACACAGGCATATTTTTCATAGTAATACTAGTTTTTATTTTTTAGCTATTCCAAAAATATTAAAAATTGGGCTCTGAAGATCTCAGCAAGGGCATAGTGTGTTTGAAGCTGCAGATACTTTGCAGATGGAGAATGGTAGACTCAGATAGACATCACTGGAGATGTTCAGGTAGACTCTACTACAATCACTCATGGTAACAGCCATTTTATCAGGTTTACAGCACCAATTGATGGAGTCAGTCTGAACACTTTTGCTAGGGCTAAGCTGCCATGGGATTTTTAAAAATGTTTTATTCCCACACAATTAAAAATAATAGACTGTTTAAAATCAAAATATACAGTGGTTCTTGAGGGATAAGATTTACAGAATACTAAAAAGTGAATTGTAAAAGAGTTGTGATTAACTTCTATAAAACTTTGGGCTGAGCTCCTATAGAGACTTTGTCTAAGTAGAATAAAAAGTAAAAAAGATTTGCCATCATTGCTCTAAGGAGGTGATTTTCATGGACAGGGAATGTCCACTTTCTGAGGAACAACAGAGGGTTGGTGTGACATGCTAGTTGAAGATGTGAGTGCCTGTCATTAGCCAGGGTTTCCAAGCTTATTCACAACAAAGAAAAAAAGACCTAAAAAGCCTGTGACATGAACAGAAAAAGAGCATCTCTCCTGAGGAGATTCAGGAGAGGAACCATCCCAAGAAGTATATGGCATCTGTGCTTGCCAGAAGTAGCTCTGGTACTCTGGTCCAGCTGCTAATTTTCACAGCAGATAACTTGCACTCTGGGAGTGTTCACGTCCTCCTCAACCTTGCAGTGAAACACAAATTTACTAGGAACATGCTTGGAGCCAGGCTTCATAGATCTTTCTGGCTCAGTTGACAATTGACAGCCATTTGGTGCACTTTGTGTAGCAATATTAGAAGAGGAGCAATTGATATTGATAAGAGCAATAAATACAGGAGAAGAGTGGAGGGAGAATATTAGTGGAGACAATCAGCTGAAGTGGTGACATGAGACATGCTGAAGGATCCCTTAATCTCTGCAGGAAATGTAAAGGGCAGAAGGGAAGATTTAAAAAGGAAAATAATGAAAAATTAGAACAGAAAGAAATGAAGTGAAGAAGAACAAAAGGTCCACAGGAGTGATGTAGTAATTAAAGACCAACACTGTCTGGATGGATGACATGGATGACATTCAGACACAGCTTTAAGAGACTAAAGTTTTCCTTGTACATCTTCAGAGGCAAGTCTTGGCAATAAGACAATACACTTTAAATTCTAGTACAAGGGCAGCAATGAGATCTGAAGTCAGAGTATTAGAATCATTATTCAGTACATGAGAGTCACATCAACTTTAGAGGAAAAACATTTTAAGTCAGCTAGTTCATTTGGGAATTAAGGTCAGCTAGGGGTACTGACCTGCTGTGGGACAGAAGGGACAAACATATCGTTCTTGGATGACTTGGTGATACCAGAGCAGTAACAATCTCATAACATTTCTGATAGCTTTTCATACAATGAAGCTGTATGCCAAAGTATAGACAAGCGATTGTACAGAGCTTGATCATTTAAACATAATTGCTTGCTTTCTTGGTTGTGTTTTGGATCAGATGCCAGCTACCAGAAGCTCTGTTCTAAGCCAAGGAGCCTGTAACAGGGTTTATTCCTCTGGCATAAATAAAAGGTATGCCCAGTACCTAGAACAAAGATGTTTCTGTACCACAGTGCATAGGAAAAGGACTTCAAGGGAAAATAAAATTTACAGACTCCATATAAGTAGCAGTAATAAATAGAATGAATATGCCATGCAATACAATCACATCTAATACTCCACAAGGATAATACTAAAAGTAACAGAATATTATTTGGTATATTATAATGTATTTTTAATAAGTGTTAATGGAATGTGATATTTTTTGTGATAGAAGTATTTTACATTTTCCTATTTTACACACAGTTTAATGTCTTTGTAGTTTCATGTACTTCTCACTGAAACATAATAATTTAGTAGCAAGTACTGTTTATCTGCAAACATCAAGAGAAAGCGTTATATGATTAATCAGACCTAATACTCTATTAGGATCTATCTATCAGTAACTATCCATGTTCTTCCCATGGGCACCTCCTGCTTCTCACAGAGGATTTCAGACCTGTTACACAAGTATTATGATAATACCGAAAGAATTGGCTCCATGCTACATGAAACGCTGGGTACCCCAGTCTCAGATCTTGCATTATTTATGATTCCTTTCCCTAAATCCCCTTCCAGGTCTGAAAATTCATGCTCCAATTAAACAAATAACTGCACTGGATGCATCGGGTCAATATATTTTTATTTTTACCATCTAATTTACAAACTGATTCCTTAGATGAGTATAGACATGAAGAAAAATCCACTCTACCTTGACCAGGCTGTTGACAAAAGAAAAAATATTTCACAGTGTCAAAAGTGCCTAGGTTAATAGATCTGACTGCGAAAGACTGTTGCTGTAGATATGTAATGATACCTAGGAACAGGCTATGTGGGAGGCGCTGAAAGTAGTTGCTCACAGGAAACCGGACAGTCAGTTAGGATGTCTGCCTTCTTTTAAACTGCTGTCTACCTCACTGTCTTACAAGGTAACTGAGCTCATAAATCAGGGGAGAGATCTTTTAAATAATTATAGGGATCTCTGAGCCATGCCCACCATGTAAAGGCTCATGAAATGCATTCCTGAAGTTTATATTGTGCACCACCAAAAGATTCATGGACTTTTTTCACTTATTACTTTCACATTATTATCATCATCGTGAGACTGTATTTCCTAGCCTTGGAATGGAAACTTAATCTGCTATCATTAATACAAAAATTACAGGTAACAATGCAATAGAACTGTGTAAACTGTACATCATTGCTACGAAGAAATTATTCTACTACTTAACAGTCTTAACTTGCTCATTTTCCCTAGACTTCTTTAAAAAGAGCAAAAAGAAAAGATATAAATTTACTTACTACTTGAAGCAGAGCAAGATATCCAGCTCCTACATTATCAAAGTTTACTTTCACATTTTTCCATCGGGCACTTTGATTGTTTTTAATGAGTTCCTCACACTGAGTATAATTGTTGACATCACTGACATCGAACATCTCACCAGTTGTGGTGTTGACACAGTGATAGAATTTGCCAGCAAACAGATTTACTCCCATGATGCTGAAGATGAGCCAGAATATAAGACAAACCAGTAATACATTCATGATAGATGGAATTGCTCCTACAAGGGCATTTACAACCACCTAGTGTACAAATTAGACAAAATAGACACTTAGTTTATGAACAGGAAAAGAAAACTACTTTAAAAATGTTAAAACAGTATTAATATGGAATGGACAGTTAAAATATTACATTAAAAATTTATGGTGGAAATGTTACTTAAGGTTCAATAAAAACTAATGAGATTGCAAAAAGCAAGAAATAAAATAATATGGAAACCAAGACAATGCAAAAGTCTGAAAAAAACTCAAAAAGCAAAAGAAAACCTGTTAGTAGCAAGATGGATTCTTAGAATTTGTGTGCTCTAGAGAAAGAGAGAAATAAATGTTAAATTCCAACAATACAAATCAAAGTCTAGAAATAGAAAATAAACCACAAAAAGATCAAAAAATGATTATGTGGAAGACTAAATAAAAATGTCTGCATGTAAAACTGTAATTACTAATGATTTTATTCTCAGAAACTTTTTATGTATATTGGTGTATTTTAGCATTTAAATACAACGTAACATAATTAAGCATATCTTATTTAGTTGGTATTAACAGCGTGTGCTATAAGTCTTGGTTTTAAATTGCTTGGCTCACTGTAGTTACTCTTACACTTATCCTTTAGGGTTTTGTTTTTAATTGGCTGCATTTAATACAGTTGAGCTACTCTATACGGGGAAGTGGCAGTAAACAACCAGATTAAATCCCTTGGCAAAAATTTTCTTACTGTGTTTGAACTAGAAGAAAGCTGCAGATACTCTGACAATAATTTTCTACCAAATCAGTAGAGACTGCAGTAATTTTTTGTGTACGGTTTTGAAAACAGTGGAATTTTTCTGTTCACTACTTTGACTGAAAGTAGTCCAAGATCAATAGAGGTTTTGCCCATTTATTAGATAGGGACTTCTGTGTTGTTTGCAATGCAAATCATGTAAAACAGTGGTGATGGCCATGTGCAAAAGGGCACAGTCCCCTGCACTGGCTAGTGTGGTCAGCAGCCTCAACCCAGACAGGAACCACACTATTTATTTGGAAACTTAAGACATATGACTAAACTATAAACATGTATTGTAGCATTTGTGTATTTTGATGTGAAAAATTTAAAGATTTCTCAATAACATTACCTTGTTAATTTTTTATGCATCAGTTTTTCCAGGAAGTAGCACAGTCTGCATTTTCAGCAGACAGCTTGTAATAGTTAGGGTTTTGAGTTTTGGTTGGGTTTTTTGGGTTTTTTTTTTGTTTTTTGGGGTTTTTTTGTCAGATTGGCAGAATATGAAAATATTTCCGTGACAGGAAGGATTTAGCTGTGTAGGAGGAGAGGTAAGATGGCAGCAGATGCATTCATACGAAGTTAAGGACACTAGCTGAGAAAATGTTTTCCCATCTCTCCCCTTCTATGCTTCCAGCACCAACCTTATTTCAGGTATCTGTTCAGAGAACCTTTCCCTAATACTACAGCATTTATTGTGGGATATTTTCCCCAGGCAGGTAGACAGGGAGCCACAGGGCATTTTAGTTTCTGGTGTGTCACTGTTGTCATCTTCTTCACCTTTTTTTTGTTTTGTTTTGTTCCATTTTCCAGTTAATCCTGTTCCATCCTGAACCACTGACACACTGAGAATAGAAGCAAGCTACAGAAATTTATAAAATAAAGTCCCCAGCTAAACTGGAGAACCCCCCCCCCCAATTCTCTATTCTAAAATTTCTCATGTCCTTTTACTTTTCTATATAAGTCCACAAATCAATGGAAATTTTAACAGTGAGAGGCCTGGGATAACACAACTATGCAGCAGTGAGCAGGCAAGTTTAATGAGCTCAAGGTCTAATCTCCGAATGTAAGCTGTACACATCTTGTATATAAGGACATGTTAGAAGGCATTTTTTTTCCACATATTTTTGCATGCATTCCTATTCTGGAGTTCTTTGCAGAAGGCAGGATTGTCACAATTCTACATTAATTTTTGTATGCATACATTCATTCAGACTCATTCATTTTCTCTCACCCTCATTCCTTCAAATCGTGACAAGGCTCTTAAAGGTCTTAAAGCTCTTAATGTCCGAAGTGATTTAATGGCACCAAGTTCAGAATAGCCCAAAGCATTGGCTATTAAACTAACCAATGAGACCTATAAAAATATAGAAAAGAATATAATTATACAAATTGTTCTATATAAAATGGTTTATTTACAAAGAATAAAGAAGTATCAACAGAAATATCAACAGTGACAAATGGAAGAACACCATTCTTGCCTATAGTGACCTTGGAGGTTCAATGCCATGATTTTCATGACTTGCTGTTAAATGTCCTTTATAGCTGGATAGGGTTTAACAGTCAGATGGAAAGACTCTATTTGTGAAGGATAAAATCTTCAGAATTGCCATACTTTCAGCAACTTCATTAAGATTCAACCTTCCAAGCAATTTAAAATTCTGCATAAAGTAAGGCAGTTTATTAACTACCGACAATATAATAAATATACATAATAACTAATAATATGCTAAATAATGTAGTGTTTAATTAGCTTTTCTTATAAATATTGCTTCTAAGTCAGATACTCAGTTCATAGCAACAATGGCCAGGTATCTATGAAATATATGTTGACAGAGGTGGTACTTTCTCACTTGCCTGAAAACTCTCTCAATAGTTTTTTGGGGTTTTTTCTCTTCTAAGTATAGGAAAATATTATGGAATAGATATTAATAGATGCTAGCATTAAAGCAGTGAGTGCTTTGTTATCTACAAAAGATGTGAGCTCCTGATTCATGTTACTAGGATTTTATTATTAGCCAGTCCACTTTAGTAAGGAGCAATTAATTTACATCTCAAATGGAACTGGGTTTTAAACAGCATTAATGTGAAAGAATTTAATTTACTTTGAGCAGTTTTGGAGACAGGAGTGGGGAAATATCATACCTTACTCATATGTTACTCAGTTCTACCACCAAAAGCATAGAAGACACATAAATGAACATAGGCTTATCCAGTCCTTGAGAAAATTCCTCAAATGTTAATTTCTGTACCTCGGTCTAGAGAGTCCTTTAAATAATTGGCTGTACAGAAATAGGCATTCACCGATAATGGTGGTAAGATTTTGCTCATTATATGAAAAGGTGGTTTCCTATGTTACTTGTATCCATAAAGAGCAATTAGATGAATCACAAACACAAGATTTACAAGATCATGTCTCGAAAGAACAACCTGAGAGCAGACAGAAATCAATTATTCATTACTATGTTGCTGTGTATATTAATCTAACAGAAAACAGTATTTTAGGGAATTCGTATCACTGTACCTTTCAACTGGATTACATAACAGGATGGAATTATTTTTATCAAAGGACAGGCTTACTTTATTGTTGCAATGGATAAGTTTGTAAAGGAACTTGCTATATCTATAAGCATATTAGGAAGAAAATCTTACTGATTTTCTGTAGTCTGTAACTGAAGTCTGTTCACTTACAAAAGATAACATTATTGTTTCTGCCATTACATTCATTATTGTAATTAATTATTTATTAATAATTGTCATTAATACCATTTATTTGTCCCGTGATTCTACAGTAAGGGAGTTCTTTTTTATCCTTTGCTGCCTCTAATATATTCCAGAGATAACAAGTAATGGAATTCTCTGTATTTTTAATAGAATATTCATGGATTCACTTACATCAAGAAGATACCCAGGCACGACAATAAACTTTAGTGTAAAGACAGTACATTTTACGTCTTGAAAAGAAACTATGAAATGTATATTCAAAAAATGTCTCTTGCTGGGAGAGCAAGACTTCTCTTTAAGGTTGAAGTCACATTAATGGCTCCTTCATTTTATACTTTTCTCCTCAAACTAGCACTGAGCCTTAGCTATCTTTTTCACCAGAGTCAATACAAGCTAATTACATAGCTGTAGCTCCTGTAACTTCAGTGGCATTGGGTATATCAGCAATTTTCAAGTCATTCTCCAGCCTAGTTTGTGCTTTCCATTTCAACCTATTTGCAGCTTTCTTACCATAGTGCTAGTGTTCTTACATCATAAACCTGAAGTTGTTTCACAGAGAAATACTTCATCTGTTTTAAACAACGTTTTCCTTTGATGCAAAGTTCAAATGAGAGGTGAAGATTTGCTTGGAATTCTTTGATATGAATATCATTGTATATACAGCATAAGTATATACACCTGGTCTGTACTGCTCTGGTTTTCTCAGTCTTCTTACCTTGGTCTTCTGTCATCTGTTCCACCTGTTTTGTTGCTAGTAGGTAAGAAAATAAATGTCTCTGTACACCCATAAATAGATTGAATTGTTTCTTTTGAAATAGGAATGCATGCAGATGCAGTAATGAAGTCAAAATCATGGACAGAATTTTTACATTTGTTTCCTAGAACTGGAGGGTTGTATGTCCATATTTTTGTGTACAGATCTTTGAATGTAGACTATCTATTACAAAAAAATGTTTTGAAACTTAGCAGTCACAGTTAACCCTGCTCAAGATCTTCAGTCAGAATTGTCATCCAAGCCAGATCATTGGTCGTACAGCTCCACATTGACTTTATTTCTATTTAGGCCTAAAATTTAATCTGTATGAATTCTGTGCTACTTGGTGAGGTGGCTAATTTATGTGATTTGATTCCAGGTCCTCAGGGCAATATGGCCCTCCTCACTTTCAACGCTGCTTTTCCTGTCTTTCACGTAGTTTAAGTGTTTGGGTATTACACTTAACTAGGAGGAATAAACTAAACTGGAAGACTTGGAGGGGGGTGGAGGGTGGGGGGAAGGGGGGGAACCACTGAAGATTTTTTTTTCTATTGAGAAGTTAATGATTTTTCTTATTTTTTGAAAGATGGATACTATATTATCAATTTTCCAGGTAGGCATTTTTGACATTCTTAGAGACAGGACACTGGACTCAATGTAGCCTTTTTTATGCCTTATGTAGCTTTTCTTATGTTATGGTCATTTGCTAAGATGCTATAATTTTTTCTATATGTACTTGGTGAATGACTCTTAATTTATGGTATTTTACTGGCACGTATTCAAAATTCGTTTTGTTTAGATGCATAATTGCAAGCTATGGTTCTGTTCCTGAACTCATTGAACAAGAGCTTTAGGTTTCATGCATATATCATCTGAATATTCTGTTGAATTA
This sequence comes from Falco biarmicus, assembly GCF_023638135.1. Classification (NCBI taxonomy): domain Eukaryota; kingdom Metazoa; phylum Chordata; class Aves; order Falconiformes; family Falconidae; genus Falco; species Falco biarmicus. Next base: position 23,827,591 of record NC_079295.1, on the reverse strand, counting down.
ATCAATTAATTTCAATCGATTAGGTAATGTTATCATAGTGTACCATGTTAGGATACACATGAAGACATATAAGACTGTCTAGGAAGACAAAGTGACTGTCTGTATCTGGTTTCTCAGCACATCAATATGCTCATCTTATTCTTATTTTTATTATGAGGTTGTCAGGGCAGCAGTTGCTTCTTCCTCTGTTCATGCAGCATTTAGTATATTAGTGTAATGTGACCCTGATCTTTTCCAGATTGTTGCTGTTGAGTTAATTATTCTGAAAAGCTAATTAAAAGGTTGAGAACACAGTTTAATTAAATCACTTTAACTGTTTTAACAAAAAGCATGCAACAGTTTTAGCTATATGAAGAAATATTATGTAAGTCATCAATATGATGAACTTTTAATGTACTATACAACAAGCCCAACTGAAAGGTTATTTTGCCACATTTTATTGTTTGAAAACTGTACTCATTGAAATTTTACCAGGCATAAGCAATTGCAGGAAGGTCAAATAATTCATTCTACTTGCAGATTCGTTACTGCCCCACAGTATTTGGCAAATACATGACATGTTTTAAATGTTACTTATTTCCATTTCATTCAAGTACAAGTAATTAACAAAATAATTTAGAAATAAAGTTTCTATGCTGAATTATAGGACTAATTTACAAGGTTTAAAAATATACAGTGTAAAATGGTATCCACTTAAAATTATCTAAGAATACATACCGTAACACAAAACTACACAAAAAAATTTAGTAACTGACAAACTCATTGGGTATCCCCAGATTCCCTGTTTCCTTCCCTGATGTCCTATCTCCTAGCTTTGTAAGCAACAAAGAAAATTTAGAGTCATTACAGCTGTACAACAAAACCAACAAATAATAAACTCATGACAGATGGCTTCTGGAGTAAGAGGGTAAGAGCAAAAACCAAGGTATAGGATGACGTACTCTGTAGCATCTAGTTGTACTGGGTTTGTCTGTCTCATGCCTTTCCCTGGCTATCTCTGCCAGAATTAGTCTCCTCCAAAAAAGCAAATATGTCCCTGCTTCTTGGCTGCCTGCATCCAAAATTCAGTCTCTTTACTTAAACCACTGTTAAACGTGTTTGAACTAATTTACCAGATTGTGATTTTGGGTAGATAAGGCACTCCTTCCAAATATCTGCTCCTTGCTACAGATATTGTTTTATATAGCAGGAGTGGGGCGGAGAGATGGCATGATAAGGTCTTAAACTGAGGTACCCAGATGTACCAAGGGTCATCTGTCATGGCTGCAAACTGACAAGAGCTGAAAATTGTAATTTCTTTGTGTAATTATTAAAATATAATTTGGTCACAATCACTGAGAGCAACTATGGCTATTTCTCACAGTGAGAGATTCAGGTATGTAAGATACTAAAGGTCAAAGCCCTAAAGAGATATCAGTGTTTACTCTAGAATTTTAGAGGATGGAATTAAACAATTTGATTAACTTTAGTCACCTCTAATGAAGAAGGGCTTACTAGTCTTCTCATTGGGAGCATGTCACTGAATCACACCTTTTTAAACTGCCTGTAGGTTCTCTGGTTTCTATGGGAAGATAACATGAGTTCATGTATTTCTTTCAAGTGCTGTCTGATGGTGCTAAAGGATTTGCTGAATTAGCCTTAGGCACGGTAAGACATTTTTTTACCACTTTCTGAAACATTTAATATAATTCTTCAAAAGTAGAAGGTTCCAATCTCATTTAGTCATGCTTTTGTTTATAAAAAAGTTGGCAAAATAAGCTGCTTTGCTTATGATGATGTTCTTTATAATTCTGAGAGCCTGCTTAGATAACAGTGTCTCTGAAGCTAAACTATTATTCAGAAACCATGGGGTATGGCTTAGAATAATCTGTTTAGGTTTATGTTACAAAAAGAATAATTAAAACATGAGTTGTAGTTCATCTAAAAAAAAATCATTCTTAACATAATCCTGGAGCATCTGTCTTCTGCATTAACATCCTCTTAAGAAAACCATTCACACTACTCCATTCTAGTGTAGATTTTCAGGACAGAGCTGGAGATTAACAGTATAAAGTTTTAAAAAAAGAGAAGGTCTTCCATTCTGAGTTATGGGCAAATCAAGCTAAGTTTTTTTTCTTCTGGGAATCAGAAATCCAATACATTTCTATCATATATTCGTAAGGAATAAGTATTTATGGAAACAGGATTTATGCAAACTTCTCAAGAAATACAGTAACTTGGGCAGAAATTACTATAATTGCACATTGCACGTTTGCCCTGAGATGCCGTCTCTCAGTTCCACACTGAGGACATGTATAGCCAATGAACTGGGTCAGATAATGTGTGAAGGCAAGAGCCCAAAATATCCTGGGAGTAAAACCAGCTTTGATCCCTTCTAACAACACAAGCAAGGCCTTTGCACAGAAGTATAACACAACTGGGAAAGCAGCCAAGAAACCTTGTATTCTCTTCAATCATAAACCCTGCCGAGTTATAGCTGACTTAACTATTGCAGATCGTCACCCTATTAAAACTAATTAATTTTTAGACCAAATAACCACTGTCTTTCTGAAAATGATAACAGGATAGTTTTGGGGGACAAAGTTCTGAGAACTCAGATGAAATCTGGACCAAATGTATTGTTTCTCTTGCAAAGCTGTAGTGTTTGTAGAAGAAATTGGCACAATGTAGTGTCTTATTTGCTAAGCAATGAGGTAATAAGATCAGAGTCCATTAAAAATAGAATGTTACAAAATTAGTTTTTTTTCCTCATAAAACCTCACATTTGATACAACCTGGGTATGAACTTCTTAACCATGAAGAATGAGCAGCCTGATGACATCCTTTTCCTTCTGCCATATAAATGTACTTTAAAGAACACATCCAGATCACTTTATTACTAATGCAGTATAACTATACAATGTGAATTATTTTTGCATGTTTATAAGATTACTTAGTAGTAATGAGGTTTACAACATAAAGAACTTTAATGAATTTTACAATATTTAAGACTGTGTACTTACATCAACAATCAGGAAGTCCAGCCAGCACCACGCATTAGTAAAATATATTTGAAAACCATATGCTACCCATTTTAAAAGCATTTCCAAAATGAAAATATATGTAAAAACTTTGTCAGCATATTCCAGCATGGTCTTGATAGTTTTGCGCTGTTCAATATATATGTCTTCAAAAGCCTATGAAAAAATATATGTAAATATTACCGTTTCACAGAATAAACATGATAATAATAATGAGTAAATAATAAAAAATAAGTAGGTCAGAGCTAAAATTTCCTCTTGTTCATCTGCATACTCTTATTTTATGTATTTGCCATCTTTAACCATACTACAAACTGGAGCAACTTTATGTATTCTGCCCTGTCTGGGGTTGAATATATGCATATCCTATTTTACTAGTGAAAGAAGAAATAAACTCAAAGAATGAATTTTTGTCTGCTGTGGTATTAAGAAACTTTCACATACACACACAAAACCCTCCCTTTTCTTACACAAAAATCTGTTCCAGTTATGTATATTCCATTCTAGAAAGCAGTTAGGGAGATTACATTTCTATCCTTCATCAATCAAACTTATGTCTAAATGTCAAATTAAAGAGCAATGTGCTTGCTAGAATGTACACAATGCACATTGATACTGTAGCAAGTGTTCAACTGGAGTAAAGCTGGAAAAGTGGGTAATGATTTACATGTTGGGAAGTAGCTGTAAAGTTTAATTTGCTGTCACACTCTTGCCTATCTCCTGCCTTCAAAAAAGGAACAGAATGAAGTATTTATTCCTTTTTTTGTATGGTCTTTCATAAGCAGAATCCAAGTGGCTGAGCCTAGAAGGAATTACAGACTTAAAATTATACATTTAGCTATATTATTCACAGTTAACAATGGTCCTTTCTACCCAAATCTCTTGACACACATGCTGAAAGTTGGCAGGCAATTTAAATCTTGAATGCTCGCTTAAATAAAATTGTGCCAACTTTACAGTAGTAAACAAAAAGTATCACTAAAAAAGTGCATGTGAATTTCAACAAACCTTTTCAAGTTTGGGCCAAGTTTCATTCCATCCTGAAAAGATGGAATGCAGGTAGTTTTATACAACTCCAAGCAAAACAAGTCTTTCTGAAGAAAATTTGAATTTTGCTGTTGCTTCTAAGGAGATATCTAAATATTTCAGCGTCTGCAATTTTTTTTTTTTTTTACTTACTAGTGCTCCACTGCTGAGAAGAATCATGAAGACAATGAAGGTCTCAAACCAGTTGTGCTCAACTATGCTGTAGCAGGTTTTTCTAAGATTCCACCAAATTTTTCCTTTGCCATCCTCTATGCTTACTTGACAACATGGAAATTTCTGCACACAACCTGCATTAGATTAAGAGATATTAGGATCCAAAAGCAAATTACTTCAAAGTCAATTTTTACTGTGGCATCAACATATTAACAGATTTTACAATTTTTTTTTAAAATTTAAACAGTGGAATACTCTTTTATAGGCTTCAAATATCTGAATATCTGAATACAGAGAAACCAGACAGTAGTAGATATAATCGTGAGTAAACTCAATCCAAAAAACTGATTTTTTTGGCTGTTGGCATGTTCCCTCTGTTGATGGAGTCTCAAAAAATTTAATTTATTCCAAATTTCAAGGGCCCTTTCAAATAACTGAAAAGCATTTTAAAATAGAAAAGTTAATGAAGTTTCTTAGATACAAGATGTGTGCAGTGACCAGGCAGATAAAGTTACTCAAAGACCAGGGAAACCTTGTTTTGGCATCTGATTTCCAGCATTCTAGGCAAAGAGTATTATATTCTTTTGATTGTTGAGGTCATGACGGTTCACCAGATTTGAAACTCTCAAGAACTTAAATGTGCCTAGTAATAATGCCATTTTACTAATACATCTCTTAAATCAGCAGTTTCTACAACCTTCTGTAAAACAGGCTTCTGGTTCAAGAGCTTCTTCACTTTCAATTTCTGCTTGCTCGCCCTCTCCAGGAGGAGCAATATCAACTGTGCTGCCTTCTGATGAACTGGATGCATTTAGTTTCTGCAAGTAAAGTACCACAGGAAAAAAAATTCTTATTAGATACATATTCTGTAAAAAAATTATACTGAATCAAATCATGCCATTCTTTGACTTTTGAAGAACATGGAATTTATAGTGATAAATATGCATCTCCATCGTAATGACATGTACACTGTATAGTTCCGTTTCCCAGGTTATCTTCTCATAGGGAACAATTAAATATAATTTGGCTACTAACCTGATCCACGTATAAGACTTCTGAAGTATTCACAGCAGTATTAAAACTGGAGAGCTTGCATGTACCACACTCTCAAGTTATTTCATTTTCTTTACTATACTGGATTATATTGAAAATGTGTCTTAGTTTTCCCAGCGAAATGAACTAACAGAAAGCTCCACATATATCTTCATGTCCACTACAGATGCTGTTTTCACAAATATACACCATATCTGGATTAAAAAGTTGTCAATTTAATGGCATTTAATGGCAAATTTCTGCACGATTAAATTTTTGCAAAAAGCATAAATAACCAGATCTTAAATATCTTCTTTGCATTCCAGTCTCCTACGCATCTTAAGAGACCTCCTGGGGTCTTTCCATCCTGAATTTTTCTATCATTCTACCACTTTTGTGTATAGTGAAATACTATAGTTTTTACTATGGTAAAAGCACTTCTAGATCTGAGAACTCTAAGAACTGGAGAGTGATATAAAGCAACTTTTTTAAGTATTATGTAACTTTTTACCAAGTACATTGAAATTTGGATCAGGTCAAGGTGCTTATCCGTCATGCAAGACTGCCCATAATTTTGTCCTTTTAATAAAGCCTATTTTGAAAGGACAAACCTGCTAAAGATGTACACAACTGATGCAATAATCAGACATAGAGTTTCTAACTTCTTTTCAGTTGTCAATACTGTTTGTGTCTTTAATTGTTTTCCTCCAAAATACATTCACTTTTACTGTGAAATAGGGCTTGTAATCAGAAAGCAACATTAAAAAGCAGTGAAATACTTCTGGTTTATACCATGTAGCAATAATGCATAGGAATTTTGGGGGATGTAGAATGCACCTCTAACTTAAATACTTCTAATTGTACAGGCACTGATGTAACATTTTGTCACAGACTAGATTTGTGGTTTCAACTAAGCAGATCTGGTCATACCCGTTGACCTATATAAAGACATTTCTATACATTTTTTCTGAGAAAATGCTTAATACCAATTACTTTTCATATTTAGTTTTCAAGATAGTGGTATTTTTAGAATATAATAATAAAAAAACCCTCTTCAGATTATTTGAATGATTTTGCATCAAATAATAAAAACAGTAACTTTTTGAAGTGGCATTTCCATGTATTCACGTATTCACTTCTTCAGGGGCACTGCTGCAAATTAAAACTAGTTATTTAACTCTTCAGTTACAACGCAATCCCTCCAAGAAAATGCATTGGGAGCTAAGGGCTTTTTTCTGCCAGAAATAATATAAATGGCACATACATCTTTATATAGTTTGGTAAGCCATTCTTTCCCCATATTCAACTCTTACATGAGATGAATGAAGTAAAAAAAAAAATAATCATGTTGGGTGATGGATAATTTCAGGGTTAAGTTTCAAGAGGCTGCCTTTCACACACATGTGCAGATGTAGTCAACATAGGGTCACTCAGACCTCAGGTTGCATGGCTGTTACTGCACTGGGACCAAAAATAAAGAACATATTGCATAAGAGAAAAAATTTCTGAAAACCACACAGGTATGAGTTTGAAAACCAGTCTTTCCCTTTTTAAATATTATGACCTGCCCTACATGGAAAATTACGCTGACAAATGTGAAACTATTTGAGATTTGGATATTTTCAGTGGTTAATTTTTGCTTAGCAAACATGTTAAAATATCATGTTCCCTTTTTCATACTGCACTTCCTCTATGATTTCCAAAATTTATATATGTAAAATAATTACAGACATATTGCCTCTAAATGGAATACTCTTATTACTGGTCATGTAGATCAGTAAATCTGAAATAAAATACTGTGTACCTCACATCGTGAGAATATTTTAAGCTTTGCTTTCTGTATTACATGTACAGTCCAAACTGCACATTAGCGTACACTATATTAAGCATAATTAGCACACCACCTTATTATCCACACAAAAGGCTCTCTTTTAAAAAGAAAATAAGATTAACTATATTACCTATCACTGTAATACAAAGAAACAAGAAGTCCGAAACCTGTTACTGAAATTATAGGCAGTTTCTTCATGAAATAAAAATCAAATATTGTGAAAATAATAATCTCCCACATTTGAGTTAGGAAAATTAAAACTAATTCATGGCCTGATCCATCATCATTAAGTCAATTAATGCTTAATAGTAGCAAGATAAAGGTTCATATTATCATTAATTATTAATATCTATGAATGCCAGTTAAAAGGCAACCAATTTTTATCTGCATCTTCCCATGTAAACTCTGTTGCAGATAGTCCTGTCAGCATAGCTGCCAAAAACCCAGTGACAGAAATGTAATTTATAATCAGTACAAACAAAACCTACAATAATTCTTCTCATTATTTTTCACATAAAGCATTTTCATTATTTTTTAAATCATCTTAAACAAATTATTTAAAAAAAACTCATTAAGTTAATAATACTCTTTTTTGCTTCAAGACCCTAAATTAGGAAAGAACCATTGCATTTTAAATAAGGTGACTAATGATTTCTTTCCTAACAATAAAACTAATAAAACTAATAGGAAACTCAAGATACGTGATGGATTAACACAATCTTCTTTTCACCTTATAAATGAGATTATTAGCCTCTAGGACACGCCATGCCCTGTAAATACGTATTTGCATCTTCAGTGATATCACATTTTCCTTTACAAGGATACACTTGAAAGCAATTGCTTATGATGCAGCATTCTCAAGGCCTGAATCAGCAAAACAACATGCTTGACTACAGCAGAAGCCTGAGCAATACTGTGGAAATCACAAACAAAAATAAAATAAAAAATAAACCTACCTCAATGGGATTATGGTTCTTTTAAAACAGTATTATAAATATTATTGTATAGTATAAAACATAAAAAAATGCTTCATCACCAACCCAAATACTTGGTTAATATACGTATAATCAGCCTCCATACTGTCCTTTCAGAGCAGTGCATCTCTTTTCAACAGCTTGGATCATTAAAACAAGCTTTGACCAACAGCATGTTAATGTGCCCGTTTACAAGAAAATGCATTCACTTAAGACCCGGTCTTGCTCTCATTTGATTTTATTCTAGATTTCAATAAGAGCAAGAGCAGGCTACTAAAATTTTAAGCTTTACAAATGGCTTCATGATTCAAGTGACAATAAAATAAGGGGATTCAGCCATTACAAATTGCCTTTAGAAATTCAGCCATGTGGTTTTATACTCTGATTCTTGAAAGCTGCACTGTAATTGAGTGACAAAATATAAAATAATGGGGATCAGTGATTCCAAAGTGATTCTAAACTGACTTTAAATCTCAGATGTTATGATATTTGACTTTTATACAACATTAAGAAAACTTTAAAATCTCTTTCCTTAAGAGTTTTATTTGATGTTTGAAGCATATCTTGGTTTAAAATTTAATCAGTAAAATCTAAGAATTTTCACAATACACACCAATATTATTTTTTTTGGCAGCTCTGGGAAATTTATACTACAATATAGATAGATCAAACTACAGCATAATCAATGAAACTGAACTATTTAGTTAGCGTTTTGAAGCCAGTAAGACTCTGCCTGAAGGAAATAGCTTTGAATCCTGATGTAGGGCTGAAATCTCAATCCCAACAAAATTTTGATGCCTAGTTGTACTAGGATAATTTGACTTCCTTAGTTTCATGTAACTTTGGCTGCTGTGCACTATTTATTGTCCCTATTCCTGAAGGCTCTGCCAATTATGCACCAGTGGAGATTAGGCTTGCCTATAATGAAAAAAACCCTGGGGTAAATACACAAGGAATTTTATAAAAATGGTGCTGACTACTCCATAGTCTTTCTAACGTACACCAGGTGAAGTCCCCCAACTCAGTCACAGACTGCTGTCATGAAACACATTTCAAAGTACCACTATTTATAAAGGAGTTTAAAGTTTAAGAAAAGGGTATTTGTAAAACGCTTTGCTTTCAGAGTTTATTAAGGGCGGGTTATTTGCTAGGTATAATTTTAGCCATTGTGAAACTGTTTGCTCTGCTTACAGTTTATAAAACTCAAGATATGCACTGCCCAAATGAATACAGAATGTAGTTTGTAGCACCCTGAATATTTGAATTACAGTGCATTGTAGATTTAATGGTATAACAGTGTAATTTGTATACGATTAGCTACTACAATAGTTTAAATGTTATTCATTAAGAAGCTGAAGTTGTGGCAGTAATCATCACATAAATCACTTAAAACATTTCATTAAATATTTACATTTATAAGGGCTGAATCAAAAAGGGTTGTTTTTATTTTGTAAAAACTATGCATGCTCCCTTTTTCTTTGGCCTCTTTAATGTATAACATTCCAGTACTTTTATGATCCATACTTCAAAACCTGTAGAGCATGCAGTTACTGCTGAAGACTGTATTAAAATACCCAGAAAAATCAGTAGCAGAGTTAAGAAACGTACGTCGGGATTGCCAGTCCCACCTGACCATGCTGTGATGTGAGTCCCATGACTCTGCAGAGAGCAGCTGTGCATGTTTCTACTGTCTTGCAATGGATAGGGAAGGTACATAGCTGAATAGCATGCAGGCCAGTCAAAATCCATTAAAAAGTGATTATATATATATATACATATATATGTATAACTTGCTTAGGTAACCTGTGTGAAAGTGGTGACACGTTGCTCTACCTGGTTAAAAAGCACCAGAGCTGCATTCTTGATTGCTCCAGCTTGGTTTTACCCCTGTGAGAAGTAAGAATGGTAGGCAGTGAAGTTCAAGACACAGGATCTCTAGTTTTCCTCTTTTTGGAATCTCTAATTCAAACACGGCTTTAACACAATTAAAACATAATTATTAAATATTTTATGATCATTTGGCAAAAAGGGAAATACATACCACCTGAAATGTTCAACAAACTTCTCTACAGAACTTTAGTTTATTTTAGAGAAATAAGAAACGCAGAAGCTAGACCTAATAATCCACACTCTGAAATTATGATTCATAAATAAAACCAGAATGAATTAATAAAGACATGGTTAGCGGATTTGGAAAATATTCCAGTATTTATATAGTACTTAATGCATATTAATGAAAATCTTAAGGGTTGTTTTGGTTTAATGTTCTAGTCTTCATTTAACTGACGATGGGATTATCTCTTATATTTGCAAAAAATGTACATACAGTAAGCAAAATACTCTGAAGATGCACGTCCTCCCATGTCTCCTTCATCCTCTAATAATGGTGCTGGAACTTATAGATCCTAATGAAAATAAACCTCCTTCATTTCTGTTCAAATTAAATTTGGTGAAGTATCATATTGTGTAAGTTTCTAGTTTAGATTCAGTATGCTATATACTTCTGAATCTATAATCACTCTGTTTCAAAAGGGGATTGAATCAGTGTCTGGATACCCATCAGTGTATCCAGAGATACGGTTTCATTCATTAGATTATCCACAGCTAGTCCATAACTTAAAGAATCAGTAACTTTTGAAGACACTGTCCAAGAACTAGTCAGTTTTAGAAAAGGAGAATTTTGACTGTTGGATATTTTAAAAGGAATGTGATAAAAAATCATCTAACAAATTGATCAAATCACTACTGGGTATGTTTTAGCTAAGAAATTTATTGAAGTACAATGGCAATGCTTAACTTTTGGGAATGCAATAACTGTGTTCCTTTCTTTTTACTTCACTTAAGTCACAAAGGCACTAGTGAAGCCAGTCAGAAAAATGAACTTATTGTTTTGAAAATTCAGTGGATTAGAATATGAAGGATAATTTTAATTTTATTAAAACCATCCGGTTTGATTTCAGAATTTAATTGAGCAGCTTTACTTCTCCAATCTGAATTTGCACTTACTGTACATAAAATGTAGATAGAAAGGCTTTTGAAATTCTGAACAATAGAGGCCTGTAGGTATATGTATTTCTTCAGTTGTGAAATAAGCTTTCTGTAACTGATGAGTATCTTTGGAATTACTTTTCCATGTTGAAATCCAAAACTTTATTCATGAAGTTGTGATTCAGATGTAATGAACAGTTGTTAAGTGCTACAGAAATACAATAGTTACGAGTCTTGTATTTGGAAAGATTAACATAGTCTATTCATTTCACTGATTAGCAGGCATATTTTGTAACAAAAACAGCATCCACAATGCTAACTAAAAACCACTAAATTATCCCCTTTAGTTACTTCTAATTTTCTTATTATCTTCAAAGTAAATTATCTTGAGTATCTTATTTTCATAGCAGAAATCTGTTATTTCTAATGGTTATTTCATGGGGTATTGCACCACTTTAGTAGATATTAAAAAAAATTCTTGCAAAGTATCAAGGAAATGTTTGCTTTTTTTAGGTACTTTCAGCCAACTATTACTCTAAAGAAGTGGGTAACTGAAAACTAATACATGCTACTGTTTTCTTTCATCCAAACAGAGACATTCCCAAATTTCTAGCGACATGTGTTAGAAAGATGTTGTTTAGGTCTGGAACGTGCAACCAGGTTCCAGCACTGATGCTGGCAGATTTGGGAAGTTATTAACTAGCAAATTAATTAGAAAGTTTTTTTATGAAAGAAAAAAAAAAAGAAAGAAAAAAAAAGAAAGGAACCAGCCTTCAGAAAGACACTTGCTGGCTAGAGTTATTTGCAGTTACAATTTCTATAGTAATGACCTGCTCTTGGCATATTTCTCAGGGGGACAGAGTTCCTGCCCCACTTCTAGCATGAAATTTATTGCTGACAGACTTTAAATAACCACTCTCTTAACATCAGTGACAGTCAGTAAGACACCAGAAAAAAAAATGGTTCATTTTACAGTTCCTGTGCATATCTAGCTTCTCACAGCTCTGTTGTTAAATAAGAAGTTAATAAAGAGGATACCTTCTGAGGGTATTTTAAGTGCTAAGTACTGCCACAGTTAAGGCAAGGAAAGTTCTGCCCCATGTCTTACCCCTCCTTTTGCAGACCAGACCTTCTCCTAGCAGGAATGCTGTCTCAGTGGTATCCCTTGAGAGGCAAAATAAAGCAAATGATGGTGTACCGGTCTAGAGAGGTAATTTAAACACTGCACCAATATACTCTTTATCTTCCTCAAAAGACAATCAGAAGGCAGCAAAAGATTCAACAGTACTGTTGACTTGGTAGGAGAAGATTGGGAATCTTCAAAAATTCCTGTCACATGCCAGAGTATCTGTTCATGTATTACCAAAGCAGATGGACTTTTATACACACAATAAAAAAAAGTACTTTATCCTTTCCCTAAAAATCATCCAGAAGGAATGGAATAAGGAATCCAGAACAGAAAGTGCAATTAATATAGAATTCACAATTTTCAGGACACTGGTAAGAAATTCCTGTCTTATTAAATACCTTTCACAATATGCACACTTGCACTGTACAAACACATATCAAACAGTTAAATGCTAAACATTTGTGTGTGAGCAGAACTTGAGGGAAGCACTAATGCTCCAGTTTCACGATAGTAATGATTATTACATTCTGTGGAAATCTTGAGGCTCCACAGAAATCCTAAATTTATCCTATCCCCATTGAAAATTTCTTCACAAGTTCTTAATATAAACACCATCCATCACTTACTGGCAGGTTTCCCACAGTCACCTGAAATTTTCACTTCCAAATTGTTTTTACAGAGTTTTGGATTTGGTTTCTTCCTGAAGATATACGGATACATCTGAAGTCCATAAAAAAAAATGCAAAATCCCTTTTGATTTATTACAGTCATGAAATTTCAGGATGGCCTTAGAACAAAAAAGCATGATGCCCGGACCAAAGATGGGAATGAACAGAGCAATTGACTTATGAAAGTCACCTTGAAATTTGTATCATTCTGAACTCAGCATAACAAAGGCATTTACTCCATTTTCTTGAGGTGTACTTACATCATATATTCACTTGAAAACAGAGGAGTTTCTGCCTTTGCATTGCATTTTGTTTTGTCCTCAGCTGTTCTGATAGAACACATGGCAGTACACTGTAAACTGAATGATTCAATCTATCTTAAAGAAGAAATAAACAAATAATACCTATGGGATGATATTTAACTAACACTGCTCCAGTGACATGCCTTGTAGTACAGACCCACAAACACCGTAGCGGAGAAAGTGGTAAAGGAGGCTGCCAGGGGATCAAGAGCCAGGTGTGGACGGGAACTTCCCAAGCCAGATCTGCTGCTGAAGCTGATATGTCATGTAACCACATTTAGCATCTGCACAGCTTTATAAACCTCCCAGCTTCCTAATGCATATTACAAGCTTTTTAAAAAGTAACATATTTGGAAAGTTTTTGAGCATGTAACTTCATAAGATGGAGTTACTAGGAAGGCAATCATCACTGTATTTATCAAAACTAACCACAAGGAAAGCAGCAAATTTATAATAAAATGTCATTTTAAAGGACATCAGAATATATGAGAAGACTTAGAAGACTTTGCTAAAGGTTCATAGTGGAAGGCAATTAACTTTTATTAGATCAGCTTACTCTCAGGCCCAGACTCACTCTGACAGCTTTTATTTTTATACTAGTTGTTCTCATAAATGGTATCACTTTATACTTCCTGTATTCTTAAACTGTCATGGATAAGCACTACTCCTATACTATCATATACTTGCACTGAAAATGTCTGCCTCATAACTGAGCAACTCAGATAGAATATCTTGCTTTTAATCTCAGAATTGTTATGCAGAGTAACCATCTTTGCAGCTGCAAACAAACACACACTATGTTCCTTTATGTTCTTTAGCAAAAAAACCCTATTCTATGATAAACTGAATCATGGCTATCCATTAATGTTATGCAATATAGTTTGGTATTGCTGAGGAGTATAGCATATTTGTAAATATGGCAGCTAAACAGCTATGATACAGTCATGAATGTAGGACTCCTTTATAAAAGAGCTTGCTTTATGGTAAACAAACCCTTTTATATTAATGAGTTATCACACAACATCGTAGCTTCTAATCTAATTGAAAACATATTTATCCATGGGTCCTGATCCCTTAAACCTCACAGTTCCTACATTTCTAATGGCACCAAATAAAATTTTATTGTGCTAATACATTTATTGGCTTGTCATTGATCATTATTCCAACATACAAAGTTTTTCTTGAATACCGTTATCACCTATTCATGATCACTTCTGGTATTGGAGTCACTTATATTTTGGAGTACATGGCTTCTGGTTCTTAGATCAACTTTTACCTCTTTGTGCAATAATAATAGAATAAGGCTTTCAAGTAAACTGTTTCCACATGCATATGTATTACAAGGTTGTTCTGCTCTCCAGGATAACTTGAGATACTGCTTTACCATGACATTAATTAGTATCTGGATTACTTCAGCCAGCCATAGTCTTTGAACACAAAATCTGTAAAATATTACCCAGAAAACTTTCTAGATAATCCAGAATACATCACTGATTTACAATGTATCAGTGTTCATTTTTAGAACTACCCTAAATATAGAAAAAAATATTTTTTCTCTGCTTATATTTGATTTGGTATGCAAAGCTGTACACTCTTGATTGTTTCTTGGCCTTCTACAATACTCTTATCCCATAAATCCTGATTGCATTACAGATACTGCAGAAAGAATGCTTTATGAAATGTGTGCTAGTCCTAAAACCTGACAAAATTGTGAAAGAAATAATCATATTTAAAATGATACACCTTCCAAATGCTAGTAAACAGGGGATTAAAAATGTAAACTCTAAAGACCCTGTAGTATACCATCACATAGGGTAATTTTTTTCTTGAATTATAATTACATAAAATACTAAAATATAAAACATATTTACATGAGATACAAGTTTTAAAACAATTCTAAGTAAGTAATTAAGAAATATGTAAATGCATGACTACAATTATTAAGATACAAAAAATCCTACCTGTTTGCCTTCTTCCATATCAGATTCGCTGCTAAATTCTTCTGTATTTAGATTTTCAAAATCTGATTCTCCAACTGCAATTGGCACTGTCACAGTGAGGCCTGGGTTGTTTATAAATGACATGTAATCATTTTCATCGATTACATATTTTTCCACACTGCTTCCTGTGCCTACACCACTGGTGGTTCCGTTCCCATCTTTAAGATAATTCAGATCTTTGCTTATTTCAACAGCAGTATGATTGGAAATGCAGCTGTCTTTCTTGTTTAGCTCTTCAAGTGCTTTGATTTCCTCTAAAGCTTTCTGCTTTCTAACAAAGGCTTTTTGGATGAACTCCTGTATTTTTTTTTTAACATAATCTATTCCCTTCTGAATCCTTGCCACAGCAATCTGGAGATTGTTCATTTCATTATCATCATCAGTAGCAGCAAGGTTGTCTGAACTAAATGAGCTCAGCAGCAAGGCCAGAAACAGGTTCAACACCTAAAAGATGAGAGAATACAGCTATATAGTAAATAAATGCATATAAGAAGTGATGGACTTGGCAGTGCTAGGTTAAGGGTTGGACTCAACAATCTTAAGGTCTTTTGAACCTAAACAATTCTATGATTCTAAAAAAACAGTAGAGCAGATTACTGATCATAATTAGCTTTCTGGCGCTCTGCACATTTGTGCGGAATGTAATTTCAAGATTGCATGGTAATGTAAACAACTAGAATACAAACATTTTGAATTCTATTTTATAAAAATTTAAATCATGTTAAAATATATCACTAAAGAGAATTTTGACAGGTAATGAAATACAGTTTTATGTGCATATCAGAACAAACTGCATAGATTAACAGTAAAAGAAACTCAGAAAACATATAAATAGTGCATTCTAAGTACAATCCTAAATTCTCCCCGATCCAATATTTATCAGTTGAACCTTTGGCATTTTAACTTGTCAGCTTGATTTAGATTTTTTTTATAAAGGTTTCTTCTACTTCTATAATTTTGCTAGTTAGAAGCTTTCAAACACATTTTTAGAATGGACATCCAATCAGTCTGTACTCTTTTTTTTTTTTTTTTTCATCTAAAGAGGCCAAAATTTTGGTACATAAATTCAAGATATTTTATATAAGAACAGCTACATTATGCTTTATTTTTATTAAGTCAGAAGTATTAGTGTTGGAATTAGCTGTAAGGGGTATAAAAAAGTCCATTAGATTTTTCTCCAAAGATGCAGCTGCCCAGAAGCTGGTGCAGTATAAGCTTTATTTCAAGACTAGTTAGGAAGACATTTTGATTTAAACAGCACCTCTAAATTTGCTGCAGCACTCCCATGATAGGGTGTTTGATTTGAGTTTTTGGTGTATTCCTAAATTCCTGGACCCATAGTGAGTACTTCAGTGTATGGAAATGAGTGAAAAAAGGGAGAAGAGAATCATCATGTTTCTACCCAAAACCTAGCACATCCAGATTTATTTTTTAATTCCAAATAGAAGCATGACAAACATTCTCATTGTCTAGCTGTAAGTTATGTACATTTTGCATCAGAGTTAATGTTCAGAAATGTTCATCACGTACCACAAGGTTTCCAATCACCATGACCAGCATGAAAACAATAAGGCACATGGTTTGGCCTGCGACCTCCATGCAGTCCCACATCGTTTCTATCCATTCTCCACACAGCACTCGAAATACAATCAGGAAAGAGTGGAAAAAGTCATGCATGTGCCAGCGTGGAAGCACACAGTCACTGGAGATCTTGCAGACACATTCCTTGTAGCTTTTCCCAAAGAGCTGCATCCCAACCACAGCGAAAATGAACACAATGATGGCCAGCACCAGGGTCAGATTCCCCAGAGCCCCCACTGAGTTGCCAATAATCTTAATCAGCATATTTAGGGTTGGCCAAGATTTTGCTAACTTAAAAACTCGAAGCTGAAAAACAGAAATGCAGAGGTATCATTGGTATTAGCTATGAAACAGAAGCTAGGTCAAAGTTGTTTAGCAGAGAATATCAGTTTCTGTAGATTAATTTTTTCTTCAGTAGGAACATATTATTTTAATGGAAACTAGGCAGCATGGAGTATTTGCCTAAACTGCAGTGTTCAGCATTTCATCTTAGTGATGCCATAGAAAAAAGCCCCATAATTTATGTTTGTACCACATTTGAATTTATTATTTTTAGTATTATTAATATTATTTAAACATCTACTTACAGATGATTACTGAACAATTCTTAACAACATCTTGGAAGTTCATACTCTTTCCATCACCTTCACTACACCCTCTTTGCTGGCTTGGTTCCACATTTCCCTCAGCACCATACTAGGTCTTCCAATTTTAGTTTGACAACAATTTTTGAAGCAACAATTTGATGCTGATATTGTCATGTCTATTCAAATCATAAACACTAACTTAAATATAATATTCAGTAACCAAACCATGGTATATGAAGTTGGATACCATTGCAACTGGTGATAATAAACCAAGTCACTACTTCCTGCTCTATATATTAGGAAATAACCTAGGTTTTCAAGTAATGTGATAACTATTAGTAATACAGACTTTTAAATCAGGAATCTTGTGTCTGTAGTAAACGTACCTAGAACTTAGTTTGTACACTACACTAATTGCTATAAAAAAGACATTTCTAGTAGAAGCTCAATAATATTTCATTTTAAGTGATATCCTAAAGTCAGATTGTTATGACTCTTTGTTATGAGTAATAGAGTTACTAAATGTTTATTCTCCATGGTCATTAAAATAAATGTTGTGAAGAAAGGACCTACGTAGGGGCTTTATAAGTAACACAAAATAATATTCACAATACAAAGAATAAAAATGTTAAGATTCTTTACGCTGGTGGCAATATGTTTTTACAGCTATTCAGCATTGATAAACCTTAATGAAATCACTATAATGAAGATTTACAAAATTCTCAAAAGGTAGCAGTTTTATGCTGGCAAAGGATATCAGTAGGATAGGATATCAATAGGGTAATTTGATATCAAAAGATATCAAAGGATATCAACTGTCAAATACCTTAAACTTGTACTTATCAAATATAGCTTTCAAATTAGACATATATGAAAAACGAGTGAGCCATTTAAGTATATAATACATCCTTTAGGCACTAGTAATTAGTACAGATATTACTTTTTTTTTTTTTTGAGACAAAATGCATGCAAATGTTTAATTATCAAGGTATTTACCAATCTGAATGACCGAAGAACAGATAGTCCTTCAACATTTGCGAGACCAAGTTCCATTAAACTAAGGCTAACGATAATACCATCAAAAATATTCCAGCCTTCTTGGAAATAATAATAAGGGTCCATGGCAATTATCTTTAGTACCATTTCTGCTGTGAATATCCCAGTGAATACCTAAAACAAAATGTAATTAATTAGTTGAGTTGTTATGAGAAATTTATATACCTCAGTAAATTTTTCTAAGCCAGTTGGAGTTCTCATACTTGTTACTTATACCTGTTACTATAAAAAAGAGCTGATTACTATCTTGAAATGGCATCTAAGTATTTCTAAAGACTAAAAACTGATAATTAAAAAAACCCTAAATCAGGACAGATACAGGAAGGCAGACGATTGATAAAAAGCTATTCACCATTCAGCAGTTCAGCTCCGGTTTTTATTTGACTGATATGTGCTGAACTATCCATCCAGCAGATGATGTGATATGATTCAGTGCTTTCAGTCCTGTTTCTAGAGTATAGTTTCAGTACAGCAAAAGAAGACTTGACAGCATTTTTTTTCTTGCTTGCAGTGTAAACACAAGTGTTAGAAAAAAACTCTCTAAAGTCAGACTCTTTAAGGACAGACTTTCTAAGTTCTGTCTTTTAGGTCAGAGTTGAAATGTATGGGTGGAATAGACAGGGGAAGTTGGAGTTTCTTAGACTGGGCTTTTTGTAAGGATATAGAGGTTTCGTGCACAGTTACTATTCTGTGTGATAGTTATTTCCTTTTGGGAAAAAGAACTTCATAGTGATAATGTTCTTTGAAATATCTAGAAGTCCCAAATATGAAATTACCAATGCCTCTTAAGTGTTTTAAAGTCCAGAATTTAACCTAATGCTTTTGCAATGGGTAGTGATCAGTGGTTTGTGGCAGCATAATAAAGAAGCTTTGAAGCATAGTGCAAAGCCACTAAAATCTTTTGAATAATCTGCACAACATGCAAAAGGTATCCTAGATGATCCAGAAGTCTACTACAGTATACTACTCTGCCTTGTGATAGCTCTTTACCCAGCTTGTTCTCAGTCCTCCTACAGTTAAGTTTTATGGAAGCAAAGCAGACATATTTATGTAACACTAACTAAACTCATTATTACCTTTTAATTTAAGAAGGTTAGGAAGTAGATATAATGCTGTGGAAATACTCACCATTGTCCAAGTGTAAATATTAGTATTTTTTTTAAGTGTTTTATTTTGAGAAACCAGAAATATAGCAATAAACACTATACAAATAAATTGATATTTCAGGCTGAGGGAGTTGTTCAGCTTGGAGAAGAGAAGGCTATGGGGAGAACTTTTAGTGGCCTTTTGATACTTAAAGGGGACTTATAAGAAAGACAGGGACAGACTTTTTAGTAGGGCCTGTAACAACAGGACAAGGGGTAATGGTTTTAAACTAAAGAGGTAAATTTAGAACAGATATTAGGAAGAAATTCTTTAATGTGAGGCACTGGAGCCGGTTGCCCAGAGAAGCTGTGGATGCCCCATCCCTGGAAGTGTTCAAGGCCAGACTGGATGGGGCTTGAGTAACCTGGTCTAGTGGAAGGTGTCCCTGTCCATGGCAGGGGGTTGGAGCTAGATGATCTTTAAGGTCCCTTTCAACCCAAACCATTCTATGATTCTATGAAATAATCAGAAGAATGTAACAGGTATTGCTATCTGTGGTATACAGAACACAACGAAGATTATACTTGACAAAACTGTCATACTTGTCAAAATAATTGAAAAAAAACCACAATGAGAAACATTTCAATTTGAAATATGTTGTTCACAAAATAATCCATTCCATCCTCAAAATACTTCTCTTGAGCATAACTTCATCCTCAAATACATAAAAATACATTTTAACAGAAGTAAACTCAAGTTTTCTTGTAATTAGGTAAGACTTTTAAGTACTGAATGAATTTTAGTACTATGAAAATGAATCATTGCATTTTAGAACTATTTCTTCCTTCTTGTTAAAATGCTACAGAAAGGACAGAGTCATATTTGTCATATTTAATTTATCCTCAAACAGACCATGATGTCACAAGCAAAGAGTAAATTAACATATTTTGAATAGAAATCACAAAATTAAGGTTAATAGATTAATACAGTGAGAAAGAGAGAATTTAATTGAAACCAGCAGGACTAGTATTCACTGCAGATATATATAGTCCTAATTAAGGATACTGGATTGTTACGAAGATAGTTAAAAATATGACTGTTGCTAGCTTAGAATAAAAAAAAAAACATAAAAATATGAGATTTGAAAAGGCAAAAGACCTTGTAAGTATAAATTGTTTGAGAGAAATAGTTCTAATAATATGACAGAACAACATTTTAAAAGACAATATTCTGTAATCTGTGATGAATATAAGAATATGCCAGCAATCAGATCTTTGTCCAGGAGAAAATAAACTAATGCACACAAGAACACATAGGTAATAAGCTCAATTTTAGTTCTATTTTTTAAAAAAGTCATAGAAGGATGTATTACCAGTACATATAAAGAAAATATTTAGACTTTAAAACATACTTGGACTAAGGAATCTGTTACTGCTCCATTTAAATATTAGCATAATTTTCAAAACTAATCTTTCTGAATTATTAGTTTAGAACATTTGGTTGGTTCTGATTTTCAGGACTGCATGCTGTGTGAGTCAATCCATACATCTCCTGTGTAAACTACTGGTAGTTATGTGACCCGGTAAAAAATTAAAAATGTACAAATATTCTTCTGAAACAAACACTTGCAAGGGTCAGTCCTCTGCTTCCTGAGCATTAGAAGCAAATTGAGAGAAACAGACGAGAACACTTAAGTGTTATGCCACATTTAGATAGCTGTTCAGAAAAGTAATTACATGTAACCCTAAATCTCTGGATCAAGTTACCTAAAGTGGCAAGGACTTACTGCTAACAAGAAATATATCTTTCTTGGAGATGTACTTTCACTGTAGTGTAGTTTAAAAAAATACAGAGAGAAATTCTGACATCTGAATATTTCATCAATTTCCTGCAGAAAAAAAATATTTTCTGTGCTAGAATATCAGTACTATGGCTAAAATTAGATAATCTACCTTAATATTTTACAGAAAACCCCCAAGGTAGACTTCAAGAAATACGACAATCCAGTGAAGACTGTACTTCCACACATATTCAGTTATTTCATTATAGTGGTTACAAAATAATTCATGAAAGTTAAAGGCTCCAGTAAAAATCGCTTTATCTATGAAAATCATATATACAGTTTTTAAGCTGATAATAAAAAACAAAATGGAATAAATTTAAAACCAATGTAAAGCATTTATGCACTTTTTCTTTTAGAAACAGGTATTTTTACCCCAAGTACTGCATGACAAACCACTTACCAGGTTCCCTACAGAAAGGACACTGCTAAACTGTTCTGTCATTGGGTAGTGTTCCATGGCCATAAACAAGGTGTTTAAAACAATGCAAATAGTTATAGCAAGATCAACAAATGGATCCATCACAACTAAATTGACGACATGTTTTACTTTTAACCATGGACTCCAGCAATCCCAGATCAAGAAAGTATTTGCAAATCTGTACCAGCATGGTGGGCATTTCTGTCTGGATTCTTCAAGTTCTGGAAAAAAAAAATAGAACAAAATTAACAAATAATGACTATTCCAATTATATCTATTGGAAGTTTTGTTTAACATATGTAAAAAGATTAAATCATTCAAATAAACAGCTCATGCTGACACGGGATATCCCTCACTTATGTTTAGCCATCTTAAACTTCTAGTTTATTTAAGCTCCTCTACAACCAGTGGACAGTGAAGTTGTCTCTAAAGGGTGAATCATCTCAGACATCTATCTAAACAGCGAAATGTGGTTGTCACTTTCCCATGACAGTAGGGAGAGTCTAGACATTTAGCTTAGGTTACTTGACTGACTTACAGCAGATGTCTTAATTTTGGATATTAAAAGTTAACATGACTCCATCATCAGTGAGCTATATATAAATATATATAATTTTTTTTGTTAAGTATATAACATGAGTACGTATTTTGATTTGAGCTACTAGAAGTATTATATTTGCTACTACATTAAACCACTACAATATCATAACAGATAAATGACTCAGTGTGCATACTTATCATTGCTTATTTGAATCAATACTTTTAACATACAGAATGCCTGTTTTCTTATTTTAAAATTTCATTTGACTTTGAAAATTCTTGTACAGTTACAGCATCTATCAATTGAGGAAGAGAAGAGCATGTTAGTTTTAGCAGAACAGCTCTGCTCTCAATTAGAATCTTTACAAACTATTTTTTCTTCCATTTCACTGTCGATATTTTCGAAGTCACAGAATAAGTAAATTTTGAATTAATAATAGCAAGGATGAATGTCAATGTGATGGGACGTTTAAGGACAGCCCAGAAAGAAGATAGATATTTGTTTAAGTGAGAAATACTTAGACTACAAAATATGTAAGAAATGGCCACAACAGTTTCAATTAAATTTCTGCATAGTGGCATCAACCCAAATCTGCAATTTGCCAGTTTTCAGACATCCCTTACAGCACAAGGTCTCCATCATCATGACTCTTATGGGTGATTTTGCTAAAATAGCAAACATGCTGTTTTACTGTATTTGTTAATAAGGATTTAGTGCTAAACTCTACACTTTGAGGCCCAGTGAATTGATTTTTGCCTCTAATATTGTCCTGTATGGGTGGAATTGCAGGAAATTAAAAGCTGTTGCCAGAGGCCTCAAACTCATTGAAACTAACAAGCTCTTCCATTAAATCAGACTGTAGCCTCCAGGCAGAAAAGGGTGTTGTAAGTAGTGAAAGTCCTCATAACAAAGGCAGTGCTTCCAAAGGAATATATGGATTGGGTGGAATAATCACATTTCTGAACATGTAACTCAGGATGCTGAGATGTGGGATGGGACTGGCCTTGAACAAAAGTGACCACTCACACTGGACACTGAGTTGGCACAGAAGATTCCATTGCTTGCACTTAGCAACTTCTGGAATAATGGAAACCAGATGTGGGTAGGAGGTGACTATCAGGATATAGTTACATTGACCTGTTTCTTCTGGCCAGAATGGAAGGACAAACTATTCAACTGGAGGAAGAGAATCATAGAATCATAGAATAGTTTGGTTTGGAAGGCACCTTAAAGATCACCTAGTTCCACCACCCTGCCATGGGCTGGGACACCTTCCACTAGACCAGGTTACTCGAAGTCCCACTCCACCTGACCTTGAACACTTCCAGGGATGGGGCATCCACAACTTCCCTGGGCAACCTGTTCCAGTGTCTCAACACGTCCACATTAAAGAATTTCTTCCTAATGTCTAATCTAAATCTACCCTCTTTCAGCTTAAAGCCATTACCCTCTAAGGAGATATCCTCTCTACCTGGGAGGAGAACTAAGAACCGCACACAACAAGAATCAAGAGGTACCAACAGTTCACACTTCACGCGTTTGTGAGAATGGCTTGCAAATACTTTTAGAAGAAAATAGGTGATATAAGCCTTATATTCCTGACTATTAGTTTGGGGTCTATTTGTTTCTCTGAGAGCAAAGGACTTCAACTATATTTTAATTCTGACAAAGTAATCCTAAGAACACTGTAAATTTTCTTGGTAATTTCTTGCCCTTTTAGAACATGTGTTGTCGGACATCCACCAGGCAGCTGTCACACTGTGCCAGTATCCAGCAGATAGATCCTTTAAGCTTATAAAAGTATTTTAATGGCATATGTATGTAGTGTGAGTGTACTCAGTTTTCATTAAATAAGCAAAACATTTCCAACAATGTATGCTTTCTCATATAGTAAATATAGTATCTTTTTATCTTTGATATACTTACCTAAGAAGGTTTAAGAAATGCTTAAGGAAGGCAGTTCATGCGCGTTGCCATGGGTTGATTACAGTTGCTTGTTTTCTTTAAAACTATTTCTTTTCATTCCAAATTCCTATTGTCTATCCTTGGATTTTATGCCTTAAGGCAATGACTGTTCTAGCACATCACTGCCGTTCATAGCAATTCCTGTGTGTCTTAATTGATCCTGTTAATGTTTTATATGAAGAAATCCTTGTACTTTCTGTTTGGGGCTCTGGCAGTCCCCTAGCTATGATTATTTTGTCGTTGTTAGTCCAC
Organism: Falco biarmicus; assembly: GCF_023638135.1. Lineage (NCBI taxonomy): Eukaryota > Metazoa > Chordata > Aves > Falconiformes > Falconidae > Falco > Falco biarmicus. Next base: position 23,803,118 of record NC_079295.1, on the reverse strand, counting down.
TCAGTAGAGTAATATTATGGAAAGTGTCATGAAAATTAAATGACTAAGCATTTAGAAATGCTAGTTAGTAAATGATCTTAGAAATTCTCAAAAGCCTTTTGTACCTGATGTTCAGAGATTTCACACGTCCAGTTTTACACGTACAAAGGTAATTATGTACATAATTGTGCTGCACATGTAGTTAACAGAAATTCACTGAACTGCCTGTCAGATAAAATGCATCAAATACCTTCCATTGTATTTGTAAGTATGCTGACTATACTCATTGCTCTTTGTCTGGCAGCAGAATCTTCCAGCATTTCCATGGAAATTTGATAAGAACTCAGTCTTCTTTTTCTTATTTCTGTTTCTGTAGCGGTGCCCTGTAAATGAAATACTGGGGAATTAAACCAACTTTCAACAGCCAATTAATAATATTTACTGTATAATACTGTACTGATAATCAAAATCATCTTTGTGCAGCATCCTAGACTTCTCTTACAAACTGAAGGTTTCTGTTCCTGTAGGAATTTGAGAAATTCAGTGGGAATTTTGTACAGTGCTACAAATAATCAAGTGGGGGACATAATACCAAGGCAATGTGGGACCAATGAGTGAACAAAAGTTTTGCTAGGTATCTCTTTGCTACTGACTATTATTATTCTTTCAAGAAAAAATGATCAAAGTTGAAACTTGTCACTTTAATTTCCAGCAGCTAATCATGTTAAATAATTAAAGCGAGTACAGAAAGTGAACTACTATTTAAGAAAGTAACTCTGATACAAGAAACATGACTATAATTGTATGAATTGATTATATCTCTAATTCTATATACTACATTCCTAACGTGATAAGTGTGGTTGGAAAACTTTATATGAGAAAAAAATCACCTTATTTAGTATTTCTTCTACCTAATTATTACTGAAAAGCTCATACTGAATTTGTGATATATTCTTGCAGTGAATGTGCAAGCCTTCTCTGTTCTGTATGGCTTCTAATCGCCTTTGCTAAGCATTATTACCCGGCTCTGATTTAAATGTGCCTAATGTGTCACTACTCTGTAGCGTGTAGGTGTCCTGGTAGCTGCTCTTCTTTTCTTCTGGAGTGTGGCCTGGGGATTTAACACAGGAGTGGATTAAGAAGTTCCTAAATCTTGGTTTCTGGTTTTCTGATTCTGTGATTCATGGAAACCACTCACTTTTTTTCTCATTATTCTCTCCGTATCCAGAAAAAGAACAAAAACGCATGCAGAACTCATAAGGGATTTCAAAGTCATCTGAGTGTGAAGATGAAAAACCATTTCTGAGCATTCACTAGTACTGTTTCTTTAAAGAAAGCTCTTGAGTTAAATGGCTAATTTCAAGTGAATGTATTTCTGAAATAGAACTATAAACACAAAACCTCTGAGGTAATCTGGTTGAATTTCTGGTATGAAGGTCTATATCAAGATAGGAGAGAAACAAAAATAAAAATAAATGTATAACAGTAGTAATGAAATCTCAATACTTATCAAAATATTTTCAAGTTAAATACAATGCTATTATAGCCACCAAAATACCATACTGAATATATATTAAAATACTATGTATGAAAAAATATGAAACAGACTGAAATACAAAGTAATTACAAAGGTACAGAGGATTTTTACATACTTTCCTCAAGTAAGTGATAAGAAAAGCATCTTCAACATAAATTCTGTAAGGGCTATTTCAATTAACTATCATGGGATTAGTAACTGCATTCTGCTTAATTTTGCAAGTGGTTTCCTGTATGTATTTGCAAGTTACATATCAAATGTCTACCTTTGTTGATCAGGTGAAACTGTATACAAATTGTTAAATTCAATTTATGCTTTTTTCTTTCTATGTGTGGATCCCTTGCTATAGTCAAGGAGAATATAATACTTTGCTGAGGCTCAGACATACCAGGTTAAGGACTTTTTTCCCCTTATGTTCTGTTATTTAGAAAGTATTGGAAGTTATTTCTCACAGCTCTAAGAAATTATAAGACATGCAGAGGTGAACAATAAGAAAAAATTCCATGCCTGAACGAAACTGTTTACTTATAATTACCTCTGGTATAAGCTGACCAGTAGGTGAAGTTAGAGTTGAAGGTCCTCCAACCAAAGAAACAACTCCATTGCAATCCACAGTGCTGTGCATCTTCCCATTTACTGGAACAGCTGGTACCATTCTAGATGACACACTTGCCTGACTAATATTACTGTTGCGCCGTTCCCCATGTCGATTTGGAACAAAAAGAGAATCTCTTCTGCTCTCATTGTCTTCAAGAGTGCTGTGCTCATCATCAGCAAAGTCATTTTCAGATCCTATATCCTTTGCATGACCTCTGAAACTGAAAATGCTTGTTTTGCTGTTGCGCCTTGGTGAGAACAGGGAACCACGAATGCTTAGCAAAGACTGTAAAAGAATTGATACAAATCAAAACAGCATTAGAACTGAGGTTTGAAGTTCTTGGCTTTTCAATGAATAGTTACAGTGCTGGAGGAAGGGTAGCCACTTTTTTCTTCAATACTATCAGTATCAGGGGAATGTGCTCATTAGGGGACCTGAAGTAGAGGGGAAAAATTCTTTTTAATGTAATGTATCAGGACTGAGGAAAAGTTGTGCAGAACATTTTTGAACAAAGGTGGCAGGCTGAATTTGTTTAGACCCATGACTGCTGGACACAGTTGTCAACATCACTATCAAGGTTTTGCAGGTATTTGTCTTTTATTCCTTCTATTAGAGAACAGAGTTAAAATCTTTTACTTTTCTTCCCTTCTTCATCCCCTGGGTTCCTATGGACCCAGGTAATGGTCACTGATCATTGTTTTCTATTCTATTTGCTAGAGGCAGAAGTGGTCTTAAGGTTGGCATTAAATTCCATCTAAGCTGATGTGAACAACTTGTCTGCCTTCTTCACAATAAGCTCAATAGTGGGAACAATATATGCAGTACTCTAAAACTAAAAGACAGAGGCAATGGCTTGGGGAAACTCTGGACGTACAGTATGAACATGACTAATAGCATACTTGTGCATATAGCACTGTGGAGGCTAGAGCAGGCTGCACACCTACCAGAAGGTACCACTTGGCCATCAGGCAGCTTAAAGCAGCCATTCATGAGACACAGAGTTATCTAAAGATATCCTCTTACAAATGAGAAAAATAAATTAGTGGTTGTTGGTAATTCATCTTTTAATTACAGTAGAAGCTGGTTAATGGAATGTTCTTCTCCCTTGCTACATATTTTATTAACAGCATTCATGAATAAATAAAATGAGTACTTATTGCAGAAAAAAAGAAACCTTGTGTTAAGCTTTCTTCAATTCTGCATTTGTACAGATCTTCTCATCTTGGAACATAAAAAACCTGGTTCAAGATGACTCTCAATTTTTCACTTGTTTTGCAGGTGGAAAATGCTCACTTGCAATAGCAGTGGGTTTTATCCCACGATAATTAAAGTGAACGTGAAAACTGCACTGTAATATATAAGCCTATATTAATACTGTGAAAACCAAACACTCAATATGTGCATATATCAATCCGTATGTAACTCTGTATATTCATACTCAGATTTATACATACACAGACATAATGTGTGCTCTGAACTGGCAGTACTGCCTGTTATAAAGGCTGGAAGGTGTTTTTATTGTTATGAGATGTATTTTTTCTGCTTTTACAACTATACCAAATTTTAATAATTTGGGCTGAAATTTTCTATGCTGGCTGTCAGCCTCAGGCCAATTTACTTGAAGAATATCAGCCAAATGATTTTGCTAACCCATTTATGTAAATTTGGATGGAGAAAAAGTGTTGTTTTGTTTATGCTGAAAGATAATTTTATCTAAAAAAAAAGCTTTAGCTGCTATAGAGCATAACAATGAATTCTGACCAAGTGGTACTACACCCTTTGTACATATATTTGTAAATGTATTTGGCCAATCTACAGTCCTTCAAGAAACCACACACTCACTAGGTTGCATCTGACTACTACCACTGCCCTTGGTTTTTTTTAGAGAATGTTTCCATGACTGCTATGTTTTGTTTGCAGTCCAATCTTTCCAATATGTGTTATCATGTTCTGAGCACAACTAATTGGATCAGGCCCCTCAGTGATCTGGGAGGAGTAATGCCTGCTCTGCAAGCCCCTGTTGGTTTGAGACAAAAGATACAAGCCAAAATGGCTGCAATTCTAACACATGTAGAGGCAGAAACCTATGCGTCTACATGCTCCTGGAAAGTAAGGTCTGAAAGGAAAGCTTGGCTTTTCTTGCGGGCTGCACCATTCATCTGCAATGGAATACTGTGTCAAAGGACTAAACCTCAACAGGGGCCAACTGGGCAGATGATGATAATCTCCTCTTACCATTCGACTGTGTCGTTTCATGCTCTGCCAACCTATTTCACCAGGGAGCTAACTGCACGACTAACAAGATAAACCACCTCTCCCTTTACCAGTTCTACAGCCTGTAATCCTTCCACTCTTGTGGCAGCTCAGTTTTATTTCATTTATATGCAGGCAACGTATCTTTTTCAGACTAGGCATCATCCCTTATATTTGACTAATTACTGAGGTTTTGTTTCAAATTAAGTTTTCCTCCCCTCAGTGCATTTATTTCAGTGAGAAGCATTTCTGCCACTGAATCTCATATTTAATATGAGTCTGTAAAGTAACACACTTGATATGAACATTAAATGCCATAAACGTTGGTAGTTAAACATGGGTAGTATTGGTAGCTAAATGTCATCTATTAGCTGAGAGCAGACAAGATTATTTTGAAGAGATGCATTTTGAGTGATTTTTCTACAAATACCATAACTGTGTGTAGACTTGAAATAGGCAAAGGTATCCTTAAGCGATGGAAGAGATCTTTTGATTTAAGGGAGTAGAGCTTTGAAGTTTGGGCTAAATGATTTCCAGAGGTCATTCCTAAATATTTTTTTCTATGATTGCAATGATGCTCCATCTTGTATAATGAATTTGTAATGAAAAAGAACAGTATGACTAAATTCTTATAAGTCCAGACGATGTCTACATAGTTTGTCTTTATTGTGAACTACTAGAGCTACTTCTCTCATTATCTGCCACTTAAAGATGCTAATTAAGGAAAACAATAGAAACTAATGATAGTGTGGAATTTCGTATGCAGGGTATTTTGATGATGTGGTCTGCTAAAAAAACCCACATATTGGTACAGTTTTAAAATTGATGCAGAACAGAGAACCTATGGTTGATTAATGCAAATATGTGAGTACTGATCAAAGAGTCTTTGATTCTTTCTCCAACCTACCAGATGCATCTTAATTTTCAGAAATGTTTTAATTAAATTTACAATTATCTTTGGTATGTTGGTTTTATCCCTTTTCTAATAGAATGGGTCAAACCATACCAAACTTCAACACTTTTAATGGTACTACCACTGGTTTTTTTCTTCACTCACCTTTTACATAAATTCCAACATGTGCAGCTGCTTTAATGTCATTCAAAACCAAATTAGAGTAGATGTACATGATTTAATAAAAAAAATAGTGCTGTACCTGGTGAGGAGATGTGAACCTTTTCTCATATGTCAATTGACTTCCTTCTGTGGAGAAGCGGAAACTTTTCCTCCTAATACTGTCTTCTGACTCGGACTTGGGGAACTTATCAATATCTCCTTTGTCCTCTGCTTCAGACATTTCTTTCTGTCTTCTTTTCTTCCTTCTGTTTCTTCTTTCTTTAGCACTCTTTGAGCTCAACTTTGATGCTTCTGAAGAACTTTCCAAGAGTTCTCCTAATCCCCCTACACCACTGAAATCTCTTGATGCAACTGATGCTGCTGCTACTGCTGCTGTTGCCTGTCAGGTCACAAAGCAAGGTATTCTTAGTAGGTGAAAAATTAACAACTTTATAGGCTTTTATCAACTGTTTTTATTACCACTGTGGTAATACTGCTGGTTGTACACCCCTGCATATGCAAATATACACAGACAAATTGAACTGAAGGTAAAGTATTGAGCTGTATAGCTCCTCATTGTTTAATAGCATAAACTACTTGAAGCATCAGCCTCAGCAGAAAAATAAAAATATTGTTCCTTAAAGACTAAGAATCATAGAATAGACTCAAAGAATCATTTAGGTTGGAAAAGACCTTTAAGATCACCAAGTCCAACCATTAAGCCAGGACTGCCAAGTCCACCATTAAACCATGTCCCTAAGCTCCGCATCTAGATGTTTTTTAAACACTTCTAGGGATGGTGATTCCACCACCTCCCTGGGCGGCCTGTTCCAACGCTTGACTACCATTTCAGTGAAGAATTTTTTCCTAATATCCAACCTAAACCTCCCCTGGTGCAACTTGAGGCCATTTCCTCTTCTCCTGTCGTTTGTTACCTGGGAGAAGAGACCGACCCCCACCTGCCTACAGCCTCCTCTCAGGCAGTTGTAGAGAGCCATGAAGTTCCCCCCTGAGCCTCCTTCTCTCCACACTAAACAGCCCCAGTTCCCTCAGCCGCCTCTCATAAGACTTGTGCTCCAGCCCCTTCACCAGCTTCGCTGCCCTTCTCTGGACACGCTCCAGCACCAATATGTCCCTCTTGAAGTGAGGGGCCCAAAAATGAACACAGTGTTTGAGCTGCAGCCTCACCAGTGCTGAGTACAGGGGGACAACCACTTCCCTTGTCCTGCTGGCCACACTGTTTTGGATACAAGCCAGAATGCTCTTGGCCTTTTTGGCCACCTGGGCACACTGCTGGCTCATATTTGGCTGGCTGTTGAGCAGCACCTCCAGCTCCTTTTCCTCCGGGCATCTTTCCAGCCACCCTTCCCGAAGCCTGTAGTGTTGTGTGGGGTTGTTGTGACCCAAGTGCAGGACCCGGCCCTTCTCCTTGTTGAATCTCCTATAACTGGCCTTGGCCCATTGGTACAGCCTGTCCAGATCCCTCTGCAGAGCCTCCCTGCCCTCAAGCAGATCAACACTACCTCCCAGTTTGGTGTGCCTGCAAATTTACTTGCTGCACAAGACACTGGTCTAAAATTAAGGCAGTCAAAAAAGTAGAAACATGATGTTTTTTCATGTATTTCAGACCTGCTTCCCCATTTTCTCTCAAGAAAACCCCCATGTCATAATCTAATTTAGCTGATCCCTTCTGAGTTTGAGAAAACTAATCCCTAACATCCACCATATGAGTTAGTGTATCATAATCCAACTAGCAGCCTGCAAGAAGTTGAATCCATCCTTTCCTCACTGTCTTCACAGCAAGGACACTGCCCACACTTGCCTGGCAACAGGCACACCCTCTAGACATGTCTGCAACCCCTCTTCACGTTTGCTTTCCTGCATTTCCCACTGTAACAGCACTCCGGGTCTTTGTTATAGATACACACAAGTAACTCTATTGTCTGTTGCTGACGTGGCCATAGAGGAGAAAAAGTTTAGGTTTCTTCTCTGATACAAAGAGATGAGATGACTTACTGGAGCAAAAAGCCATCCCAAAACTTAGGACCAGTATCTTCACTGACAGTGGCCAGCCTACCTCACTTGGTTCGTTAGGGAAACCAGTTCATTTAGTCATCAAATAAAGGAAGAATTGAGAGTGTTTCCAGTACTTTTCCCAGAAAGAACTGCCTGGGAGATTGCAATGAAATTCTGCAGTGGAAATTATGTTTGGGAAGTTAACAGGCTGCTGTGAACTTACAAAAAAAGGGTGGTGTGGTAAATGGCAAGAGACTAGAATTATATAAGATGACCAGTAATTATCCAGCAAAACATATTATATTCAATGCCACATATTTCAGGAATGATGACATCTCTCTCTACAGCAGGAAAGGATAGTTTGAAACCTCATAGTATGAATTAATGGCTTTCTGCACCACAATATCCAACCCATGCTATACAAGTTGACTTGATACAGACTTTTTCTGCTAAATGGGGTATTAAAAGGATTCTGAAGTGTTTTCAATTCAAAAAAATTATACTCAAAATTTTGTCACACTGGTTTCATGATGTTGTCCTTCAAATGCTCTAACAGAAAGAAAGGCAGCAGACGCTGAGTTATCACCCATCTACTTCATAATACTGACATCAAAGGTCAAACAAGTGGAGCAATCCAAAGACTGCTGTGATGATTTAGGTTTATGGATGAGTATTTTCAGTGTCAAGGGAGTGAAGAGACGGGTCCCATACTCATTTTTGTCTCACCTTGTAATGCCTACTTTCAGCTAATATTTTCATGTACAAAAGGGATCTTCACTGTAATACTGCTTTCCTTAATAATGAATTGAGTGGACATTCATTTAAAAAAGTAACAACTTTCCAGGGCTATTATCCAGCCTTCCCTGTATTCTCTGTTTCATATGGTTCTATTTTTTCTCCTAATTCTGGATCAGCTTCATCTCTGGCCCCACTCTTAAACACACAAACATCTAGATGTGCCTCCTGGTATTTTTTGATATAATATGATTTAGTGTCTTTCATGGATGAAAATATCAGGGTTTTTTTTTTTAAAAAAAACAACCACCTATTCCCTTCTGATATTTAACTTTTTTTTTAATTTGAATTTTGTAGGATTCTGATTTTTCTTTAGTGATTTGGAAGTGATAAGGTTTAATGCCTAAAATAGAGATATGCTAATTAGATTTCACAGGTCATGCATAAAGCTTTCTTTTCAAGAAAAAGAAGCAGTTTCACTTTCTGGTAGCACTTTACAGAATCATTCTAACTTACTGAAAGTAGCTGTAAAATACTACCAAAACTATAGTCTCATAGAAGATTCTAGTTTGTTATCATTTAATAAAAATTGTCCTGTTGAAAACTATGATATGCCATATGAAAAGCAATAGAAAATCAGTCCAGAAACTAGGCAGATGTCTGACTCACAGAGCTGAACTCTTGCATATATTTTACTTTCAGATAAGAAAACCTCACACAAATATATATATTAAAATGTCTTTTTTTGCATAAAAATTTAAATAATTTTATTCTCTTTTCACAGAAAACAAAGATTACTTTAAAAGTACTCTGAAGTAATACCTTTGTTATAAATATTGCTAGTCTGTTCTAAGGATATATAAACTTCTGATTGACTTCACTGTGCTTGAATTAGGGACATGATGCAATACCTTGCTGGTAGAAACCTAAAATAACTCTGATTTCAATACTTCCCTCTATTTTCTGAATGCTGGGGAAGAACTATTAAGTATAGCAAGCCTGGCAATTCTCACTCAGACTGTAAACCAGAAGTAATGTCACTAGACTTTCTTCATGCTGTTCGTAAGATCTGTAACATAAAAGTATCATGAGCTATGGCTACAGAACACCCTTATTACAAATATTTTACTTCTAGTCTTTTGATGACCTTAGTGGAACTCTTTTCTGTACCATTAGCTTGTCTTTTTGCTATTTCTTTGTTTTGTTTTATTTTATCTTAATAGAATTATAGAATCATTTAGGTTGAAGAAGACCTTTGAGATCATCAAGTCCAACAGTTAACCCAGGACTGCCAAGTCCATCATTGAACCATACCCCTAGGCACCATTACTTCCTGATTTTCATTGCCTATTTCCACTTCTATAACTTTTGTGGTAAACAAGACTTTTTTTCTTTCTGTAACTCATTGCATTTTCATGCAATTTATACATATTCTAACTCATAAAAAAAATATTATCCTTGCCTGAAGAACAAGGCTGTTCGGCAAATAAAATTTTCTCCATTACCTGAGCTTCTTCTTGTTGCTTCTTCAGTTGTTCCAGCATCTGTTGAAATTCTGCCTCTTTCTGCTCTGCTTCTTCCATGGTTGCTTGATTCTGTTCTTCATAGGCCATGGCAACCACAGCCAGGATCAAGTTGATCAGGTAGAAAGAACCCAGAAAAATCACCAGAACAAAAAATATCATGTATGTCTTCCCAGCAGCACGTAGTGTCTAGGGAGTAGAAAGCATATCTATGTATTATTCTACCACTTATCTTTGTTACTGCAACAACATTATGCTTTCAGCTCATCTACAAATAAGCCTATCATATATTTTTGTATGTCACCTACAGTTTACTTTAGATGTCATAAAAATTTCTTACCAACTGATACAGGTTTTCCCAGAAGTCCTGAGTCATTAGCCGAAAGAGTGACAAAAAAGCCCAACTAAAGGTGTCAAAACTTGTGTAACCATAGTTGGGGTTTCTACCAGCTTTCACACAGATATATCCCTCTGGGCACTGCCTATGTGAAAACCAAAGAGGAGGTACTTTGTTACAACTTTTCTTTCTTTCTAGAACATATTTATTATTTTTTGGAACAATATGCATTATTTTTCCACAGGAAATCCATGAATTACAATTAAATTCATTCAGGGAAAAAAAAAAGTCTTGAGAAAAGAACTAATAAGACTATAAATGAAAGATACCCTTTCCAGCTGTTGAAATGGTTGAAATATTTAAATTCTCCTCAGTCTCATTTTGCAAATAAAATCTTTATGCCAAATGAATAATTTCCTGGCAGAAATAATTGCTAAAATATTGTTAAGGTTACAGAAAGATTAAACAATATTATTAGCTAATTCCAATTGTACGTTTAGGGATCTCCCACATAATGCTGAGTTCACTGTTGCCATTTAGGTATTGGGAGTTCAGCTAAGAATTCTAGGCTCATAATGGGGCACATATGTATGGCAGAATTTTCCAGTAATGGAAAAGAGTTAGGCTTGAAAAATAAAGATTCAGTCTTGAATTATGAAGTCAATACCACGCCTTCTTAATATTTTACATAATCTCTTTCTCAGTTCTAACCTTTGCTTTCATCCTACTTTCTTCAGTCAGTGCATCTCCAAAATAGACTTTACAAGAGTTTTTTATCATTAACACCAACATCATTTTCCAATCAAGCTGGAAGAATGACTTATTATTTGGTTTAGTCAGAAAGTAAAATAATTTGACTTAATTAAGTAATCATTGTTTAGCAGCAAAACTCTGTAAGTTCTTTAACATGGCTAAATACAGAGTTACAACTGCTACAGATAGGTTTCATGTTATTTCTTTTTCTACAGAACATACCAAAGGATTTTTGAAAGGCTCTTACCCTGCATCAGAGCTATTACCACAAAGTAGGGCATCTCTTTGTCCTTCCAAAATGTAAAAATGAGCTGTGTAGAAAGCATTAGAAATATACGTGAATAAATCAAATTAAGTGGAAAGTACTAAAAAGCAAAATAAAAATAAATTGTAATAAAATCGAAGTGGCTAGCTGCTGGTCACTTTGTAGTTTGTTTAGGAGCCCTTCTGGTTATTGTACTTGTTTATTGTATGTATTTGATCTCTGTCAGTCAGTGACCCTAAGCAGTTCTACATAAGGCAGAAATACAAATGTTCTTTGTTTGTACACAAATAGTTGCATACTATAGCCAAAAATATATTAAAAATAGTTACATCAGACATTCTTACTTTCATCCTCAATGTAATCCTTCCAGTTAAATGTGCTCACTGTCATATTAACAAATGTACCATTTTCATCCATTGTGCTGTTAAAGTAGGAAATAACATTTATTTCAAAAGTAGAATTGTCTGGAGGCCACTGCAGGCATTTATTCCTCAAGTTGCCCATGAACAGCTGCAGCCCTATTAGTGCGAATACACTCAGACAAAACACAGTCAGGATCATTACGTCCGAGAGCTTCTTCACAGACTGAATTAGGGCTCCTACAATAGTCTTTAGGCCTGCAAAGAGAAAAGATCCACAGATTTATCAAAGAGTATCTTTGCCCTTCCCGTATAATTAAGATGTCATGCAGACACTTAAAAAAATATTTTTTATTTTTCAAAAAGTAAAGCTTCATGAGCAGCCTCAGAGCTTGTGAAGATGAAAGAAAAAGATTCTTTTTTATGAATATGCAATGTACATATATTCCAATAAATTGAATATATAATGTTATTCTCAAGCAGGAAATTTTATCAATCATGCTTTCCTTTTACAGTGTTGATTTAATTTTTTAATTTTTCTCTGCATTTAATATTCTGCCAATGATTCATTTTCCAGTTAATATTACATATGACTTCACAATAGTATGAAGATAGTACAGAGATAGAATTGCAAGTAATTTTGAAGAAAAAAATCATTTGCATTTGATAAACTTTCCTGTTCAATATTTATGTCCTTTTTGGTAGCTTTTTTTCTTGTTACTTGGTTGTCTTTAAGACTAATGTCAATTTTAGGTGTAAAATAAAGGAAAAAATTCAAAATCAAGAAAGCCATAGCGCTAAAGCTTTTTTAATGTAGAGACAACTTGTTGTAACAAAATGCAGAAAAACAAAGCAAAATAACCCATAGGCCTCATATTTTATGTTTCATGCAAGAATCTGTTAAACTCAAAGGCTGATTTTGCAAAATAAAAGAAGCTAGTGCTGAAAAGGCAAAGAATCATAATCCAGGCTTATGATCCATGCCTTTTTTTAACTTTTTTTCTTTTTTTTTTTTTTTTTTGGCAACAAGAGCAGCAAACAGCAAGACTTATGCTCAAAAGAAGTGAATTCAACTTCAATGGAACGAAAGTCAGCCTCGGTGTTTAACCTAGCTCTCACCTGGAATGACCGATATTGTTTTCAAAGCTCGGAGAACTCTGAATGTTCTCAACGCTGAGACATTGCCCAGGTCCACAAACTCTGTCACATATCTGTAATAGGGGAGTTCACACACAAACACAATGACAGCACACAAATAACAGTTGGAGATACGAGGGGCCTAACACCTTACACCAACTACTTCTTACCTGGGATTACAGAAATAGTTTTCAAAGCTCTCAATACTCTGAAAGTTCGAAGAGCTGAAACATTGCCTAGGTTTACAAATTCTGTTACATACCTGTAGGATTAAATCACAGTTATTCAGAATTGAGGCAGAGCTTATACTAATTATGTGGGTTTTCAAAACCTCTGTGGCAATATTAGTAATCATGCTTCAAAATTTACCTGTCTCTTCAGTACACCTACTGTTATAATTTTTATTTTCATCAATTTTGCTTAAATTTCAATGAAGCGAAACTCACTGATTTGTATTTGAACAGCTAATTAAAGTAATTAGTTTGCAATAGGGTGGTGACATGAAGTCAAAGGTATGGCTTCCATTCTGGTGAGCAGAAAAATGTAGGACATGAAATTAGTGTCCCTCAGCTTGATGCTGGCTCCTGCCATATTTTAATTTCATTTATGAGCACTAGAATGTGTGATACAGTGCCTAAACTTCACAGGTTACAGAAGTTAAATACCTTCAAATCAATATACGTACTAAAATAATATTTGTCACTAATTTCATGCCCTAAAAGCTTAAAAAGTTCTTGAACCACTTACGCCATTAAAATGACACTGAAGTCAAGCCAGTTCCATGGGTCTCGCAAAAAAGTAAAACCTTCTAAGCAGAAGCCCCTCGCAAGAATTTTGATAAGTGATTCAAAGGTATAAATTCCAGTGAAAGTGTACCTGAAAAACAGCAGAGCAGGAATAATGAATTTTTGCATACTTATGCTTATAGACAATGCCATTCTTTATCAAAGATGACTTACAAGAAAAGAAGTATGTAGAAGTGAATGGAGGAAATAATGAACTTAACTTGCCCCAAACATTTAAGAATATAATCATTGTTCAGTAGATGAAATTTGAACCTGACACATATACACTGTTCATTTTCTAAAAGGTTGATCTAATCTCGGTTTTTGTGCTTGCAAATAATTTCAGACTCTAGTATTTATAGATATGTTCAGACTTTGGTCTTTATATCTACATTCTCCAGCACTCACAGAGCTGCTTATTTGCTTGCATTCACAAATCGGGTAGATGTCTAAGTGTAACAAAAAATGAAGATATTTTTTTTAAAATGTAGAAATCAGAGAGCTTTGTGAAAGTCAGTTCTTGGTAATAACTATACTCATGCCTTTAATACAAGTTTATTTCATAAGTAATCATTAAATATAAGAAAGCATGCCCAGACTGCTCTTTTTTAAAGGTGTGGAGCATGATTACCAATTTACCTCGTGTGAGAACAACCATTCATTTAAAAACACAGAATAGTCAGTTATAACCAGCGAAATGCAGGGACTTCCTCAGACCCACACAGGTCTGTGTGGACCTCTGGGATAAAGGAAATCTGCCTACAGACCCTACTGGTCTCCTTTCAGACTCTCAGCAACCCTAACAAGCCATAGTCACATTGAACATACTGGGAACGGAGTGCAGTTTCTAAATACAGCATTCAGAGTAAGATTCCTTAATGCAGTGAAATAAATAAACAGAAGTCAATAATGGTTATTGGAGAAAAGGGGGTAGTGAAAGAACCCACAAGTGGTTAGAACCAGGTTTTTCATGAGTAGTATTATTTCAAAGAAAAAAAGACACTCAACCTGGCTTGTATCCAAAACAGTGACCAGCAGGACAAGGGAAGTGGTTGTCCCCCTGTACTCAGCACTGGTGAGGCTGCAGCTCAAACACTGTGTTCATTTTTGGGCCCCTCACTTCAAGAGGGACATATTGGTGCTGGAGCGTGTCCAGAGAAGGGCAGCGAAGCTGGTGAAGGGGCTGGAGCACAAGTCTTATGAGAGGCGGCTGAGGGAACTGGGGCTGTTTAGTGTGGAGAGAAGGAGGCTCAGGGGGGAACTTCATGGCTCTCTACAACTGCCTGAGAGGAGGCTGTAGGCAGGTGGGGGTCGGTCTCTTCTCCCAGGTAACAAACGACAGGAGAAGAGGAAATGGCCTCAAGTTGCACCAGGGGAGGTTTAGGTTGGATATTAGGAAAAAATTCTTCACTGAAATGGTAGTCAAGCGTTGGAACAGGCTGCCCAGGGAGGTGGTGGAATCACCATCCCTAGAAGTGTTTAAAAAACATCTAGATGCGGAGCTTAGGGACATGGTTTAATGGTGGACTTGGCAGTCCTGGCTTAATGGTTGGACTTGGTGATCTTAAAGGTCTTTTCCAACCTAAATGGTTCTATGATTCTATAATATTTGAAAGGAAAATGTGTATCTGTATTTGCTTAGAGAGCAAATATGCATGTATAACTGTGAACAAGAAAGAGAAGCAGAGATACTTTGTGGTTTCCTTACTCTGCCAGCTCTTTGTTACTCCTTCATAGGTACGGCCCCTTCTGAGCAGTTTGAGTTTCTAGTGGTTTGAGTGCTGTGTGTGCTTGCTGTGGCTGGCAGTTGTGAGTTTGCATCAGTGAGCCATGATGAATGTCCCACTGTGCTGAGATCATGGATACTCATGAAATACATGGCTGGCCTCACCATTGGCATGCAACAAATTTAAATCACATTTGTAGTTCTGGAGCTCCTTTTCTGATTTACAGCTCAGAACACCCAAGGAAAAGAGCTCATGTTTGTACATTATGGTAGAAGTTCAGATATTCCTCAGACATAATTTTGAAACAAGACATTACTCTTAAACCATTTGAATTATTCAAGAGGGAACCAGAAAGATACTGATGATCTCATGGAATCTGATTCTGCATAACTCTGGAAAAACCCATGCTGGCATGCAACTTTCCATAAATGCTTCTGGTTTGGAGTTACACACAAAAAAAGATGTAAAAATAAAGAAGTAAAGATGTTTAACTTACTCTACATTCTTTGTCCAGTCTGGAGGATTACTCATGGTCATAAATACACAGTTGGTCAAAATAGTGCACATGATAAGCATGCTGAATAATGTAGATTGTAGTCAAGGCACGTAAGTAAAAAAATTACGGCAGTTTTATAACACTGAAATTAGTACTAGAAATATTAAGTGTATAAAAATATGTACAAAGAACACGACATTCCAAATAAAATCTGAAAATACAGTTTCACACGTAATTTTATCCATTCTAAATGGTATACCATCTGGCATGTTATGGTGCACTTACTGTAAAACAATGCATTACTTTTGGAATTATGGCAGGTTTAGGATTTAAAGAAACTTAAAACACATCCTTAAGTCTGTAAAAATATGAAATAAGTACCCAAACGTAATTACTCATTGAAGCCAGCGAAATCATTCTAAAAGATCTTTAGGCAGAGGATGATTGTTTACGCCCAAGTTGTTCTTTGAACATGATTGAAATATTTTTTGAAAATACTCTCCTTCATTCTGACCTGGATCTTTTATAGGACACCTACCCCAGTGCTGAAAACACAATGCTCAAGAAGGATTCCTGACAAAGCAGCCCTTCACTCATACTCTTTTGTCCTTGCTAAGTGAGTCTAGCTCATGAATAGTACTGCTAGTCTTGGTAAAAGTGTGACCTTAGATATATTCAAGTGCAATGGTTTGTTCCAAATTTGGCCTTAGCTGCAGGGCTTAGTATGGGATATGGTCTCCTTTTGTATATAAAGCCTGATATTTAAACTCTGACAGCTTTAGGTGGCTCAGTAGAGAATTCTCTCAGTAGGAATGAAGATCATACTGCAATTCACATGTGATATTGCTGCTTTTTAAGTGTGATCAGCATATGTTTAGTTGGCATAGTACACCCACATGGACATAATTTGTATATCTGTATGAAAAGTATTATTTTGTTAATTACAGTTTTAAATGGCAACCCTTAAATCAACATTAAGAAAAAAGGATATGAATGTACCAAAATCTTGATGGCAATTTTTCTGATGGGATTAAAAGGAGTTAAAATGTACAAGGCAGATGTGGCACTGAACCGGAAAATTGCCTTTCCTTTATTCAATACTATGAAAGTCTGCAAAAAAAGAAATACAAAATTAAAATACAGTGCTGACTACATAAATGTCTTTACCTCCTAGAAGAATCCATTCTCCACCTGGAAGTTTCACGCTCCATTCTACTGTCTACCTGTGATAGGAAAATAACTGATTTCTATGAACACAGTCGATTAAGCCTTCTACTGCCAGTTCTCCAATTTGCTAAATTTCCCAGCATGTAGACTGAATATTGATGTTATTAAAATTGGTGGGAAGTATCAGCACCAACTTCAGTTAATAATAGCAAAATGCAACATTTCATCACTAAAATATTTTCTATTTTATTTTTAATGAAGTCTTTGATTAAAGTCAGAGTTTCAAATTAATCAAATATATTCTACCTTGTAAGCAAACACAAACAAAACCAAAACAGCAAAACAGCCATTCTAAACACCAGTTTGAATTTGGAACAAATACTTGACAGAATTATATTCACACATATATATGGTGACAAGGATGAACACCTGTCACTAAACAACCACAATTTTAAAACAAATTTTGCTATAATTTCAGATTGTTAATAACAATATCAACTATTTGTGTCTTCTAAAAATATATCTGTGAAAAAATAAAAGGGATTGATAAATTGCCAGCTGACATCATTCTGAGCAGTCTGAGGTGTACATATGCCAGAATTTGGCATCCTATAACAACTAATCTTTTCTTCAAAAAAATGCTGGTTTAATTTTTAACAATATGCTCTTATTTTCCCTATATGTGAGCACCAAATTTAGGTAGTTACTGTATTTTAAAACTTGACCTGATAAACCTGTGGTTCATGCTCATTTCATTCTGTTCCTGTTGGCGGTCATTGCCTGTGTTTTCATTTTTATTCCAAGTGTATTTGTGTGTAAGGTTTACTTGCATCTTTGGTGCTGTTTGAAATATCCTCAGGACATGACTATTCTTCATTCCTTTTGCTCTTTGTCAATGGTAATGGCTCTGCTTTGTGTTACCATAATAGAGTCTTTGTTACACTCTCAGCAGAGCTATATAGTATCACTGTTCTCCATGTTGATTTCCATTGTCTGTAAAAACTTGGCTGTGATCAGAAAAATGCTGCCCTCTCCATGGCCTTTACTGCCTATCTGGTCTGGCATCTCTGGAAGAGAAAGCAAGTATCTCTACAGTAGGAAAGAAAACAGGTAAAGAAGTGTTGCCAGTGCCTGTTCACAGAATAACATCAAGCACAGAGGATGGACTCACACTCATTGGCATTTGTCTCTGCCTTACAGTCCTGCAGCCAGATAGAAATGCTAGAAAGATGTTGCCTGTCCCAAGGTCACTGCTGTAGCAGAGCCTGAGGACAGACTACAATTCACGGATGATTTTCTCTGCATTGACAAGTTGATGATTAAGAGTAGTTTCTGCTCTAAACTGGAGGAGGCATGACTAATTCTAGTTCATCATTTAAGATGTCCATTTGTTTCCTGTTGAGCTTATTAGACTGGTAAATACAGACGTTACCTATGACAAAAGATTTTGCAGTTTACAAATTACTCTCATAGACTAAGTCTATCAGTAGGCAGAGTTTTTATGCTTTTGTTCCAAAAAACCTGACTGCTTTGGCATTTAGAAGTTATACTTCACTACTTCTCAGGTTTTCTGATTCATTTGTAGAAGACTTCTTTAGAAAACTTTACTCCTAAACTTATTTACACAACTTTATTCCCGATTTTTTTTGCAGCTAGTCAAGAAAAGGGCTTAGTGCACACAATTCTATTGTAAGTAAGGATCTGCATGGAACTGCCGATATAACCAAAAGCATATAAATGAAAATAAACCTTGGGAACACTCCTTCTTTGAGATTTCATTTCTTTAAATTTTCTTAATAATGTTAATATTTGTATTATCTACAGCACTGTTTATTTAACTTTGGCAACTGTTAGGTTATGCCGTTACATATGGATTCTGCTTTATTTTCAGTTCCTTTTACTGAAGCCGTAATTTTAAAAACAGGTTTGTGAACCAAAGGTAAACACAAATTTAGCCACAAAATTGAGAGTACTATTGGCATGATTTTTTCCTAACAAGCTGAGCTTCTTTGCAGTTTAAAATATTTTATGTCTTCATTTTTTTGTAGTTGCTCAACATCGAGTTCCTTATCTCAATGGTAGCCTGGGATGTTTTGTCATCAGAGCGTCAGAGCAACTGTGTTCATTTCCTTCTCTGTTTCAAGAGATGGGAAAAGATAATCCCAAGCATTTGTCCATAAAACACCTTCCCCATTTTTTAATTTAGGGTTACTATCCACAGCTTCGTCTTCCTTCACTCTTATTATCCACAACACTTTGCAGGTCTATCAGGAACTGATCGCATCTTGATGTTGCTAAAGGAGAATGCAGAAACAAGCAGATAGAGAGTTCAGAGAACCTGCTTTTACTGTCAACTGTAACTTTCACTAAACTGTGCAGGACATAAGGTGTTTTTAGCTATTTGCAGGCTGGACTATTTCAGATCCTAGAGTAGTTTAACAGTTTACAACTAATTCCAGCTATGGAGATGTACTTGTTAGTTCCTTGTCTTTCTCTGAAGTCATATAATAGTAGTCTGTTTCTAGAGTGCACGCATTATTGTTGCAAGACCAGAACCCATATACTCTACTGCCAATCCTGACATTTTAAAAGTTCAAGGGGCAAACTTTTTACTTGAATGGATCTGTTTGAACTAGCCTTCCTATCTCCAAGTCCTTGGCTTGTGGATCATGTGAAAATGAGGATTTTGTATGACTGTGCAGATCAGAAGGGGAAGTACACCTGGTTTAGTTCACATTCTTCATGGAACACATCTGTTGATATTCTAGTTGTGTTATAGCCTCACACATAACTCAGGCACATTACTTTTCTCTCACAACACAGAACTCTTCACTGTGCTCTATCTGTATGAAAACTTTCAACAAAACTGTCTTTTTTTTTTTTTTTATTCCTTCCTCAAAACTCAGCTTTTCTGTTGTGTCTGCCACAGATGTCCAACTGACAGCTGTGCAGCAGAGATCTGTCATAGCAATCCAAAGCACCTAAAGCAACAGTTTTCATTGTGGTAGTTTTATATGACCCAGGATTTACACAGAATACATGCTACATATATATATATATATATTTTATACATACATGCATAGATATAGGTTTACATTTGTTATATTGCTGTAACAGATATGAAGTATAGTTACAGTCCTTTATTTCACTAACCTGAATGGATGCTACCTGGTTATCTACAACGATCTCCACTGCAAAGCCACGCTTGGAACACCTTATTTGTCATACCAGTCTTACTGCTACCTTGAAATCAGGAAAACTCAGTCATGTTCTTGAGTTCAGGCAAGCTCAAGGAAGCTATAACTTCCTTACAATGAAGTAAGTAACAAGTAACTCCATGGAAGTTGAATGATTCACAATATAGAAGAGCATAAATCTGTTAAATGAAAAGATGTTTCTGTTTCTGCATATTTAGTGACTTCATGGCTCTAACCATCCTATTTTGTGATTAAACTTTTCCAGTGTAGAAAATTATATTCTGTTTTGTGCAAAAGATTATTCACTCACTTTTTTATTGATATAATATGGGTCCAGGTCTTCCAAAGGTTCTGATACCATTTCTGGAGGTATGTCACCATAAATAAATGGCAGTGTCTTTCCTGCTTCCAAGTCACTGTTTGGTTTTGGACCATTTTCATCATCATCATCTGTATGTTCTTGCTTGGGCTTTTTAGCTTTTTCTTCTGCAGAACGTTTTTCAATAGCTGTGAGGGAATCTCTAGTAAAATAGCGGAAGCTTTCAGGTCCTGGTGGTACCAGCAGTGCCTGTGCCATGTTTTCATCCTGCAAATTTAATTACTTTTAGCCTCTTGCATAAGAATGACCTATAAAAGAAAATTAGATGATTTAGGAAAACTAGATTGTACCAACAGAAAAAGTCCAACATTTGCTCAGAAACCCTTTCCAGGCCTGAAATAGAAGCAGCATATTTCAAGGCTGAATGAAAGTTAAAAGCAACTGCTCAGAATTTATTTAGATATTTCATAAATTATTTTTCAGCTTTTTCCTGCTGGTCTAGAAAAAGACACTACTTCTGCCCACAAACAGTGCTTTGCCTACAACCTTAGACTCTCCCAGTTAGAACAAAATACTGATACAGGTGTTTTAACAATATATATATTTTAAAGATATTTTTTAAAGCATAAATATATATTCTATGAGGTACTCTTGAAAATTGTAAACCTATATTTTACCAGTTAATACATTATACCTTCACTTATTTCTTCAAGTATCAGTAACCCAACTTTACACATGTAAGTACTTTCATTAAACACAAAAGAAGTTTTTGTCCGATTAATGCTGCTTAAATGACAGCAACTGAACTATGGCAGAAACAAGCATACTTCTTTCTTACTGACAAGTTTACTGTGCTGAGGGTTAATGTTAGATACCAAAGCAGGTTAGGTTGCATTTACTGACTGTCCGTGAGCCGTGAACCAAAATCACAGGCCTTTTAAGTAAAAGGAAACAGGATGTATGATCAACACTGTGGGAAAAGAATGCCGCTCCTTTTTTTTATGTCATAAGATTTATATTTATGTCATATGCCGCACATGTCATAAGTTTATTTCAGGCTAAAACTACTTTGAAATCTGAGATTCTGGTTCCCTACGAATGTCTTTGGTGCCAGTGCTGGATGATTTAGTCCCTGCTGCTGCTTCCTGTTCTCCGCACCAAACTCTCCACTCTACAACAGGTCTTTTTATGAAGCCCTGCAGTGCATCAGCTGAAAATAATATTCTTTTCTCTCTTCCAGGTCCTTCTACAGCAGGACCAGTTGCTTAAACTGATGCACTGTACAGCACAATGGAGACGGTTGAATCGTTAGAGGGAGAGAACAGCAGAAGGAAAGCAGATCTGGTTAAGGAGCAGTGCCACCAAGTAAGAAAATATAGCCTTATTTGATGTCTACTTTGGAAAAGTTTGTGACATAGTGTAGTAATAAGTTTAATTATGAAAACCAATCTTTAAGAGTGAGTTTCAGTGCCTGAAAAGAGTTCTAATTGTGATTTCTGTACATGAAGCCATGTAGTCTTCCCTACGTTACCTCATGAATGTGCAACATCTGGTTGACACATCTAGATTTGAGACATAGTATTATATTAATTTGCATTCATTCAGTAGTCTTTCTCCTAAAGCTTATCACCTTCCTGGAGCAGTTTGTAGGAATCACATACACACACACATGAAGCGCTACAGTAATGATCTTACTGAATAAAGGATTCCTTTTCAAATGACCCCCGCAAAATGAAATACTGTATGAAGGTAGAGGGGCGTGTTAAGAAGTGCTTTAAGAATCTACAATAGAAAACTGGAGGAAAGACATGAACCTGCACATTCCTAAATCTAAATTACCAATCCAATGATATGATGGGTAAACCTGCTCCTGTGCCACCTCAAGTCTTTATCTCTGGAGCACAGCACAGCATCAGTGTGTACAATCAGCACTGAGATCACTGAAATAATCTAGGTGGGTAGATTATAGCACTAAGCATCTAAGTGACACAAGACCAGAACTGAGGTACTTGTCCCTAAATTCATAAATAAAATATACTAGAATGTAGACATGGAGAAAGCTTTTCTCAAGGAAGATCCTGGAGACCCATGAGTTAATGTAATGTGTGGAATCACAGAGATCCTGGAGGGGCTGGATGTACTGATGCAGTAGAAATTGAAAAATGAAGTGTTAAGCCAAACAGAGACTCCAGCAGGCAACCTTATCACCTGTTGCTACACTGAAACTTCTGCTACTAATTTTTAGTTTGCACAAGATGGAAGCCTTTGCTCGTACCTGTTGTTTAATAATCTAACTCCCAGTTATAAGGATCCTAAATCAAAATTGTCCTTTATTTGAGAATTAAAAGCACACACATTCTCTGGATACAGTCCACACTCCTTTGATTATTGCTTTTGCCCATCCAGTATTAATAAACATAAGAATATGTTTGAGGTTTCCCTTTGGTCTTTCTGGATAATCGATTCCTTTATTTCACATTTTGCAGGTCTGTGATTCAAATTGTTGACCTAGGTGCCCTTTCTATGAAACTAGTCTCAAAAGGTGCACCCTCCTAGAGTCATCAGTGGGTCTGTCTTCTTTTTATAGTTCAGTGCATTTGGTTAGGCTGCTTTTCTTTTGTTAACAGTTACAGTTATGAATGGTGTAACAAAATACATTGTCCTCACTAGAAATATATGTATCTGTATTGCTAGAAGTTCACAAAGGGGTCAATGAATGACTGGGAAAAGTAATATTAGCAGACTTGGGGTTTCACTGTATTTCTCAGAGAGTCATAAAACAAGTTTTTAAAGAAGTTTTCTTGACAAATTGGAAACATTACTTGAGTCCTGCCTCCACTACTGTCTGGTGCAGTTGTGTCTTCCCTGGCTGCTGCTGTTACACAAGATTTTTCCTATACTAAATATGCCCCAAGTGTTTTCATTCAGATTACAAATCTTAAAAGAACAATACACAAATATGTAGTTGACTACTATTGATATACATGCAGTAGTTTAATAGAACAATGAAAGAAAAGTAATTCTGTTTCCTACACTGAGCCCTGAACAAGAACCATTCATTTGTAAGTGATAGCTTTCCTCTTCTTCCTTCACTGGTTTTAAAATCGCTTGTTATCCAGTAACTAAACTGCCAGGTCATGAATGATACTGGACAGAATTCAGACAAAGAATTCTGTGTAATACTTTCAGAATAGCCTTCATTAGCAATCAATCTTTAAAGGAATAGTCTCAAAAATGCATGTGGTCCAGGCCCCTCAGTACCTGATACAGCTCAGCAAAAAGAATTTCAAATATTTGAAATACAATTTGGACCTAGATACCATATGTGTAATGATCTAAAATTTGATAGATTTCATTAGAAAAAAAAAGCTCCAATTTAATAAAGACATGCTTTTGCCAAATAAATCCATTTTGTTATATTTGAGCATTGCATTCTGTAAATCCTTCTCCAGTTTTCCTTCAGTCCCTTACTTTAAATAATAAGATCAAGCAATAAGCAGAATCCATATGTTCTTAATTGTATGCATATTTCAGTTAATTATATTATGTCCATGGAAAACTTGTTAAATTTTATTTTTTTATATAATTATTGTCTCACCATTTACACAGAAGATGACTCAAAGTAAGTGAAATATCTGTGCTAATGATGTCAAGTTAATTTGTGTGAGTCTTTGAAAAAGCCAGAAGTGGCCTGAAAGTATCTATTCTTACAATATCTTAAATCAGGCAAATGGTAAAAGTGAAAGTGTCAGTGTAAGAACCAGGTGGATACTATGATTATTTATTAAAATCATCAGGTCACTGAACAGGTTATTTGCATTCTGCATGAAACAGACCACATACACCCTTCACAATTTTCAAGGTGGAGATATAGCAAGGCTTGCAGTCTTTCTTCTGGTATGGGGTTTCTTTTGCTTTTACAGGGCTGGCATTAGAATTATTTTCCTGCTGAAACCTTGAAAGAGCTGACTACTGAGATTTTCATTCCATTAAAACTGCAACATTGGCAAACACACATGTATTTGATTAGAGTTGGAATAAGTGCAAGGACAGCAAATTGAATCTGTAAAATGACCAACTATCGTAATTTTCTTATGCTAATCCTTTATTCAAGAGGCTGTAATCTGGGAACAGTATCTTCCTCTGTGCCAAGCACAGCAATAGTGTCTCAGATGCTAAAACCTGGACTACAAACTCTGCTCTAAACCATTAGTGTTAATAAGACCGGCTGTCTCACATTAGGCCAGTAGAGATCCTTGTCCAAATCAAAAAGGTGGGGCTCCCACAGTAGGAGAGACAGAAACAACAGGGCTAGTGGCACCACTTCAGCATCAGGTAGAGATTATTTTCTGCAGCTTTAGAAGTAAAAAGTGTAGCTGTTTTGTGCTGATGTTGTCAGGAAATTGCCTCAACAGAAACTACCCCTGTCCCAAGGAGGAAAGGAGTACAGAGGGAGGGTATGCAGGAAGAGTCTAAAGAAATGAGTTATCTTAACTCCCCCTCAGTATTTGCAAACTTATTTTGCAAAATTCAGGCATTAGTTTTCTGGAACTGAAGATTATTATGTTTAAATTACTATGCTTTGATAAAATTTCAATTGGGTAATTCAATTCAAATTGGGTAATGGTGCATTCAATTTGTCCTAAAAACAAAAGGATAGGTAAATATTAGTTCATTGTGAAGATGATCTAAAATACTTTAATATATTATATAGATAAAAAAATATAAAATATTTTTATTGAAATTTCTCAAGGTACTTTTGCATGGAGGATAATTTCACAAAGCAAAAACTATCCCCTTATCTGCTGAAGCACACTGAAGTATTTTTTACAGTTATAGATTATTATCTTTTCATAAAAGATTACTTTGTTTTTCCTGGCATCTTTACACTATTTTTTACTGCTTTAAAATTTTTTGAATAAGAAACAGAACTCTAAAGAGAAAAAAAGAGCTCTCAAATGTCACTGTAGTTCAAATTGGTCAATGCAATGAATTGCAGGTTTGAGATATATAACGAGATACCACATCAAAACTATGCACAGGTCCTAAGGCAAGGAATCCATGAATGTTGGTTCCACAAAAGTAGGTATTTTCAAGGAAAGGAATACTTCCTCAAAGCTGAAAACAGCCTCCAGCATTTAGCACCTGCTAAGAACCTGCTGATTATTTAATCTACTAGTTTAAACTATGGTAATTTATGTTTACAGGTCCTAACTGACTAATATGTAGGATTTTCTTTCTTTTTTTTCCATTCCTTCCAACATTTATCATTCATCTATTGTCTCATTTTCCTTAGACTATAATTTATCTGTAGGAATGACTATGATTTTTGTTTGGATTTGTGCAGTCAGCCTCAGTAGCCTATAGGCATTAGTGTTACGTAACCATCCAAAATAAAAATAATTAAATCATCACCAGGTATTTATTAATAAAATTAATAAATGACAGAAGACAAAAATACTTCCTTGTTATGAGACTATGAAATCAACTAATAAGGGTATGTAACAGAAATACTACATCCTTAATAAAACCTTACTTTAGAAGGATTTAGAATAGGATAGTGGTAAGTGGCTAAATATGAATTGGTAGTTCACATTGGCTGAAACCTGTCTGAAGAACAGTAAATAGAGTAAATACTAATGAATTAATACTAATGTGGTGCTTCAGGGATCTTACATGCAATTTTATTTAATGTCCTCAGTAATGACTTGCAATAAGGTGTGAAAGCACATCAACTAAATCTTAAGAACCTCAATAAAAGTACTGTAAGAGTTTGCAGATCTGGGTAGAATGTAATACATGACGTTCAGTCTGACGAGCGAAATTCTAGGCCAATGGGAAAACACTCAGATTAGATTAGAGACTGGAAAGTAATCTCAGACCTGTCTGAAAGATCCAGAAGCTGCTTCTTGGGAGGATATTTTTGGACGCTGCTCTACCTCACCAAGACATTGCTATGGATAGTCTTTCCCCCCACTTATTTTTTTTGGTTTTGCCCACTGCCATTCCACACTCATCTCTTTTCTTTTCTCTCTACCTGCAACATTCACTTTTGAATTAAGTTGTTCCTGTTTCTTGTCTCCTCTTGCATAGGAGTGGAAATAGTGGATTAAGATTCTTATATCAAGGCCATATATGCTTACTTAGTAAACTGGAGTAATCCAAACTAGATATGTAAAGAAATGAACCTGCATTTCTCAGTGCACAATACATACCCGCAAGCTGTAGAAACCCCAAAACAAATCATTTGACCCATTTAATTATAAAAAGTGACCAAAACCTCTAAGAAGTCTTTAAATGCAGGTCTGCCTTACATTTTCTTTAACACCGTAAGCTGCCTCTGAAAAAGTGTGGAAAGAGATCTAGTGTGAATACTTGAAGTATTGGAGAAACCTGAAAAAGGCGAAATGAAAACCATATGCAATTTAAGAGGAAGAGTGTCTTAGCCCATCAGCCTAGTTGGAATACAGTACTTAATGAATTAATTACTTAAGATTTTACAAATACATTCCAATGTTAAAGATTCTTACATTCTAAAGGAAAATAGCTACAATACATGTAACACAAATTTCTACTGCTAGACCTCATTAAAATGTTTGTTTCATTTCCCCACCGATATTTTAGTGAAGATATATAGTGCTATATCAAATGGTCATCTTAACTGAAACATCACTTTTGTTTTGTTTTGGCTGAGCAGAAAAGATAGTCTTACCTTTATTTTTCTAAGAAATGCCAAATCTCAGAATTTAGCCACTGGATCTTTTGCTATCATGAAAACAAAAAGGCCGCATTTCTAGCAGAAAATGCAATTGGTAAGAAAAGTTTCTCCTTGGGAGCTGAAGCTTCTTCAAGACTGAAGTTTCTTCAAGACTCTCTAATTCTTTGTTCCTGTGTCCAAAGCTTCTCAAAATTAATTGTGGCAGACAAAGATAACTCTACGTATTCGTGTAGACACATTTTTCTAACCTAAAAGCAAAAAGATGTAGGAAAAGCAGGATGAAACATGGGTTTGTCCACAAAACATAACATAGACCAACAGTCCATTTAAGAATATCCTTTGAGTGATATGTTTCAAAAAATCCATTTATTCTTTTACCTGCATGCTTTAACTAAAAGGGGAAAATGGGTCTTGTTGAGATTACTGCATAACTAGTGCAGTCTTTAGTAGACACAGGATAACTGTGCCCAGGCTAACAGGAGTGTTCTCATCTGTCACTTAGGGAACTGCACAGTGTAACATTATTCCCTAAGGGATTCACTGTCTTTAACCAGGAAGAGAAGCTAATTCAGTCTATATTTGTATGAAAATATGGACACATCTTCATGTTACTTATCTTAGAGAATGTTGGTATGAGTGTTTGTGTGACAATTTTTTTTTTCATCTCAAGCATTTTAATAGCAGAAAAAGATAGTTTCTTCTCCACATTCTTCAATTTAAAGCTTGCTCCACTGCAAGAGCTGACCAAAGTTTGGCTATGGCTTCCTCAGTCTTTAAAGCTTTAATAATCTGAGTATCTGGTTCACTAACTTTAAATGGTCTCCTTACAACTTGCAAATTTTAGTCTTCGGACATTGAGATTGAGATGAAGTGTCTTTGAGGCATTTATTCTTACTTGAACTAGATAAATTTATGGCTCTTTTTGTACTTTTAAATGTTGTTATTTTGGTTTTACTCCTAGAGAAGAAAAGAAACAGACATCACTCTCCTAGGTCTCTGCTCCTGCCAAAGCAGCCCTTAATGATACTTTTCTCCAAATGTAGTAAGAATGAGTAGCCACTGTAGAAACTCTGTAGATAAAATAAAATCTGTGTAGACACAGATTGGGTCAAAGAGAACACAGAAGGTGGGAAGACAGAAAGTGAAAGTTTTCTACTAGACCACTGCTGATCTTGTTTTTAAAGACAGATCTTCAAGTACCCCTACAGAAAAATATATTTCAAAAACTAACACAGAATTTACCTAATACTAGTTACTATTAATCTATAATTATGTTTCCTAAAGATACAGCAAGTGGTACCACAATTATTGCTTCTATTTATTTGATAGTCACGTAAAGTCATTCCAACGACTGCTAGCAGAAAACTCTTTCAATGTTCTGGTCATTTTGAGTAATGCACTGATTCAGCACATCTTACTGTGGTGAGTCACTACTGGAGAGGCTCCACTGAAGACATCTGAAAGCTGTGCCTCCAGCGCTAACCTCAGGGGATCATGACTCTCCTACTGCCACCAATGATACTCATCCACCAATGCATATTATCCACTGAATGCAACTTTCCCTGGGGGTACATAGGGGATTTCCCCATCCCTTTGCCTATTGGGTGCATCTGGATTCTGCCCCTGAAGTAGCCAGCTGAGCTCACGGTCAGCTACAGTGCAAATAGGCAAAATGTGTAAGTGCTGTTACGTGCAAGTTTTAAAATAATATGAAAGGGATACTATAGCTTCTTAATAAAAGAGTAATCACTAATACTAAGCATTGATATGACATTTGTTTTCAAAAGAGGGAGCGTAACTTCTATCCAGTTAAAATATTTGCCCATTTGCAAAATGTAAGGAATTAATAGTCAATGTGTGTTGAGGAACTAATCTTTATGTGAAAATTGTTAATAACACTAATAGCGCAGGTTAATTTCAATAAATCCGTATTTTGAATTAGAGCACAAGGCAAAGAACCTTTTTTCACATGTAACCCTATCACCTAGTCTCCATCTCCCTATTTATTACATCCTACCTGTGTTTGTACTTGCTGTATCTCCAACGGATAAGAGATGCAGGTTTTTATCTACTAATGCCATACATTATTGGTAGTATAGTGGTATCAATGGGAGCCACAGCAATAATTGAAGGAAGGAGGCTGGCAGAATTGTGAGCCCTTTCTCCTGAATTTATAATAGGCCTGGGCCATGTCAGAGTAATTTCATTACAGGATTTCAATTAATAATTCATCTCATATTTTTTAGGCGGTTTTTTTTCCCCTGTATAATGCAGATATTGCAATATACCAAAAAAAAGCCAAACTTTTGGGTTTTTTTAATCTAATGACTTTGGTTCTCACCCCAAGACTAGAAATTTTTATAGGTAGGTCCAGATCATACAGTTTTACTGTAGCTGAAGGTGATGATAGAGAATTATTTTGGCTGATATTGACCAAAATAATTTTTATTTGGGGTAGATTATACTGATTCAGCTTCTATGACTGAATCATAGGTAAAATCTCAGGCCTAGTCAGTGGTGATTCCTGATGGACAGACTATATATGTTCTTTCCTGGGGGACTATTTCTTAAGCTCTTCCATCTATATGGCATCAGCATTTATTTTAAGACTGGTTAGAATATCCTTCTGAGGATATGATATTCTGAGACATGATATTGCTTCAAAAAAAGTTTCAACCTATATCCTCATGCACTTGAGCTCCCTTTCAATGTAATGATGACCTGGAAAAGATAGTTGCATATTGTTGTCACTTTATCCTGTGGCAAAATGTGTGATTCCATCTGAAATGTGATTTAGAAAAGAAATCAGGTTGTTCAAAATTAGATACTCTTGTAAAGACAGTTATAAGACAATATGACAGTGATGGCTTCAACTAAGTGAAATCACATGTTAGAGACAAATGTCAGACAATGAACGGAAATTGTGGGCAACCATATGGACATGTGAAGTGTTAAGTGATTATAGAAATGAAAACCCATTTTTAGATTGACAAGAAACAGAGTTACACACAAAATTAATTGTCCAGATTCAGAATTATTTGTTGAGTGTTCCCCATAATCTAGATTTAGCTAATTCCTAGTAATTTTTGTACTCATATTAAAATTTAAATGTGCTGATAAGTGGAACACTGGAACATACCATTATCCACTGTGAAGGTATTAAAGAAGTCACAATAAAACATCAGTTAGCAATATCTAAATAGATCACAGTATCGATTTTGCTTTGTAAAAAAAAATCAAAAGCTCTGTTTATAAAGTAATACTCTTCTAAATTTTTCTAGGGAAACTTATGAAAATGCATTTGCAACAGAAAATATTGCTTATAAACCTAAAAATATGTAAAAAATTAAACTCAGAAAATTAACTGAATCATTAAGAACTATGCAGCTGGAACACTTACTTTCCTAGCCTTGCTAAGCCCCAGAAACTAATCAATACAAAATATGAAAGAATAAATTTTGTATAGCACAAGATTAATGGATCGTATTTAGACTCCGACAGTTGTCTAGGAAACTGAAAGGGAAAAAATTGGAACTTCTGGCTTGAGAGGCTTACACACAATTCCTGGCTGAATGTTGTCATTACTACACAAGTAGGAAAAAGCACAGAAAGTCAACAGGAAAATAGAGTGCTTTATATCTGTGGTTTAACACAGCATATGAAAACTGTACATGGATTTCTTTAAGTTCATTCAGGCATCATGGAAGTACCTAATAAAATTTAACCAAGCCCTACGTTTGGAACATTTTCTAAATGGATTATGGAAGTATGACTTTGACCTAGCCACTACCCCTATGTAATAAATCCAAAGAGGCAAAGCCTGTGAGTTACAAGTTCTACCACTTCTTTAAAAGGTGTCTCTTGTAATGCTGAAATTTCAGTACATTCATGAAATATTGTACTGATTAAAGGCCTATAGCTTTAAGTAATATACACTACAGAATAATAGCTAGTGTTACAGCAGCTACTAGAATGCTAGTATTCTTCCTATTGTAACACATACTAAAGTGAGTTGATACGTAGGAAATACACAGCAAGTAACTTAAACTGGTGTTTGTAAAAACCTTCCAGGAAGACTCGTGATACTCAGTTACATCTTCACTCAGTAGGAAGAAATTGCTTCCTAACACAGGTTGAATTTTTTTTTATATTGCTTTTGGTCAGAATTTCTGTCTCAAGACAGATTTCTTCACATGAACATTTTGGCCTTAAATATTAGTGACAGACATTTCATATGAACGAAGGTTAACATTAGGATTGCCCTCTTTCAGTTAAATCTGACCTTGGACTTTTTGGCCTTTTTGAGATTAACTACTTATTTCTGTCATCAAGTTTTTTCCACTCAAGACCTAAAATAACAATTGCCTTTCTTAATGTAAACCCTAGCACTTTTTCTTTCATCTACCATACACAAGTTTTACAGCTGTTTGGGCTTTAAGTTAAAATAAAATTAATGAGAATTTTTAAAAAAGATTCAAAGCTGTTGGCGATGAGTGCAATTTGCTTTGCTCCTTGATAGGGTGCAAGAGTGCAAGTTAGGTGTATGCCTTCACTCATCATTTCAAAGTGCTCTTTCTCTGTGTAACATAAAAGCTATCACAGGAAACTTGAGGTTTTGGATACAGTTTAGATTTAGGGTATTCTTTCCCTCTAAAGAGTGCTTTTTAAGAAAACACAATCAAATATCTGTTCAAATAAGAACCAATTATCCATGGTGAAAAATGTCTTCTTTTGACTGTCACTGTGGAGTTAGGTTAACTTTTCTAAAATGGATAGGGCTTCTTCATTCCTATGACTTAATACCCTGATTTTGTAGTCCACCAGCTTGACCCTTATTACTTAACCACAGCACAATTAGATATACATTCAAAAGCAAATGCTTTTAACAGTAGTAACTGTGGAGAAATTTCAGTGCTCAAGGAGATTGAGTTGGTATCATGTTAACTACACCTGAGAAAAAAATTCCCGTGTTTTAGGTGGGACACAGGTGAATTCATCTTCAGGTTTCCAAGATTGCCACACATATATTTCAAATATGAATAGAAAGATAAAAATATTCTTGTATCAAAGTCTTGGTACAGTTAACACAGTTGTACTCTGTGCCTGTCTTTTGAGAAGGCAGTGAGAGATGTTTGCAAAGAAAGTGCATTCACTTTCACATCTGAAAACTTCTTATTTGGACATATTTAAAACCAAAGCAAGGACTTTCGCTTTCTGAGAATGTATTTTTATTTAACATAAATTTGAAATTCCTCAGTGTGTCCAAATATTAAAAGACAGTACAATAATGAATAAGAAAGGGCAGACTTTTCAGGATACTCGAAGCAATGTAGGCAAGAATTTGACACAAAAGGGCCCATATTCAGGCTATATAGGCTCAGAAAATTTCTACTCCTATCCCAGGACTACCAGACCGTGAAAAGACACATAATTGATGAGAAAAGATGGCAGGTTTTTTCTCAATGACTACAGTAGCCAGGCCACATAGTGCTACGGTGCCCTATATAAGAGTAACTATTTCTCCTGTGAACAATTAATTTCCCTTTATTCCTTGCTTATTTTAATTCACAATCTGCATTGCCGTAGTGGTTTTGAATACAAATTTCTTAGAAGTTCTTGTAATTTCTTAGAAACATATATAATCATATATAATCCTATTTTATAGTTAAGCAGAGCATGCAACAATTTGTGCTAGCCCCAAATTTCACACACACATAAAAGAAGTTTCTCACTTTACATTGTTCTTAAAATAAATTACCCTAAAAGACCAGAAACACTGCTCCCCTCTCGTTTCAGAAAGGAGGGCCTAATCTTAAATAAGCAATGTCTAACAAGCATAAATCATCCATACATGGAAAATGCCTGCTATGTATCTATCTCAAGATCTTCCTGTTAAGTGGTTATACTGGGTATATAAAGGGGATCAGAGCCAATAGTATTGATACTCTTCTCAGCCATTTTCCATACTGTCATCTGTGACATCCTTCCAAATCTACTAGTGTCCCTCATACTTTCATTCAAGAAATCCTGCAAAGAAATATGAGGACGTGCTTGATGCAGTGCAGGTGTAGGGAGTCAGCTGTATGTGCTGTTCATCTGATCTATACATATATAATGACTTCAACACATGTTGAACATCCAGCAAGTTGACAGATCAAGTTAGAAATCCGCAGAAGTAGCAAGATAAACAATTCCAGATTGAAAACAGGACCTGTGCACATGGCAGCTCTATGATTATACTTGCCTAAGTAAAACTACTCAGTAAGAAGAGATCAATAACAATAAAGAATGAATAACCAGACAAATAATTAATCTGAGCATAACCTGTTCCTTAAGTTTTGTACATGTGAAAGAGCTTCATAAAACCTTAAGCTCTTCAATTAAATTTTAACTTTTTAGTTGCATTTTTTACTGTAAAACACATTCCATTATCTGTCTTTGTTGGTAGAGTAAGTGAACAGTAAATTTTGTAGCAAGACCTTACCAAGACTGGCAACCACCTTAAAGTTTAACAATTTGAAATGACAGTGTTGGGGTGGGTTGGCTGGTACTTCTGTTTCAGGATTTTTTTTCTAATGGAATTAAATCGTTTGAGGATGGATAATGAGCAAAAGAGAGACCAGATAGTTTTGTGACCTAGAATTTAACTGGCTTACTTCTGTTTAGGATTACAGTGGTAGTACACACAAGTTATGGTTACTCAAGAGCATATGGTGCTCCTACTCTATATTTATATTTTGAAGTAATACAGTCCCTGCCTGAGCCGCTCTTATCCCTAGTCCCTGAGCTTTACCTCATCATAAGACAAGGAAAATCAAGCAATAACACTATCACAGTAATATACTAAGGTTTCCAGTTGTTCATAAAGAAAATTTTGATGAAAGCAGATGAACTGGTTGCAAGATACCAGCTGCAATATCAAGGTCCTATGGGAGGGCAATCAATAGCAAACTCGGAGAGAGATGCCATTGGCAATGCGCTTCAGCGCTTTTAATCAGAAGTAGTAGCTGTAATAAGTAACAGCAGCTTTCCAATGAAGAGGACGCAGTTTCCTATAGATGGATTTTATGATGGTTGACACTTGGTTTGATGGACTCACTGAAGCCACAGCTCAATGTGTATATTTGTTCTGTAAGCAGTCTGAACTAGTGAGCATCAATTTTATGATGATATTTTAAACCTTTTATTTATTTGAGGATTAAAAAGCAATATTCCCTGCAAATAGCAACAGTACATATTACTGATTAACAGCTAGAAGCTAATAAAATATAGAAGAGTTACACTGAGTGGCAAATAACCTAATTAGACCTTTGAAAGTTAAGTTTCTAACTTCTAACTAGAATTTCCTGATAAAGAACAGAGTATATGTAACTTCCTGAAACTTACTTTCAATAGTCATTTTCAGAGTTCAACAAACAGATCATCTTAACAAATCAGGTACCAAGTATCAGACATTTGCATTTTTTTCACCTTAGGTTTAACTCAAGCACGGTTCAAGCAATTTTTTTCATTTGTCACCTTATGGCAAGAACAGAATACGGATAAGAAGGGCCAGGATCTGCACTTTAGAGAACAAGATAACAGCTTTCTTGCCTTATAAAAAGAACTCTCTTAGCATCTGCTATTCTGTGATCCATCAAAAGTTGTGGGATTCCAGCACTGTAATTAATACATAGCATACATATAACAAATTATATAGGGCTGAGAATGTGAGCAGCAGAAGGAAATGGATACCATCAGTCAGAAAGTTCCATCTCACATCCCACCATCCTTTTTGCTTCTAAAATCCTTACTCTTCTGAGGGGAAATAAACTTATCTCTGTGCCTGATCTTCTTAAGGTACAAGTTAACTCATTTAATGATATCTGATGAAGAAAAAGAGGTGAAAACACAAAATTTGTCATTCAGCATATTGATTAAAACCCCCATGTTTTCTATACTTTCTCTTTTCCTTGATCCTTCCCCACTCCAGGTTACCTGATAATAAAGGAAAATGACCAGACTACCACTGACAGAATCTGAGAGGGCACAGAGGAATCGTTTCATGTTCTCCATTGAAAACATGAAAGTCTCTACCTCTGCTAGCATCTAGTATTATCTAAACAGAACTTTACAAGACTGAGTTTAATTGGCACAGCTAAGAAAATCAGTACAGGCTTCTAATTTCTGCTCATTAGAGAGAAAAATCATAACCTAACAACACAAGTGTAATTTCTATAAATATCAAGGCCTAATAAACAACACATCTGTTTAAGAGGTGCTATGAAGCTTCAAATTACTGCAGCAGGTCGCATTCTAGGCTTTAACAATCTTTCCACCCAAAATGAAGATGTGCAAGAAGCAAAGATTAAATATTAAACTATTAAAAAGTCCTCTGAAACTGTTTTCTTGACAAATCACTTATGAAATCAAAAACATGGTATGTTTTTAAAACAAACATCATCACTATTATAAATTATTTATTTTGAAGTTACACAAGGACACCACAGGCACAATGATTTGGCACCACAAAAAATACAAATTAACAACTTTTATACTTAAAAACATCACTACTTTAGGTACAGGCCTCAGTTGCTGCTCTGAGTGCCACCTGAGACCAAATCCTGCTTTCTGTTTTTTGGTATGTATTGAGATGGTGTTTTGCAAACAGTAGGCTCTTTATTCTGTTGTATAGTTGGGTTTTTTTGGCTCACCCCCCCCCTCCCCCGCCGTTTTCTCTTGGAAATAATTTCCAAAATAACGCTATGGTAACATACATAGTTTTAATGTGAATATGTGTCTGTAGAACCACAACTGGTAAAAGAATTCACATGTCAAAGTGATCTTCAATATTTTCCTTTTACCTTTAATAAATGACAGATATAATTATTACTGATAACAATGAATGAGACAATATATCAACGGACAATAATATGAAGAAATATAATAAGCCTTGTGCTGATTTCTTTCAACAGTCATATTAAGAAGCACGTATTAAACTAGACAGTAATATTACAGGCAAAATGTGAACTATCATCAGTGTGGACCTTTGCTTAATTAACAGTTGGTCAGCCTGTTCTCTCATACACACAGACAACCAACCATGCAAAAAATGGCACAGAAAGAAGATATTTTCTTATACATCTTTTCAAAATCTAGCTAATAAGGGAATTTCTTCAAATACCATATATATATTGAAAATAGCTGTTACAAACCACACAGATTTTATTCCTGGATTATCAGAATCTGAGATGCTCAGAATCTTATGAGACCTGCTGCTCCTGAGCCTGAATATCACCAGATTTTTCTTCTTAGGAAACAAGGTCACTTCTACAAAATGCTAGGAATTAATTTAGTATACCTTGATTATGAATTGATCTGATTTTGCAAGACTACTGCATCACAACATCACATTAAGAGTAAGAGGCCAGATATCAGATTTAACGAGGTTAAAATGAAAAAAAAAAATCACACCATCATCACAATCAGTCAGTACAAAATGGCTTTGAATTCCCTATTCCATCTTTGGCTCTACCTTAACAGCAAACCAGAGGGTACAATCTGATTCCAAAATGTGGAAAAGATTATATTGCTAAGATTTATTATGGGTACAATTAAATGTTTTGCCATCTTACCTGATTGAAAGAGAATGATAAATCACTGCAAAGCCCAGCATCCAAGAATAATATGATAATATATGTCTCCTCCTGAAATAGTCCAGGTTTCCATCCACAAAGCTTTACTAATTAAATATCATTTCTGTATTCTCAGTGGAAAAGAAAACACAGAGACCTTTCCAGAATCCTCTCTGATTCTGCCTCCGCTTCCTGTTCTCAGTCTCACTCGATGGTACCCAACATATATCAGAAAACAGCTTATTAGGAGAAGGAGGGGGTGAAGGGTGGGGGAATGGAGGGGGAGAAGTGAAAAAAACGCAGCACCTAACGTGGCAGCTCCACCTACTGGTAAAGATAATGAACACGTACAAAGCGTCAGCTTAGGAGGCATCTTTATCCCAGTTTATTCTGCATTACACTTGAAACAGCTCCTGTGTAGTAAGTTCTTCCAGGCAAGAAGCGGAACAGACCAATAAAACCACAGTGACTATTGAATAACCCTATTAAAGATTTTTTTCTTAAAATAATTAAATTTAAAAACAGTTGCCTGTATACATTCAGCAGAGCACTTAGTTTTAAACGTGCTGTTTCCTTTAAAAATCCACAGGGAGACAGAACTGTAAATAAGAAAGCACACACACTGACTGCACTGCTAACTCATGTATGATGAACTTGCTGATTGTCTTGATACTCTTATTCATTAAATACTACCATGCATTTTTGGCATCATGGTAATTTCTTTATTGTGCATAAAATGTACTATGCTTATGTAGAAAGCATAGCTCAAAGTCTTTCCCTTAGACAGGATTCCTGGGCATGTGCAGCTTTCCATCTGATTACCTAGGGTTCCTCTGGCCATCCTGGGAAGAATTATTAGAGCAGTGGCTCCATCATTGCCTGGTCCATGGGCAACAGTATTGAGTGAACAATGTGCTTCAGGCAACATATTCCGTTGTCCTGCATGTCAGTTTGAGGAGTATTGTGTCAGTGGAAAGCAAGATGTAGAACCGTTAAGCAATGTCTGCAAGTGTGTTCAATATAATAACTCATAGCCCTGGGTCAGAGACCACTGGAGTTCCCAACTAATTTAAAATCAAGCTACCAGCTTTATTCAGTCATGTGG
This sequence comes from Falco biarmicus, assembly GCF_023638135.1. NCBI lineage: Eukaryota > Metazoa > Chordata > Aves > Falconiformes > Falconidae > Falco > Falco biarmicus. The sequence continues at coordinate 23,765,444 of NC_079295.1, read as the reverse complement.
GATTTAATGAACAAATGTTATTCCACAAAACAAGAAAAAAGAGTATATGAGACAATATTTTTGCTCTCTGGCAGCCCCTGTATTTCCTTTGCGTACCTTTTCAGCAGTGGCTACAGATAGCCCCTTCTCTGTCCCACTGGTCACATACTTTTGGAAGCAAGGATTCCAGGGCAGCCAGCATGTATCCAGCCTGATGGCTGCTACCGTATCACAACTACACAAAGCAGCAGTAGTGGTGACAACTGCCTACAACTGGTGTCCCTTATCTCTAATATCATACAGATATCCCTATTTAATTTAGCATACATAAACCAGAATCCTTAAGCATTTATGTTGAGTAGTCCATTTCAATTAAGCTTGCTGCATGATCGACAGATACAAACACCAAATTCCTGAATTTGGCTAATAACAGCAAACAGAAATACATTTTCAGAGGTTGTATGTATTCTGTATGTACAGAATAATCTCTGTATATTAAGTGAGAGAGATGTGCCCCCAGCTTGCAGTTGCAGCTGTATTACTTCCCTTGTTTGACTGGGGCACATCGTGACGCTCCTGATCAATCTGTTCAAACAAATCCCCCCTTTTATTTCAAAGAGACTTTGAGGGTGTGAATATATACCCCAGTTTTATATGAAAAAAATATAAATATTTGGTCTCCTTTGATTTTATTATTTACATTTTCAAACTTCTAGAAGTAAGGAATATATTTTTAATAAAAATGTTCATTTTTCTCTAAAGCATTGGTTTTGCTTTCATAGGTTGATGTTAATTTAGCAAACCCTTGGATGAACGGAAGATGATGTCTGGATTTTAAACTGCTTGGGAACATTGTTTTGAAACTGTATTGTGTTTTGAAAATCAAGCCAGTCCTTGGATAGAACTTTCACTTGCTTACATGCTGCATTTCTTTTATTTAACATTTTTAATGATAAAAATTTTTCTTAGTTGTCTTTGCATGTTTTCTTTAGAAAGTCTTTATGCCATGATTAAAATATAATTATCATCTAGTAACATCATAGTTAAGAGTGTGTTATACATGTTGAATCTGTTTCTGCTGGAAAAATAAGAAATTCTAACCTACATAACAAAGATTTCAACCTCATTAAGACATAGGAAACAGTCCTTAATGCCAGCAGTATAATTCCAGCAGAAAAGGGTGTGTAAAAACACGTTTTAAACCTGAGTTGGTTCAGAGATTTGATTCTCTGACAACTCTTATGACAGGGTTGTCTTAGAATAACTAATTTTTGTGTGCTAACTTTCCAAAAGATGGTTAGGATAACATCGTATTACTACAGAACCCCCAGTCCTGCTTTTCCGTGGTGGTGTCCTTATATCGATTGCGTTCTTCTGTAATATACCAGTTGGCAGAATGACTATACATAATGTATTAGTCTATACCAAGATAGCCTTCTCATAGGCGTAGGTCTGATATTTGAGCAATGTTGCGTCACCGATTTAAACAGTGCAATTGTCAACCCTCACACTAAAAAAAAAAAAAAAGAGCCAGAAAAGTAAAGTTTTATTTGTAGAAATGATCATGCCAAACAAAGCCATGGTAAATATTCATTTATTAATATGGCTCATATATGGCTCATATTCTTTTTTAATCAATGTACAGGATTGCCTGTATAGTTCATTGAAACCAGTCAGAGTCTTTGATTTAATGAAACAGAGTTTGAATTGTGTTCTTAAGAATTCCTTTGCACTTTTTTGATCTACCAGTGAAACAACAGGGCTGAAACAAATAACTATGCAATATGCATAAATACACATTTACACTATAAATACACCAAACCATTTATATGGAACAACCTCCCCACACACACCCTTAAATTTCTTAACATGAAAATTTAATTTTAAAAAATCATCTTTCACCACAAATCTATATAAAATGTATATATGCAATGCATGCTATGTAAGTACATATATATATGCAATATGTGTATACCAAATATATACATGCTACGTATACAAAAGCTCTCTCCCTCCTTTCTTCTGCCTCACTACACCCCACCGAATAGTTAACTGCCAGATGTGAAAATCAGAAGTGGTCATTCAAAAGACAACAACAAATAGACTATTTTGACAAACGTCATTTATAACAATGCCAGCCTGGCACTGGTTTCAATTTAAAATATTAGTACAACTTTTAAAGAATCATCACTGGAAGTTTACTTCAGAAGTTACATTTAACAATATAACTTGAAAAGCCCTGACATTTCTAAAGAATCTGTTTGTCTGGGAATCCTGCCCCAGGTGCAGTTATGCTTTCAGTCATGAGTGAATAAATGCAAAGCTATTCAGTAACTTTTAATTAAACAGCTGAAACAGAAATGTTGAGGTATCTTAGTTGGAAAGAGAAAAATAATTTTGAAGTGTTAAACATGGATGGATACAGCTCCTGTATGAGGTCTCATATAAGGGCAAGTCCTGTACATAGCCTGCATGTAACTACTCAGCAACACAGACATCAGCTTGTTTTAACATCAAATATTTTGTTTGACTAATAGCATTATTTTCGGGCAATAGTTATCTTGAATAATTCTCAGGCACTTCTGTGAATATTAACATAGTTAAAGGCATCAAAATATAAGACATGTTGTTATAACTATTCCTTCAACTACTTACCTGTATTAGCCTTTGAAAGTGACCTAAACAGCAGTATTTAGCTAAGTGTGGTGGATATGACTTTAATTCAAGTTCAAGACTGGCTGACACAAGTGTATAAACCTATTTTTCCACCTTTGGTTTCTCTCTTTTTCTTTCTCCTTTTGTCTCTAGAGTGCAAAATAAGAAAAACCCTGCTTTTGTACCAGAGTTAATAATGCATATTTACAAGCCATGGACCTGATATAGTGGGTTTCCAGCTAATAATCTGCCTGCCGCATGGGGTGGTAAGCAAATTTTAGGGAAGGCAATACACTCAACTGCAGTGGAAGAATCCGGTCTAACATTTAAGGAAGATCTGTGGTAGGCTGGCAAAGGAGTTTCTGCAGTGTCTGTCTTTTTATTCAAAAACATGTAGGTTGCACATGTGGAATTTCAAAACTGGGAAAGAAAATACAAAAAGTGGCAAGCAGTCAAATGCTATAGCACAGAACTGCAGAACTTCTTGAAATAAAGAGGAGCCTGAGGCTATGCCTCAACTCCAGTCCTCTCTGTAGGATCAGTGAAAACATAATGTTCTGTTTGTATAGGATCACTTAGAAGTATAAGGACTTCATAGTATCTTAAGTCTTTGACTGCTCAAGTAGTTTAACAGGCCATAAAGCATACTATCTGAACAATTATCTGCTTTAAGATATTCATAATAATATCATAATAAAGATATGTGATTAGCAATCTGTACTTTAACAGTTGTAGCTTTCAATAGCAACAGAATAGTTCTAACATTAATGTAACTACTAATAGTCAGACCTCTCCTATTGTTGCAGAAAAACGATATGAAGGCCATACCAAATAATTCCACCATTTTAGTAATAAGAATTAAAAATAAGTCTCCAAGCATAAACCACTCTGACCACCTTCCACATGTGCCTAAGTGCTTCCAAAACATTAATCTCCAGTTACAACTTTCCTGTCATTCAGATGAACTACAATCAAAATTATAAAATTATTGTGAGCTGAACTAATTGTACACAACAGTCAAAGCTAAGAGATGTCTTAAAATATTCACATTATATATACAGTATATACATATACACACACGCTTTAAGTATATAGAGTAGGATTCTTTTGTATCTATGTTTTGAGTAAATAAGATCATCATATGAGACTGATATCTGTTTAGTCTAGTGGTTTAACAGTAGTGCCACAGGTTTCTAAGTTCAAGACAATTAGCAGCAGACAATAATAAAATAACTGGTCAGTAAAAAGATTTTTTCTTATGCCAGTATTCCTCAGTCTAGAGGTGGGTCTAGCTAGCGTGATACTCGGTTGCAGGAGCTTCACAGCCAACTTCACCTGGCATTGTTAATTACTTAGTGAGAGAGTGGGTGAAAAGTTCTGTAGGTTAACTGGGAAAATGTAGCTTTCCCACCATGTACATGCTAGATGTTTCTATCCTCTAGCACGTAGCACTGCATCTGTTGCCACCACAACAAGTAGTTTAGGAATTTCTAAGTGCTAGAAGCAACATTCCTTCTAATCTTGTTAATCTTGCTTGATAAGACTTCTTTTGTATGTTTCAACACAACAAAGGAGAGTTGTAGAAGGCAACTAATTCAATAAGAAATACTTTTTTGTATGACACATAACTTAAGAATTTACAGATATACAGGCTCAGGAGGATTCTGAAAAACACTAGATATTTATGTGAGTAATAAGAGTTAGAATAGGGAGCAGGTGCTGACTCAGATAATAAGGTTTCAGTATCTAAGGCCTGGAAGCTTCTTGTGTAACTTCCAGAACATAACGTATGTTTGTATCTCAGTTCCTCACCTATGGAATGGAGATAATAATTCCTGACTTCAGAAGGGGCTATAGGATAAACTAATTTTGTTAGCCAGCCATGCTGTAGAGAACAAGACTGAAGAAGTATTTTAATATTCCTTGTAATGCCCAAAGAGGCCAGACAGGCCTAGGAAGTTGCTGTTTTAGGCACTATATATATATTTTTTCACAGGACACAGAGCATGTTCAAAAGAATCTACTATATATGTATGACAAGACCAATAAACAAAGATGAAATGCAAGCAAGCAATTTCAGAGTGAACAAATACAATTTCAGATAGACAGATTTTAAGAGATGGACAAATGAATTAAATGATACCTCTGCAACAAGTGCAGTAGTGCTCTCAGAGCTAGTAACAAAATGTAATAATGTTCTCCCAGGACACCTATAAACAGAAAGATTGCATTCATATGTTTTCATTCCATTTATTGCTACTGAGTCATGTGGTTTAATTGGTCAGATGAAAGGTAATCATCACTTGGAGAGAGGGGAGGTTTTGTTAAGCAAACCTCAAGTTATGATTTATTTATTTGCCAGTCTTTAAAAGCTGGAATGTCTAGAAGAATTGCTCTGTTTAATAACATACACTTGCCAAGCTGATTTTGCATTAGACGGTTTCTCTGCATCTCACAGTAAGCCTAGCAGTTATCCACACTAAAAATAGTACCATTATAATTAAACCATGAAAATATACTATGCTGAGAGAAATGATACAAAATTTCAAACAGTTGACTGTAGTATTTTAAAGGAAAATAACTCTACTTTCATCTACTTTCAGCCATGAATGATAAAGATACAGAACATGTAAACTCTTTGGTGCATTGAATCATGAAGTTAGCACAAGTGAATGCCTTAATGGTTCTGACTATGGGCATACTAATGTCTCAAAGAGCAAATGGAAGTGATATGTACTTTCAAAAACTGTTGTACACATTCCTTTTCAAATCTGTCTTCACCATTGGCCATTAAAAGTGACTTCAGTATTAGCCCTAGGCAGCCAAGAAATGACTGGCTTTACAATTTGAAAACATGAATGTGATTTAACATATTCTATTTTTCAAAAGTAATTATCAAGATTGCCAAATAGTTTTCATCACGTAGAAAAATGTTCAGAAATCTTTTAAATTCCAAATCTATCTTTCCTTTTAGGCAGACATAAAAAACTGGCAGCCTGCAGTAATACACCTCAGATGCAAAGACGTCAGATATGAAAGAAATGTAATAAAATTAAAAGATTGCCAATTTTTAGTAGTCACCAGGGTAATTTCTGTTAAAGTAACTCTGGAACAGGTCAAAAAATATGCTTCATATTTAGAATCATCTTAAAGTTCAGTTTCACTTCAATGAGTAATTTGCCAAGTTGACTCTCAGACGTTAAAGGCAAGAATGATAGGCTTTCTGATTTCATGAGAACTAAACAAAGACTGATAAGTTTTGATTGAGATTCATTTATGTCTTTTAATAAGATGACACTTCAAGGAACCATGAACCTGCTCACTCTGCAGACCTGTCTTTTGCCTTAGCAATTTACAGATTCAGGTCTAGAGTTTAAAAGTTGAGAGATTTATGGATAAAAAGACAAGGAAAAGTAAGGGTTCTAAATACGTGAAACAGCTATTTCTTTGAGGCATGTAAAAGACAAGCGTAGATAAGTGTCTGTTGGCCAGAATAGCTATTGGCATTACTCCTTAGGCTTAACATCCCATGCACTGTGGAAACTGAAGGTTGACCTTTTGCTCCATCTCTTCCGGGTAAATGTTTTTGCATGATTTAATAGAATGGTTATTTTTTATACAGATGACTGTTAGCCATGCTCTGAGAGGAAAAGAGAAATTTCTGGTAGAAAGGAGCTCTATCAGCCTGGTTGAATAAGCAAAAGACTCCTCTAGCTATCCTAGTTTTTAAGATATTTAAATAAAAAAATCAGAAAATCAGAAAATGAGATTTATTCAAGGGCTATTTTTATGCCTATACAATTACTATTACAATGATTACTTAACCCATAAATAAACGATGTTTGTAGGTGTTATTGGAGAGCTTTAGTAGATGCAGAGCCACCTCTGAGAGATTCACTGAGTTTTGTTGATTCTTACAGTGTTCTGAATTTTTCACAGAAAAACCTATTTTCTCATGTACTTGTAACTGGGCAAGTTTGTGCCACTGACAAATGCAGTCTTTATAGGAAAATGTAAACTTAGAAAATTCCTGTGAATTTCAGCAGTTAAATTTTTATTGTCTTTCACTTATTGTGGCATTTTATTGTGGTATATATGAGATATAATCATATTTCATTTTCATTGTACTCTTCACAGAGATACAGAAAAGCAAATGTATCTTTGCCAATGAGCTTTACTATTAAGATGTCATTGTCATATACCTACAGATTAAAAAATTGAAAGAGTGATAGGCTGTAGAAGGATTAAGATTACAGAATATTAAAAAGAATAACAGTTTCTTTGAGTTTGGGAGAGAGAAAACAGTGTTTATAATGGAGCTGAAATGCATATTTCTTCCCAGTACTCCTTTAACTGAATGGCTGCTCTACAGCTAAGTATTATATATTAGTATTATTATAAGTAATACAGTTTCATACAGCCTCAAAATCTCTTATAATACTTTTATCTCACTTTTAATATTGCAGATATTATTAATTCAAATGATCTTTGGGTTTTTTAGATGGCATAGAAATTTTTGTTTGGTTTGTGAAGTAGTTTAAATTAATATTCGAAGTTTTAATGTTACATATGCCAATGAAATAACTGTTTTGTGAAAAGTACATTCAAGGGGTGACTTCATTAAAGTAAGCTTTAGAATATCACCTTCACCAATATAGGTTTATAGTAGGCCTAAATCCTTTCATGGTACATTTCCATGTTTATACAAAGTTGCCAAAGTATATTCACAAGCATTTAAAGTCACATGACCTTTAGACCTTTAGACTCCGGGCATTTCGAGTGCCAGGTCCCGGGGATGGCAGAGTGCGCTTCAGCACCGCGGACAGCGCCCGACCCCACCCCCCTCCCACCCCCACCACCCCCGCCGTTCAGGCGCTGCTATAGGGGTGAGTAAAAATCGTCTGTATTTTTCAGTGAAATCCTTTTTCGAGGTATAACTATTACTTTTAATATAAATTAGTATTATAGGGGATAGGGGAAAATTTCCTTAAAACAAGGTCAAATGAGAGCGTATTTTTTTGTGACAATAGGATTTCTAAAATACTCAGCCTATGCTCACACATGAGGTATTTTGACCTATTATCATTACTTGAACTATTTTAGGACTTTGGAGTTCTTTCATGGTCTAAGATCCCATTGTAGGGATTGGACAAGCATACAAATTGATCTTTTTCCTGAAGAAGTGTCACTCCATGGATTTGTGATAACCATGAAGAATGGTTTAAGCTGATACAAATATGAGATGCTACTGAAAGGGAGTCTCCCCAGCAACTTCCCTGTCTTGACATTAGTGATCATTTTGATGAGTTAGATCGTGGATCCCAATTAAAAAAATCCATGTGTTTCATCTAGATGCATTCCTAGTTAACTCTTGCACTTTTTCCTCTCCCAATCCCCATGTTTTGGTGCAATGAAATTTTCCTCCAGAGCTGAGAATTGTTGAGCCAGCCCTGCATGCAGGTGTGTGCTAGCTGTTTGACGTGACAAAGCAGGTTTAAGAGATAGAAAGCTTTTAAGGAAATAGAGAGAGAAAAGTAGATACACTCAGCTATATAGCTCTCCAGTATAAGGCATGCTTTAGTAACAGTAAATCCAAAACTGCTGTCAGGTGGATCATGGCTAGAGACAACTGAGGTGAGGCAGACAACTTGTATATTAGTCTTTTGCAACTAATAGCTTCCAGAGTATGAAAGAGCCATTTCAGGATGCTATAAAATTCAGGACAGCCTGGGATGAAAATAAGCAAAACAGATCACCACAAAGAAATTTTTATTGAGCAACAATGTAATAGCCCTTGCTAAATCCAAGCATCCATTCCTTTCATCTTACGGGTTTTTTTCCCTCTGGCTTTTTATAAAGATATAAATGTAATTTATATTTTGCAGAATCAATAATCAAACAGAAAAAAAGTAGGTGCTCTTATTCTCAACCACTTGTAGTGGTGTTTCTGAATAAAGAATTACTTCTTTATTTTTAAACATAATGGCATTAGTACATAGTGAAACAAAGACATCTGGCAGAACCTTTAGTTTTCTGCAATTATTTGTGTACAGATGTATCCAAATACCTACTTCGTTATTTCAAAAAAAAGTTTTGCAGTTTAAATCTCAAACCAATTTTTAAGAATATATAAGCATTCGTTAGTCCTAACCTACTTACTTCATTTAAAAGCTGTATAATCAAGGGCTAATATACGACTATAAAACTGAAATACAGTTTTGACGGCGCAAGAACCCGGCCGAGCTCCCGTCCGCGCCGGCAGGTGGCGCTCGCACGCAGCGTGCCGCCGCCTGCCTCCCCCTCAGCCCTTCCCTCCCCTTCCTCTTTTATTCCCCACAACCAATTTTCTGATCGATGCTGGGATTCAAAGAGTGAATCTCTAGAACAGGAAGCAGGCGAAGTGACTACAGAATACTGCAGAGATTCCTTTGTTGCTTTGATGGGGAGGTTCTTTCTTTACTTCTTCCCTTTTTCATTTCAGTGAAATTAAGAGTTACAAGCTTCTTTTCCCAGAAACCTGAACCTGCAGTAGAAGGAGCCTCATCATCTACAAGTGTATGGATATTTCTTATACCATGATTTTTAATTCTCTTTTGATCAGGTAAGACAATACAATATTTAATTAAAATGCTTAGTCAATAGATTCCAGTTATTTTGTACCAAGATTCCTCTCCTGTGGTGCCACACCTAGCTTTCAATTAATATTAATAGAACAAGAGGAGAGGCAGTAATAGCCATCTTTGCCACTGCATGGATTTTTCATAGTATTTAATTAGGTCTTAGCACAATAATAAAAAATGTTGTTGCTCTTGGGAGTTCTCTGGTCCTATGTATTTTTAAGATTGTGTGTTTATAATTACAATTGAGTTTGTATTTTTCATCCTAATAGTGGTAATTTGTTGCTGTTGTTTTGAGGTGGTCATCCACAAGTGTTCTCTTTTTCTGCTGGAGGCTATATTGGTGCTGTATCCAGAATACAAATTGGACTGTAATTTAAAGCATACAATTAGATCTCTGGGATTACCCAGTTTTAATGCAGAAATGTGCTGTTGCTTCTTTATACCATATTCAGTCAGAGGCTTTCTTTACTTCCTAAATTCATCATTTTGTTTCTGTGAGGTATAGGAGATTTACAGGATTTTCCCCTCCCTCATCTCCCAAAACAGCCTCTCCCTGATGGAAGACAGAATGGAGGACTTCTCTGTGACTAAACATGGTTTTGCACTGCTGCAAATGTCATATGCAACACATGTGTTTTGTAAATCATTTTATAGATATAAGAATGATTTTTTTATTGTAAAAACTTAATTCCATATTGCATGAGAAAGGAAAAAAATATTCCTTTCATTATCTTTTTAGATGATACATACTGGGAGAGACAGCAGAATGACTCAGGAGGTGGGAAGCTCATGCAGTACCCCCTGACTCTTCTTTCAAACCTCCAGTTTTTTTCTTTTACAGCAATAATTTATTTAGTCAGGGAAAAATAATGTAGAAATGCAATGATTTACACAGTCATAAACCAGAGAAAGGGCTCTGTAGTCAGTATGTGAGAAAAAAGAATATGTGATTAGTTTAAATGCATTTTGCTTTCTATTATAAAGTGGTAAGTAGGAAAGCACTTAATCTTACCTGTGAAAAGGTAAACTTTTTTTTTTAGTGGTGATTAGTGAAGCAACAGAAAATTGCCTGTTGGGATTTGAATGCTAGATGCTGCCTTGGCTTTAGATGATTCCCTAGATACATGTGAAATGTTAAGAAGGTTCACAGCATTCTTGCCACCTATGCTCATTTGGATTTTTCTGACCAATGTTTACAATATGTATATATGGGTACGGCTCAGCCATTGTAATGTCTGAAGATATCTTGACTAGATGGTAAAGGATCATCCATTCTTGAATAGATCTGGAGAAAAGACTAATAATCGCATCCAAATGCTCTGCAATTTCCTCCAGTGACAAAAGCATTAAATAAATGACGTTCTCTTATGTCTATAGGCCCCAATTCAACAACAAAAAGGCATGTCAATAGGATGACTCACGTTATTAGTATTAGGCAAGTAGATAAGTACCTGGCTCTGTTCTCTTGATTTTTAGACTACACCAATGTTCAGGGAGAGAATAATTTTTTTTAATCACAGAAATTTTGCAGTGTTCATAAAATGCAGTTAGTAGGGTAAACAAACATATAGCTTTAAGATGAGTTATAGATTTACTTTCACATTTAAAAAATAAAAAGAAAATCCACTTGGCTTCTGCAAGCCTTAAAGGAAAATATTGAAGCTGAATTCTTACAGATTTTGAGTATGTTACTTGTGAACATTAGTCTTGGGGAAATATGAACACATAAATAGTGATATTGCCTCAAAGCATGATCCAGTTACCCTTCAGCAGCAATGAAGTCGGATGTTTCTGGAGGACTTCAAGTGAAAGTTGTCCCCAAAAGAAAGCCGGCCCTGGGAGGGCCTTTTGTGAAACTTAATTTTAGGAGATATTTAAGCCCTCTTGTTAGTATTGTTCATCTGAACTACTCTAATTGAAGTGTACTTTCTATACCTATAAACATCAGATCCTGCAGCAGGGACCAGCAGACCCACTCTGCAGCCAGAGCAAGAGGCCAGCAGCAGTTACGCTGTCAGCGCTGCTTGCTCAGTTTCTTCATCACGGACCTTGATGTGTTGGGTCATGACCTGCAGCCCTGCTCTACCCCTGAGTAGCCCCTAAACTCTCCTGCAGAGGGGACAGAAAGGACACTGAAATCTAATATAGCCTATTTGCTTGAATCGTACTAGGCTCCAAATGCGACTGCAACCCCTTCTTATGCATACAGCTCTCCGCTGGAGCCTGAAAATCATGAACAAGCTTTTTACTGTGTGGCTTCCATTGTTTTAAGGCCATGCACAGCTTCTCCAGAGGACAGTGTGGATCCTTTGCAGCAGCAGACCCTGGTCCTGTACTCCCCCAGGGTGGGAGCAACCTCTCATGCATCAAAGCCCCCCCATTCCTCTCTCTTTGCCCTCGCTTGCTGAGCAGGCATCGGGGATTGTGAAGGCCTCCTTTCTAGAGGCTTCCTGAAGCCACTCGAAATAATCCATTTCTTATGCCTCCTTCTCCTTTCGCTGACACCTACGAGTCTCAGAAGTGCTGGGTTAAAAGACACTTATGCCAATGGTGGACTGAATCTCCTGTTCTTCTTCAAATAATGTACTTGATTTCAAAGAGACATTAATGTGGGGAGGCAAATGGTGGTGTGAACCACTAAATACCATAAGGCTTAGAATCATAAAAAATAGCTAAGGAGGAAAATAATAATTCTGTAATCACTGCATATTAGGGAAGACATGCAGTAAAGAGGGTTTGGGACCAAAATACTGAAAGAGGACAATTTTAAGAAGCATTGAATAACTACGTTCAAGTTATTCAGTTCAAATTCCTGTTGTTTCCAAGCTCACAACATTACCTCTCTTATTTCTGCTTCTGAACCTACTATTGTTCTTTTTTCCTACCCTTACCTCCAATTTGTTAGGCTGCTTCCTCTTCCTGCCTCCAGCTGGTTTGGGACCAGCAGAAGGGCTTTGCTTCTGCTCCTGGTTTCAGCATTTGATGCCTCAGCAGCTATTGCTATCAATTGCACTGAATTGCTAATGCTAGGCAGAAACACAGTCAACATGTGGCAGCTCTGTAAGTATTTATTGCAAGCTGCTAAGAAGCTTTTTCTGAGCGCATTTAGCAATTATTTTAGAGAGATGCTGAGTGGCCAAATTTCAAGAAATTTAAACAGGAACAACAAAATACAGACTCTTATATTGCTTGAGCAGCCTGCTTGACAAAATTCAGAGTAAAGAGATTGTAGCAAAAGTTCTAAAAATATGGCAGGAAATATATTTTAGCGCTGCAGTATTACCAACATACTCATTAAATAATTACAAAAATGGTTTTTAATCTTCCTATTAAAAAACCTAATAACATAGATTCATTGTTCTTGCCTTTTGGTTTTTAAACTTGTAGATTAGTAAAATAATACTTTCAAACTTTTCCTAATAAGCAGACTACAAATGTATTTTTTTCTATTAAGTGGTGAAGTTTTTGTTGTTATAAGCATTCAAGCTGAAAGAATTAAGAAGTATCATGAGGACACATGGATCCACATTGTCAAGTTAAGCTTTTCTTTGTAACTTCATTGAAAGAAGTATCTCACCATTTATAGTGCCATTAAAGAAAGAAATCAGGATGAGACCAACAGCACAAAGAAATTCAGTCCCAACAATTAATGTCTGGCAAAGCTGAAAGCATTAGGAAGAGATTCTCATGATGGAAATTATTAAGCAAACAAAATTTTGTCAGCTCTGTTCATACTATATAGAAAAAAAGATCAAAAAATATTAAAAAATCAGTAATAAATTTTTTAAGTCTTTCTGCATGAAGTTCAGTGATTGTTTCTATATGAAGTTTTCTTGGGTTTTGTGTAATTGCAATTGCAGTTGCTTCTTGATTCTTAGCTCAGATTCCATTGAATGTGGGCAGAATCTGATTTTGGCCAGGTGAGCTCTTGAACTGCTAGCACTAGCCAGTTCTCACTCCTCTTTCTGGACATCCCCACAGCTACTTCCCATTATGCAGCAAAAATGCTGACTTCCACCATCAAGAAAGAGGCTCGTGTTAAAGAACATAATGATTACTCTATGCAGTGTATACTCGGAAAAGCTCATAACATGTAACGTTAGCAGACTGTGTTTTAAGACGATGGATGTCCAGGTTTTGAACATACAGTAAGAGGTCTTCTCGTGGTCTAATGTGGACTTGTCACATAAGAGGAGATGCCTGATTTCTATGCCATATGGTGCTGCTTGTCTGGGCTTAAATGGAGTCGTAACGTACAGCTTTTGAGTATGTTTAGAGGATGTCAAAGGACTCACTTTAGCCAAAAATATTGGGTACAATTCAACCCTGCAGTAAAAAGTACAACTGCAGTAGGTTTAGCCAGCTCTCAGCTTAGTACTATGTTTTCAAATGCAGTGTATGTGCTTTATGGAACTGTACCAACCCACCTGATTATTTTGGCTACTCATTCGGCCTGCTAGCCTATCACTCCATAGCTTTCTGGTCATCGGTACTGAGCTAACTGAATTAAAGCTACAATATTTCCACATCTGCTGCTGTCATTCTTCTGACATTATTACCAGCAGGCTTTGAGTGGGGCAGAAACAGTGTTCCTGTTTGAATGGGGGTTAGTTAGACACTACTTCTTTCTATGCCATCCTCACCACATCTCACCTTCCTCAGAGTAACTGCAAAATCCTGAGCAGATTTTGACCCTAATGCAGTTTTGTTTGATGATAAATGTAAATGACTCACACTGAAATTAGGAGTCTGACTCAAGTTCTCAAAAGCAATACACCATCTTCTAGACTCCTGCATTTTTCTCGGTAGGATCAGAGATATACTAGGAGCCAGATTCCACATATGTATACAAAATGGAGTCACATCCATGCAGAAAAAATTTGATAGTCTGATCTCAAGAAGAATAGTGGCCAGTTTAATGCATCATAAACTTCATACAGATAGAGCAAGGTCAGAAACAAGTGTCCTTGCCCTAGACATTGGTCTGAATTTGCTGTTTAAAAATGAGTTCCATAAATAGATGCCAACAAAAAGAAGGTTGAAGTAGCACCTGAGCATCTAAACAAACGATGTGCTTATAGGGGAGTGTATGGCAAATTTCTATACAACCACAACTATTATGAAACAAGAACTCTGCCCAGGGAATTTGAAATTTGACAGCCTATCTCTAAGTATACTCATTGTATTTTGTTTATTAGTAAATACTTGTACCAGATGCAAACCAGTGGAAAATCCTACCTTTTGGGCCACAAGGCAAGCTTTGTGAGATCAGTTTTCCACACTGGAAGTCTGGCGAGGTTGTTCTAACTGGGACTGTGGCACACAAGGTCATATCACAAGAGGATAACAGGTATATTTGTAGAGTGTGTGAGCTTCATATGCTTTCTCTTTACTGATAGTCAATAATAAAACCATGGAAACTAAAAGATAACTACCGAAACCAGGCAGAATGAAAAAATATTCCTTCTGTAGATGCATTAACCTGAAAGCAGACATGGGGCAAACACTGCATGATTGTATCCAGGCTGAGCTTTCAGTGATGGCTGTGCAAACAAACTGATAGCAAATGTATTCACACAGGTTACATTTTGCAGTGCAGGGGCAGGTTTCCATTTTGTAGAATGGGAAGTAACACAAAACTGCTGACAGCAGACAGCCTCCTAGGTACCGCAATAATACTACTGAAAAATTCTCCTAGCAAAGCAATGAGAATATGCTTTGAAAATGCTGAGATGCAGGATAAGCTGTTTTATTTTTATTTGGTTTCTGCAAAATACTAATAGACGCAACAGAAAATGCCCAATTTTACTATCAGTAGCAATGGTAAGATGCAAATCTTTAACATTATTAAGGAAATCAATTTTGTTAGGAAGCAATAGACTAAGTGTTACTGGGCAGATTTGAGAGTCACTTTTCAATAGAATAACATTTTACATCTTGCAGACAGTTTGCTTTTGTAGTTTTGTTGACTAAACATACACAACAAAATGTTTTCGAGAGTTATTGTTTCAAATTATTTTTTTTCACAATTTTCTGTGAAAGTTAACATTTAAAGCATTTTGCAACATTTGTGACTGTAAAAATATACTTGTGCTTTTGCCAGCTGTAGTTGCTATGAATTACATGATCTTTGATCTGAAGCAAAGCTTCGGCCCTCTAAGCCAAGCTGAAGGCAGGCTAGTCTTTGCACAGAGAGAAATTTGTTACTCTACTCCACCAGTATCCTTCAAGAAAAAACAAATATTAAATTTGAATGTAAGCCTTAGAGTATGAAGATGATGACCTTTAATATTATATAGGACACTTGGGTGCTATTACTCATGTTGATATCTTGCTCTATGGAGTGGCAGAGCCTGGGAACCCAGAAGCATTCTCCATTGCTAGGAAAGGGATTATATGGCTTTTCTCAGTATTGACCTCACTTCCAAATTAATTTAAGGATTCACACGTTCTCAAAATAATCTGTCCTTAGTGAGAGAGATGATGGATACAATGCAGGAATCGAGTGAGCTGGTATAAATATTGTGAAGATGGGCAAACAGCTCTGAAACTGTGATAAGGAAAGGAAATATCCTCTGGGAATCTAAAAGAGAGTGATTGATGGGGGAAAGCAATTTATTGTGGGGCGGGGGAAGTGAAATTTTAGGAGTGTACACAAATTTATTTCATACGAGAAAAAAACAGAATCCATTGTAAAGCAAATATTGAAACGTGTATCTGTGTTCCTGTACAAAGGTGAGCAGTGTGGTGTGCATGGCTCCAGTGGGAAAATTTTGCAGTGGTACAGCTCCAGGTGGCAGGTGATGCTGTGAGCCAGGAATGCTTCTAGGAACTCTTTAGGGAGCTCTTGTATTCCCTCTAATCAGAACCTGTTTTGCTGGCTCAAACATAGTGGGAAAGGATAAACTCTCCTGAGGAGGTTTTCAACATCTGCTCCCTTGCTTTATTCACATGTACCAACAAATGCAAATGAAATATACTCAAAGAAAATTTACAGTTGGAAATTATTCCAAACTGGAGTAAATTGTCAAACTCCACTGAACAAATCTTGGTTCCAAAACACCCAGCTATCATGGGCTGCAGTTGTATTTTAGCCAAGACTTCCGTAGATTATCTTGAACAATCCTTCCTTTCCCCATAGTTATAAAAGGATACTATAATGAACAAGCCTCACCTTTTTTTTTTTTTCAAGTTACCTTGAAACTGAATCTGCTTTTTTAAAGAGAGTGATTGAATTTTACTGCTGTTGGTTCTCTGAGATATGTTTCATGAGGTTTTTTCTCTCTTGTGAAAAAAAATCAGGAGATAGTTAGATTTGGGTAAATATATGGTGTAACTGTTCAGCTTTCCATTTCTGACAAATCCCTATACTTAAAAGGAGAAGCGGCACAGAAGTTTTCTTGACTTCACTACCCAGAAAAGTGATGTCTAAGTATAAAATAAGGCACCCATGTTATTGGAATAATACTTTGCCATCAGGTGACACAGTAAGAGACTCACATGAGTTTGGTGTGTTCCAGCTGAGGGTCATGTTAAATCAGGGGACTGTTATAAGCCACACTGTGCAGTGTCAGAATAAACACTCATAGTGATCTCTCTGGTCCTGTATTTATGAGTCTGGGTTGCTCCCTCAGGCCCTTCAAGTTTCTTGATGGAATAGTGATATTATCTTTCTGTTCTTGCTTAACTGCATATGTCTGCCATA
Organism: Falco biarmicus; assembly: GCF_023638135.1. Classification (NCBI taxonomy): domain Eukaryota; kingdom Metazoa; phylum Chordata; class Aves; order Falconiformes; family Falconidae; genus Falco; species Falco biarmicus. The sequence goes on along the minus strand of NC_079295.1, from coordinate 23,748,485 downwards.
TGCACTTTGTCCCTCAGGATAACTTGATCCATAAATATGATGTTATAGTGTTCAGAATATTCCTAATTTATTTCTTGATCTGACAGGTTATCAGGACACTATAAAAGGCAAGCAGAAACCGGCCCTGGCAAGCTGTTTGTTGGTTTGGTTTTGTTTTTTTTTTTTTAATGGCAATTCTATTTAATCGTGGGCCAATTAACTACTCTGTTTCCTTTCAGATAAAAAAAATCTTCTAAATTTAATAGAGAGTTGTTTGTTGCTTCCTAATGTTGTATATCTGTCTAAGCTTTTCATTACTCAGAGAAACAAACATGCTGGTCAGGTCACCGGGGAGTAGTGGTGATGTTTGCCGTCCTCCTTTGCATGGGAGGCGGAGGGGGGATGAAGCTGTAGCTCTTAAGTGTTCTAATGGTTCCTGCATGATAGGCTGGGAAATGCTGTGTAACACCTGGCTGTTCTGCACAAGTCACCAGCCATATTATTCATCATGGGATCTAATTTCATGCTGTTTGGTTTAATTTTTCCTTTTTGGTTGCCAAATTTTGAATATACATCCAACCTTGTCACACTGGTGACATCTTCATTTAAAAGATATACTTACTCATCTGTAGAGATGCCTGTAGTGTGAAGTTTTGGACAGTTGGTAGAGCTGCAATAAATCATAACTATTAAAATTACAGTAATTAACATACATGCGAAGTACTAGAACAGGAATATTCAGTTCCCGCCCTGCCTCTGTTAATGTGTATCAGTATGCAACATATATTTTCATGTCATTCTGTTTCCAAAACCACATGTGCTTCTGTTTCTCAAAATGTGAAGTGGGAATAATGTTAATAGCTGAAAAATAAATGGCTGATATTTAATAAAGCAGGGCGGAAATAAAAGGTTCCACTAAATATTTCACATTTTTAAAATTGCATTAAAAGTGTGTTAAGTGGCAGATTCAAGCAGTCAGTTATGGGACACTGAACTAAAGCTGTCTTTACATTCTGGAAATCAAACATAAGATTTGTGAAAAGAGTGATTTGAGTGAATTGCCTGCCATCATATTGGAATACTGAGTAGAATTCATCCCATCTCCCTATACAGTGGAGAGAAACAGGCACTTCTAGGGCACAACTTGCCTCCTCGAGGTAGATATCTAAAATGGGTCAGAAGAATTGCTTATCGAAGGACTAATTTTTCTCCAGTGGATATGAAAGGAGTTCAGATTGGCTTAGACGTGCATGCCTACAGATACAGACATCTGACACCACGGAAGGTGAATCCTACTCATGACACAGGTAGAGGTGACATCCAGTTCTCTGGGACAGCATACAGACCTTGCACAAAGGACAGTACTTTTTGCCCACGTAGTTATTGTCCTTTTTCTCCTTCCCACTAGTCACTTCTCCCAATCCACATGCAGCACCAATGAATCAAGGAAGTCTCCAAAACAAATCTCACTGCTTTTAAGAGCTCATTCATATTGTGTACTACAGAAGACAGTGAGTGTTGCATTATAGTATCTACTGACAAATGGACTGAAAGTGAGATCTTCATTCTTGCAAATGCTGTCATTTGAGTCCTCCTTCCTGCAGTAATAAGTGTTTCTTATTGGAGTGTCTGTACACAATTTTAGGGAGATCATACTGATACCCATATGAACAATCAGGAGTTACTGAAGTTATGTTTAAAGATGACAGGTTCAGGGGTCTGTGAAGTATGCATATAGTACTCTATAAACTCAGTTTCAGATCTTATTGTCCATCCCTCCAATTAATTGCAGTCCAGTTATTTCAGCTTTTTATTCCCTTTCTTGCCCATCGAGCCGAAGCTTTTTTGCTTTGTCCTGTCTCAGCTTGCCCCCTTATACTGACTCCTCCCTACCCCTCTTCCCTTTTCCATCACTTTTTCCCAGTCTAGTCTCCTGTGAGGCCAAACTGATCAACCTAGATTATTTTCTTCGTCATAATAATCTGCAAGTCCTTGAGCTTTTCACGTCTCTCCAACCAGCCTCCAGGACTACTACAGCTAATTTTGAGACAATCTCTTTATCCAGGCTGACAGTTCTTCCACATATCACTTCCCTGGAGGTTTTTTCTCCTGCCAGTCTTCAATCCCAGATATGTCTCTGTTTCTTCCTAATTTTTTTTTCTGTATTCTTTCTTCTTTCTGTATTTCCTTCTGGTTTCTTGGTTTTTTTGTTTTGTTTTGTTTTATTATTATTATTATTTTCAAATAACCAATGTATAGGGTCATTAAGAACAGAAAGAGGAAAACATTCCCACTCTTAGGTCAGCACAGTCCACAAAGACTTCAGCTGCAGGAAAATCCTCTCAGCTGGACACTCAAACATCAACAGAAAAGGCATTATCTCTGGAATTCACACCTTTAAACCTCTGGGGTGTTCTTCCAAATATATGCAAACTACTTTTTCAAAAGCTTTCAACTCTGAGTAAATGTTATAGATATCACTCCAACAGAAAAGTCCAAAATGCAGAATGCTGTTATGCAAGAGGTTCTGCAGGGCTTCATATTCATGCTTCGAAAATTGTCAGCTATAAAATTTTAGAAAGAAATATATATCTGTAGCTTTTTCTTAGAAATAGTTGCATCATTTAAGTTGCAGCTTCCATCCAAAAATCAGCCTGAGGCAAAAAAGGAAATTTTAGCCCCAGTGCTTCAAGTTTGGCTTAAGTAAGCAAGGGAAGGGTGGGGGTGGCGGCATAAAACGAAAGGAAAATGGGACAGGTCAAGTATCTCAATAACAAACAGTACCATCAGCCCCATCTGTAATTATTATGAAACAAGACAACCTGTAACTAGTAGCTAGCTTGGACCCATCTGCACTTTATCCCTAAGGATATAGTAACAACTGCTAACCCATAAACCACTGTAAGTCTAAAAGAATATTTAGAAGTAAATATGGGACTTCATCTATGACTTAATTTCCAGTATCACTGAAATGACTTTGCTTCTGGCTTATTTGAAGTGGCATTTCCCTGAAACAAAGCCAGTTCTTCCATTCTAGTGGCAAAGGGAATCTGGTGGAGACCAGGTGTGGGAAAGAAGTTGTGCTTTTCAGTCATGCCTTTTTCTGTTTCTGCCTGCTTCAGAGACCTTGGTATGTTTCCAGGTGCAGTTATATAGTAGGACATGGAGGTAGGGGCATGAGTAGTGCTGATGAGGAAATACAGTCTGTGGCATCTTGCCCTTGGAAGCTGATGGATATCCAGGGAGTTAATGCTTCTTTCAAGCTACGTTAACTCCTGCAGGATCCCCTCGGCAGCTGGTGCTGTGCAGCTGCAGGGAGCCTGTCAGCGGCAGTGCAGTTCCCAGGGGGAAAATTCTCATATGTTATCCATGGAGATGTTTGTTTCCCCTCTGTGGGATGGTCCTCACGCTTTTAGTGTCTATTGTGTTTTGCTTTTAGAAATAAGTTCCTCACGAGGCAGTTGTCTTTGTTACTAATGCACTATCTTTGCAATTGCAGGACTATTTAGAGAATACCCCATTTAGATTCAGATTCTCTTTATTTTGCAGAGTTACAAATTAGATACGTACCTCCTGATGTGCTTTCTATAGACCAAACCTAAGGTCAGGGTTATTTAGCATGTGGTGGAGGAGGTTATTTTTTTTTTTTTAAACATACCAACAGCTTGAAATAAGGGCAACATCTTTTAAAAGGGAAGATGATGTAAAAACCGTCCCAGCATCCAGCTCCCCATGTCTGTTTCTATGGTTTTAGTCACCATTTCGTAGTCAAAAAACCAAACAAACCCCAGAAAAACAACAACCGCCCCCACTTGAAGAAGGGAACTGGCCGCCCGCAGGCAGGCGGCAGCAGCATGGCTGACTGTCCGCACCCAACACAGCCGGTGAACACACCTCACCGGAGGGATGGTGCTCCCCGGTTCCTGCCCGCCTGGGTGGGACAGCCCGGACCGGGCTGGGGACAGCGCTCGCCGGGCTCCAGCCCCTGCCCAGGGCCTCGGCTCCTTCTGGCCGACGCCCCCGGCAGGCGCAGCCACCGCGGAGCGCGGCCCCCCCCGCGCCTGCCTCCCCGCAACCCTGCCGCTACCTACGCTACGCTAAATGCCCGCTCTTTTCCGCCCCTCCTGCCTCCCCCGTTTGATTAGGCCCCGCTGAAGCAGGCTGGGGACGCTTTCCTTCTGGAAAAAATCATCTGCCTGGAGCAGGTTTTCGCGGGGAGTTCCCGCAGCCCGCGGGCGGCGCTGCCGCTGCGCTGCGCTGTCTGCCAGGCCGCAGCGCGGGTGCCGGTGCCGCAGCCGCCGGGCCGGTTGCTACGCAACCGCTCTCCGCTCCCCTCGGCGCCGCTCCGTGCCGGCGGCCCCCGCCGCCATTGCAGAGCCGCGTCCCCTCACAGCCCGGCCGCTCCCCGCCCGCCTCCCCGGCCTGGCTTTTCCCTCGCGGCACCGCGCTGCCCGTCTGCGCTCGTTGCAATCCCGTGTGGCAACGGCAGCCGCGGAGGCCGCGGGCGGCGGCCCGGCTGCCGCACCTGAGGCGCCCGGCGGCGGGGGCGGGCTCTGGAGGCGGCTCGGCTCGGCTCGGCTCGGCACTGCGGCGTGCGCCCGGCCCTGCCCTCCCCCGCGGCTGCCGCAGCGCCCGTGGCGCCGCTCGCCGGCTCCGCCAAGGCCAGAGGAGCCTTTGGGACTGGAGTGGAAGCTGGCTGCAGCCCCTGCGCCCTGGCCTGAGGGGTGCTGGGCCCCTGCGCCCTCGCCTGAGGGGTGCTGGGCCCCTGCGCCCTCGCCTGAGGGGTGCTGGGCCCCTGCGCCCTGGCCTGAGGGGTGCTGGGCCTGGCTTTTCTGTGGCAGCCTGACCTAGGCTCATGTAAACAATAACCACCACAGCAGTTTTGTTTGTAGGTTGTGTTTGCAACAGAAGATGGCAAGAGGCTATAAAAGTGGAAATGTATTTTCCACACCACTTGTCAGTAGGTTCAGAATCACGACTGAAGTTGTTCATCCAAAATTTCTAGGCAGTTGTTAGGGGCATTTTAAAATTTCCCATCAACCTGGCATCCTTTATCCAAAAGGATCTAAATTATATATGACTGAATTTTCTGTAGCCATGCTGTAGTTACGATTAATGGAGATTTTATTCTAAACATCTTTACATAATGCCCATACTGGGAATGTTAAACTCAGGGTTCTGGTTTTTTGGGAAAGAAATCACAGCATGTTTTATTAACAGCATAAGTAATCAGCACATTCTCCTATTCAGGCATCTGGAAATATCTAGCTCATCCCGTACATATGGCACTTCTGTTATCATTACATCTTTGAATTGTATAGTCACTCTCCCCACACAAACACACTAAAAATGGATATATCTCTAGCTTGACACTTACTTATACAAGAATGTACTTGTGGGGATTCATTCTTCACAACAGATATCAGGGCAAAGATTGATTTGATGAAAAGCCCACCTCTGATGGCTGAAAGGCCTTAATCACTTAACCAGCCTCATTAGGGATTTGGCAAATGCTCTTCTCCCATTACTTTGTCTCCCACTTTGCTGTTTGCTTTGGAGACAGTCAGTATGTATCCCTTTTTGTAAAGGGGAAACTTGAACTGTTGTTTTGAATCTTTCCCAGGTGTGAATTGCCCTTTTCTTTTTCCTCTAGTCCTGGAGAACTGGAGGAACTTATCACCTGAGTCTGGCAGAATGCTTGTTTTACTGTACACAGAAAGAGAACGGTATTTTCAACAAGTGAAAAATACCAAATTGTCTAATGCTAGAAAGAAGTACTTTAGGGCGTCTTACCTGAAAAAAACAAGTAACGTTTTTGTTCATTCACTGACATTTGATTGAAAATCAGCAATTGTTCAGAGATCATTTCTGATAAAGAGGAAAATGGAGCATGTAGCTATAACCAAATGCAAGTCATTGCCAATTACTGGCTAACAGTAAGCAAAGATAACAATCAACCGAGTTTTAGCAATGTATTTTTCATACTTCCTTGGAGCACTTCTTGCCATAGCCCTATGGGCAGTACCCTGAAATAACTTTTAGACTGAGAAAACTGATCTGAAAGAACCCCCAAACTTTCCCAATAGAGCTTTTTGTATACCTATTTTCACGCTAGATGACTCTTGCCACATATTTTGCATAAAATGCTGTCCTGATATCCATGTTGAAAGGTGGAGGGTGATCCTGGTCACCTTCTGATCTTGGAAGAGCAGTCCTGAGGCTGCTGTTACTGAATGCTAGCCCTGTTTCATCCCTAGATTTGCTAGGGTTTGGGCATTTTAAGAAACCTTTTTGGTTTTTTATTCTACCTATACTGGGTTCTACACTAGGTACAGGATCCATGCTAATATTTGTTGACTGTACAGTTGTTAAAGCTCTGTTCAGCTTCAGCATTCAGGCACTGAAGGTCTGTTTGTTCATACTCTGGCTCTTTAAGCCCTATTGAGCTTTGCACTTAGGAGAAGCACTAAAATTTGGAAGACACTGTAGGCAGGTAGCTAGTCCTTTGCACTCTAAAAGTGAGGGGACGTATTAAGCCTCTTAATTTCTGTAGTGTGGTGGATCAGCTCTTTGGTCTGTTTGACATCTGGCCACTTATTTGTAGTTTTCAGGCAGACCAGTAAGCTGATACGGCTAAAATGCAGAGATGCAGAAGTGCTCGAAGCCATCACAGTGGGAAATGACCAGGACAAGAATGGGTGGAGAATGGGGCTGTCCCTTCTGACAGCACCACCTTGTATCAGCTTAAGATTTTCAGAAAATGTATTTTCAAAGGTGACTTGCTAGTTATGCATTCATTTAAAATGTTGGACAATGTGTAGGAAGCTGTATTTTTATATAACTCTTCCAAGCCATTTGGAAAAAATTGTTATATAGAAACACCCACTGTTCAAATTCACAATTCAGCACATAGGTACTGGATGAAGAGACCTCTGTCAGAGCTCTGACTACTGATGACACGATGCAGTGTAGCATGAAACACACAAACCTCAGTTGCAGGAAAACTGATTTTTATTTTCTGTCCACTAATTTCAGCAGTGGAGTAGTAAGACCATAAACCTTAACAGATGTACCACACCAGCTGTAAACCTTCCACCTTCATACAGGGCAATCATATACAATCTTTCATGCAGTGCCATGGGGTGCTGACATATCCAGAAGGTCTATAGCCCTTTGAGACAGAACAGGGTTTTTTCCAGCACTTGTTCTACCCATGTATAGGAACAGTAGTGATGCTAGTTGCAAGTAAGAGAATGGACTATGAAATAGCTTTTCTAAATGTGATTGGTTTTATTTCTTTTTGTTGGATTAGGGGAAAATGAAAATGCTGGAAGGAGACAGGGGTGAGCAAAGAGAAACTGGGGGAAGATCTCTCCTATTCCACACCAATGCTTCCTTAGGCGCCCTCGTCTCTTTGTAAAGAAGTCCTTGGGACTTTCCTGCATATGGTGTCACTCTTTTGTATCCTGCACCCCACTGATTCTTCAAGAATTTTCTCAGCCAACAGTGACTGAAATCAAAACCCCATTATTTTCTGCTGCTCTGGTATATAAACAATAAGCTTTTGCTCCCTTGAGGCCCAGGGAGAAACTAACAGCTGGAGCAGCACAAAACAATGAGAAACCTATGCTCATTAAGACCCTAAAACAGTAAGGGCCTGTTACAAGTTTCTTGATTCTCATTCTGATCAGTTTTGCTACAAATCTCACGCTCATCACTGATCTTTCTTTTTACAAGGCCTAGCCTTTCTTAAAGGCCTTGAAGGGTTGCGGTCTGTCTGCTCTGTTCATTCTCTATTTTCACTGGTAAAAGTGAAAATAACACTTTCCTAGCAAGTCCCTCTTGCTGCAGTTTAACCCCACAACCTGTTTGCCTATATGCCTCTTCCTTGGAGGAGCTTTCTAGACATATGAAGACTGTCATTGTCTCCTCCATCAAACTTTTCAATGTAAAATAAAGACAGAAAGAACTCAAATTCCACAATGCCTTGGATGTTTTCTCTTAAGTTTTGTTTTTTATACTGTGGTCTGAATTCTTTCCAGGTGGCCCCATATTTTTTGAAATGCAGTACCCAAGTTGGACATACTGCTCCAACTAGAAGGGTAGAAGATGATTTCACAAGTTTATAAATTTAAGTACTTGCACTTTTTTTCCAAAACTGACAGTTTTCACTCATGCTTGGTATGTAATGCAGTTAAGTACTCTAGATCTTCTCCTGTAGAGCTATTGGTGGGGTTTTGTTCCTCATCCGCTAATTTTTTAGTTGTTTATTCTTGCCTAAATACAAAATGTAGGACTTGTATCTCTTGAATTGCATCATTTTTCAAGACCATTTTGTTATTTGTCAAAACATTTCAAATTCTAATCCTCCAGTTTACCTGTAGCTCTCTCAGTTTCATGGAGTCTGCAAAGCTAACGAACATGTTTTTCAGTCATCTAGATCATCATGAATACTTTAGTAGTATAGTAAGTATTTTAAGTACCAGGGGGGGAAGAGGTGTCAGGAATTTCTTTAGATTCAGTGTACTTGATTAAATGTATACAATTTACAAGTTTGAGTGTATATTACTTACAAGAAGAAAAACCTCCATTTTCCCTCCTCTACCCCTTTTTCTCTTTAAATGCAAAAAATACTACTTCATTTTAGAGTATAAATTTCTGATTTTTTGGCGTTTTTAAGATTAAAGTTCTCAAAGTGGTATTAACGTTATTTGCAAACTACAGCAAGTATCACAGTAACCTACACTTTGCTCAAAGTTGCTTGTCACTGTTATAATTTTGGGACAGATTTTATTTAAAATTTGATTGTTTCAGCACAGAAAGTAGAAATATGCCAATGTAATTTGCTGCTATCACAAAGTTGGGAAGCATTGTCAATGAGCAAGCTATTGGACAAGATGAGCTTGATGACTGATGTTACTGGAATGAGATGAAATTCAGAACTATATAAATGAAAAGTCATGCACTTAGGGACAATTGTAACATAGTATAGGAACACACAGCTGGAGAGTAAAAGGATTACAAAACCCCCGAATGATGGCACGTTGCCACTTGTACATTTTAGTGCTTTGCTTTAACATTGAACGTAGACAGTTAATTTTTATAGATTTCTGAGGAGAATCTGGTAATCTGTTTGCTTTCTGATTTTATTAATCAAGATTGTCTGTAGATGAAGGGCTCCTAGACTGCCAGGAAAAAACTCAGAAGTTTCTCTCAGCTCTGTCCTGTCAAAAATCATTCACCCTCATGCAGATTTTCTTTACATATGACACTGAACACTTCTTTAACTCTGCCCTTTATATGGGCCATGACTGTTTTGCAAAATGATTAAAAGTCAAAGTCCACTTCAAGCTTTCAGATGTGCCAGAGAGGTGGGAAGGTGGATAGCATTGGTGATAGAACTACTCATAAAATGTACCCAGGGCTGTAGGTAGGAAGCTAGACAGCAGCTGGAAATTACATATTACCAGAATTATTCTTGTTCAGTTATTATATTTTAGGTAAATTTTGTCCATGTTTTTTGAAGCAGGTTATGTTGGATTGGTTTTTGATTGGTATTTACTATTTCATTTGATCATTTTCCCTTCCTATATCTACTAATTTTATCTGTTACATTTACTGTAGTATGTAGTATTTAATTTTTTCAATATATTTTTAAGGATTGTTTCTACCTTCTCTAGATGTAGTACTGTGGTCTCCTCTTCAAAAGTATATATATTTCTCTTTTAGACTACAAAGATCGTATTGCATTTCCTACCTGTTCTGTCTCTCTACAATACTTGTTCTTTTCACCTTACAGCCTAGTAAGACTGTACACACAAGAATCTAAGCAATGGGATACAATGTCCCACTAGCTATTTCCTTTTTGTCTTTACTTTTCACTGTCCTTCCTAATACTATGCATGTGGATTGTATAGCATATAGCACTGGTGGAAATCAAATTGAGATCTCAGGTAATTTCAGACTCATACAATAAGAAACAAATAATCAGACACTTAATATACCATTGATGGCAGAACGAAGGTCCTTTTCCATATTGTGAATTAGCCCAGCTTCTCAGGTACTTGGTTTACTGCAACTTTCATCAGTAGCTGCATGCACACATATGTACATATCCACACATATAAATAATGAAAATACTTTTGTAGTTAGAAGCTGCATTACTACTGTGAATCTGTGCTGTCTCATAATCCTCTTACGTGAGACTACAGAGCAGCTCCAAGTAAACCACAGTCCCAATTAGAGCCAGCCAGAAGTTTTCATCCAAAGCTTTTTAACAAAAAAAATATTGGTTACATGGAAGTGTTTACACAATTTCTATTTATTTCATTGAGTCATTTGTGAAATTAGAAAACCTTATCAAATAAAAGACTTTTTAGAAAAGGCTTTTAACATTATTTTAAAATATTGTGTAATGTTTAAATGATCCAAACCCAAATCAATATTTGTGATGTCATTAAATTACATTTCTCATTTGACACATTTTCTTCTTAGTTGCCGAAAATTTCAAAAACAGTGTTTGGATCCAGTCAGACTGTTCATTTTCTCACTACAATTACCAAAGAACCAAATTATCAGTATTTGTCCCTCTCTTCATTGTCCTTTTTTCAAATGCACAGTGGCATTTCTTCAGCTACTGTATTTGTTCCTTCTCCAACCTTTCTCACTTTAGAGTGACCCTTGCTTTTTTTTCTTTTTTACTTTCCACAGCTCCTTTAGTCCACTTCACAGCTGAAGGAAAGGAGATGGCAGAGAGGCAGAAGTAAATGATTGCTTGAAAGTCTGAATCAGGAATGTGTTGCTTGAAAAGTTTGAAAGAGATTTGGGTACGCATAAGACAAGGAGGGAATGACAGAAGATCGATGGTGGGGAAAGAAAGAGGCTAAAAAAGTTTTATTAGTGCAGTGAGAGAAAAGGTATGATAGAATCATAGAATGGTTCGCGTTGGAAGGGACCAACCTGCCATGGGCAGGGACACCTTCCACTAGACCAGGCTGCTCAGTGTCCCATCCACCCTGGTCTCGAACACTGATGAAAATCAGTAAGAATAAGAAAAACAGAGAAAGCAAGAGAGTGAAAAGAAGTAGGATGTCATTTAGGTGATGTGGTGCCCAGAGGTGTTGTCTTACTGATTTGTTACATGGGAGGGGCGTGCAGTGCTCCTGATCATCCAGTCTGGCTCCCTGCTACCGTGGGTGATTTCTGTACAGGCATTCATCACTGCAGTGAACATTCAGAGCTGCCATTCTTTCCTCTCTGGCTTTCCCACATTTAGAAAGAATACATATCAAATATATTGTATGAGTTTACTTTAGAAAACTCATACAAGCTATATCTTAAAATACTCCAGACTGCTGATAATCCAGACCCGGGAACTGCTTTGATGGTACACTGCCTGTGCAACCTCCATTTTTCTGTTTCTCTTACTTTGCTATCCCACCCACTTTCTTTCTGTGTCACCTTCACAGTTTAACAGCTATGGTCTCATCAGCAGTAGCTGCTATATATTCACAAGTATGTTTGAGAATCCTGAGACCTGGCTGGTTATATAAACCCGTGTATTTTAGTCCCAGAGTCTCAGTTTAAGCAAGTGTTCGAGTATGCAAAAATTCTTTACCATTTCTAAAACCGTTTATGGATGTCTATCAGTACCATCTAGTGGCCATAAGAGTTATAGCACTTAGTAGGCTCGCACAGGAAATGCGAGATTTGACTTCAATAACCAGGATCCTTCAGCAGGAAGTTAGGTGTGGTCTGTAGAAGGAGACTTTAAAAAAAAAAAAAAAAAAGGAAAGAAAAAAATGAAAAAGGAAAAGACATGATGGAATTTTAGCTGCAGTCTTCCTTGGTGCCATTCCAAACCCACATAAGTGCAAGATTCTTCACTGGTAATGAATTTTTAATTGTTTCCTGCAGTATTGAAACAGGATTATGCCTTTTATTTTTTTTTTCTTCTTCTGTAATTAACAATAAAATCTAACAGGATTCTGCTGCAGGACCACTTTCATTTTCCTAATTAACCCTTCTACTGCTAATAGTGCAGCTTCCAGCAGCAGTTTGCTACAGACCGTCCATGACAGAATGCACCAGGTGCATTTGCCCGCAATGGAAGAGCATGCTCACGGGGAGACCTGCAGGAGTTGGGATGTGTGTAGATGTCCGTATAGGTGTAAATGGCTGTGTGCGTATGGTTGAAAAGGGGAGGAAAGCATCATGTTGCAATTTATTTAGCGGGCTTCAAAAATACGAATTTGTTGCAGCTGTACTGGAATATGTATATTTAGTGAGACAGTAAAATAGGATCATGCTGATTGTATTTCTAACTATTGTATTGTTTTAATTTGGTAATTGTTTCGTGGGTATATTGTCTTACTCAGAAGTTGTTACTTTTTTGTTGCATTTGCTATATTTTTAATGTGCTTACTCAGGAGGAAGACTCTTAAGAAAGATTCTTGAAGGCTACAGGAAAGATGCCCTTTGTGTTTTCAGATCAAAGTATTTGCATTGGGAATATTTTCCACTTGTTCTTTTTAACTGAACTGTCTGGAGACATTAAGAAGAGATGGGTCTGCTCTTGTTAGTGAAAACTGTGCAAAATATATACAGCCGATATGGTATCAGACATAAAAGATATAAATGCAGTATGTAATGATTAAAGATCATTTTTGTTTAATTCAGCAATTCTTCCAGTGCACAGTATGTTACCAGGCAGGGGATCTGAATACAGGTGCTTATGCCTGAATCTTGTTTCCTGAGCTGGCAGCTTTGCAAAAGCAGCATATTTGTACCCAAAGAAAAAGAGCATCTTGCATTGCTTGCAACTGATCCCTCTGGCCGTACATGGCAGTAGTGGATTCTAGGAGTCATTTCTGGTCCTTGTAGCTAGAGGGAGGGTTAGTCCAAGGTGCAGCTTTTGGGATAATAAGGATAATTGTCTGGAGTCTCACTCCTCAACACAAAACTAGAAACACTTCAGGATTGTTGATTCCTCACACTGAATGCGGTGGAAAACATCTCCTGCTTTATTCACTAGAACAGACAGCATTATCTTTGATAAAGGCAAGATGTTATTGTATTGTATGTGACTTTTTTTTTTTTTAATACAGTCTGTAGAATCGATACTCTATTGTCATAAGCACTAAATGAATTTGAAACTAAATATTTTAAGAATTGATACCTTCAAGACAGCTCTAAGAGGCCAGCTCCAAAGGAAAATGGTTTGTCTTGAAATAAAAACAAATTAAAAAATCTGTTTCACAGCAGCCTCGTCTTGGATGATAATTACTGAATTTAACAAGATGTTCCACAGAAAATTCTATGAAGGTATATTCTTTTGTATTATTTGTAGCTATTTGTGTTGCTCTAAATTTTTTCTGTGTTTTTTTTTTTATATATATATATTTTTAGCACTTTTTTATGAGAGAGGCTAAACAGTAATTAAGAGGTGCAGGATGAAAAGATGGCACAATCAGTGCTGGTACCACCAGGACCTGACAGCTTCCGCTACTTCACAAGAGAATCACTTGCAGCTATTGAACAGCGTGTTAATGAAGAAAAAGCTAAAAAATCCAAACAAGAACGCAAAGACGATGATGATGAAGATGGCCCAAAACCAAATAGCGACTTGGAGGCAGGAAAGACACTGCCATTTATTTATGGCGACATACCTCCAGGAATGGTGTCTGAGCCCTTGGAAGACCTGGACCCATATTATATCAATAAAAAAGTGAGTGTGTTGTATATTTTTATCAGACTTTAAGAAGATTAAAATACAAGGAACCCTCTCACAGGCATAATATTCCCAGTATTTTGGACATGGTCTGTAGGTATTATACATTTCCCCCATTTCATTGGCAGAAATCTTAACTGTAAGAACAGAAGTTAATAATGAAAGTTTGTGGGACCTGGTTTGTTTGTAGAGATGCATTTAGGTTTATTTTAATATACCTGGCATTATACTAAAACTTGTAACTTTCAGTGTTTTACACACAGGAGAAATTAAGAAGTAGCACAGGGGTTATCGTTAGAATTATTATTTTATGAATTGCTGTATTATAGATGCGAAAAGATCATGTCTTCACTATGAAACCCATCTAAAAGGTAGCTGAATGCCTTTTCACTAGCTTTCTTCACAGTCACATGGAAAGTCTAGGTCGCATTCTCTTGTTGCTGGGAAGGATAGGGAAATACGTGAAGGTAATTTCTCAGGATATGCTGAAGATCATCCTCTTCTGTTTTGTACTCTGTAGAGGCATCATATATCTCAGTGAAAAACTTTTCACATCCAGATTTATATTGTTCTATGATTTTTATCAAAGAGATGTTTGAAAGAGGGACAAAAAGAGGAGGCAGGAATTAATCTTGGAGTGTTGGCAGAATGTTGCGTAATTTAAAAAAATATTTTATAGATATGTTCATTTTTGAAAAAATAAACCCACATATTTACTTTCTGTTTAAAGTAACAACAACAATTGTTGTGGCCAAGCACAGAAGTGCTGAACTTTTAGACTTTTGACCAGATGGCCTTGGGTTTCCTCCAGAATTCCAGTAGCTCAGATTCTGGCATCCTATGTATTGCACCATCATTATTTTATCAGTAAAGAACAAATTGCCATTATTTTATTTTCTGTCTTCACAATTTTTTCTTGTGCTTTCTTTTCTTTCCTGTGGAAACTAGCTAGTGAATAAAAACAAGTGAATTTAAAAAACAACCATGAAAGCAAAAAAAAAATACTTCGAAGAAAAAGGAAGAAAACTCCCAGCGATTGTTAGGAGTCAAACTTGAACTAAGTAAAAAAATACAAATTAAGATACCTCCTGCAGGAATTAAGGGTATGCCTCATCACAAATATGTTGAAACAATAACAACATAGGCATACTGTGATAAACTAAACAGACAGAACAGCTTTAAAAAAAAAACAGCTCTACCTTAAATGTTCATTGCAGAATTTCTAAAAACTCAATTTGTGCTACAGGGAATCAAGAGTTAAATTTGAAAACAAAGTTTTCAATTAAATATAATGTTCTACTCCCTTTACTCAAGTGATTTACCCTGTTGAAGTCTGGAAGTAAGGCAAATGGAAGTTGGGTCAAAGTGCTGATCCCTTTCCTTCCTTCTTTCCCAGTTCTGCAGTATCAAAACTCTCAGTTCACTGTTGGAAATCCTAAAGTTAGTACACATATTATCACGCTTTGGAAACTAGAAAAGTAATTCTGCAATTAAGTGTGGACGTAAAGTGAAATCCTGCTGAATTTCTTTTTCCTGATTGAGAAATGCCTATCAGTTGTCTTGATCTTTTCCAAAAGCATAGTGGTTTCTAGTAGATGAGATGTAAGACTCCAAACTATACATGTATTGCCATAGTAATTTCTCCCATTATTTTTCTTGGTGTTCTTTGCATATCTTTGAACATCCTCGTTTAGGTCAGGCTCCATTTAAATTTTTTAATATGTCTTTATGAGTCAGCATCACACAACTGATGCTTCATCAGGTTTTTTTTTTCAGAGTAAAGGGAACAGAAAACATATGAAAAACTTTGATTTGAGGATATATTTTCTTGAACTCCAGGAAGAATAGTAATAGAGTTGAAAAGCAATGGTAGCAAAGAGTACATTACAGACCAATCCTTTCTCCTCTACAACAAAGGACCAGGGCATGGCTTGTGAATCAATGGGTATCTGGGAATGCAAGTATGTTCTGTTTGGAAGCACTGAAATGATTTCAGGCAGGGGGAGGCATTTTGTTTTCAGGATTTCAGCTGCTGTATTTGGCACACCTGCTCAGAAAGTAGAGCATAATTTTTACAAATGCTGCCCTCTGATTCCAGCAGAGGCAGATCATGGCTACTGGCTGTGCTCCAGGTTTGCATGGCTTGTGTTCCCTTTGGGCTTTTTAGGGCTGCCACAATGCTAGATAGATCCACTTACCTTCAAAGAGCATGAACTTTCACACACGTGTAGAAAGAAGTGATGATAGAAATAGAATAGGAATTTCCCCAAATGCATGGAAATCTAAATAATTTTAAAACTTTCTGCATGTTAAATAAAGGCTTTATTCTTTATTTCCCAGGTCTTAAGAAAACTATTACATTTATAAATGCTTCTTAAAATGTTGATAGTATGCATGAGCTATTGCTGAAACTGTGGAGACACAGTGAAAATACATGGATTATTGAATTCTGTATTGGGTAAAAGTAAAGCATAACAGAAGGAAAATAGACAGAATTGCAGGTATGAAACTCACAAGAAATAGTTGAAAAGAGAACCAATACGTTTACTCTTGCCTTAGAGTACAGCAAAAACTGTTCAGTACATCAGTGTAATGTTGAAAACTGGTTATTGAACACTCTTCCTTATTTTCATGAAGGTCATTCATGAAATTTAGATCACTTTGTAAGTACTATTGCCTTAGTGCTTTAATGTGATTAACTAATGCTGGCTATTTGATCAGGGAATGCTGAAGTTTTAATGGCTGTCATGTTTTTTAAAGTTACATACCTCACTATAAGGTACAAATCGTCATATACTAATTCTTCAGAAATTATGTATTATGTATACCTCTCTGTCTTCTAGGTAGCAATATCAGGATTACTTGTAGTATCTAAATGAACTTACTTGAATGTTTTCATGCAACTGTATTTATAGTAATTTGGGTTCTGGACTCTCCTATGTGTGAACTGGACAAGGGAATTGTGATTCTGGGGGAGGTATAAATGGAAGAAGAGTTTCACCAAATATGATTAATGATTAAATGAAAATGATACTGGACTTTAACCTGTAACTTGTTTCTAACTTGGTGCCTTTTAAATGCTTTTTCATTCTGTCTTTTTCCAGACCTTTATAGTATTGAATAAAGGGAAGGCAATATTCCGATTCAGTGCCACCTCTGCCCTGTACATGTTAACTCCTTTCAATCCTCTTAGAAAAATAGCTATTAAGATTTTGGTACATTCATATCCTTTTAAGTGGTTAGTCTAAAACTGTAGTGAATGAGATGTTATGTAGTATTTACATCATTCTCTGGCACATGTCCCAGGATCAATGTGATCTATAGTGTTTTGTCCCTCTTCTCTCTACTATTTGTCTTGCATTCTTTCTGTTATTCCCTTTTTACATTTGTGTTCGTTGCTGGATCTTAATATAGTAGAATCAGAAGATAGACAGCCAGTCATTGCCCTTTACAATTTTTTCCTGTGTCCTTTCCACCCCAACACACCTGTTTTTTCCCTTCCCGCTTATTTTTCCTGTAATCATCATATTTTTTTATCTTTTCCTCTCCTCCACACTTTTCATAAATTGCAGATATATTGCTCAAAATACTTTCAGTTCTTCACTGACACTGTGTGTTAAAAAGCAAATCTTTGATCCCACGTTTGTGCTTGCATGAATATTTGGTGAAAATACGGTTTCATAATTCCTTTCTTTCTGATTCAGATCACAATTGCAGAAGGATAGGTTGATCAACAGCTTAGGCTTCTTGTTTTGTTACGCATTCTCAGTCCTATATGTATCTTACTTGTCTATTTTATCTCTTGATCGTTATTCAATTATGCACTCGTAATTCTGTAGATGTTTTCATTTCAGTCTTCAAGTAGGATGTGAGACTTCCACATTGCAGGTAGACATTTGCAAAACTAAATGGTAATAGTGACTTATGTATTCTTTTGTCTTTTTTAGTGTTTTGATAGCTGACTATAGTAGGCATCCCACTGGTCTGATGCCAAATGCTGATCTGAACAGTGAGGGCATTGACTTCAGCAAGGCTGTTTACTTAAGGAGCAAATACAAAAGTTTGCACACTTACATTTTACAAAAGTCTAACATAAGTGCACTGAAAGTAGTTTTGTGATAACATTACATACAGGGATACTAAGATCGCATAGAATAAATCTTGAAAGGATTTTTTTTTCAATCTTGGTATAATGGAATTCTGATAATTACAATGGTTGTTACATGTTGGATGTGTTATCAATGCTAGCTTACAAATGACTTCAGGATCAATCATGACACTACATAGCCTGTTTTATATTTGCTTGCTACAGGTGTCACTACAAATAATTGTCAGTTATCTGACATTCCTTAGGAAGTTATAGAGCATTATTCAATTACAAGGAATAATGGGAGATCATGGGACTGAGATGGTGGTGAAGAGCTAGAGTCACCAAAGAATGTTAAAAAACATTGTTTAAATTTGTGGGAAGGTATATGCTAGTTATTTTACCACTGATGAAAGAATAGTGACGATTTGCAGCTCTGAGAGGACATTTCATCGAAAAGGATTTTGAAAGCCTATGTAAAATACAGGCTTGTGGAACACTTTAATAACACATGATTTTCTATGTTTTTTAAAAATACCTTTCTCTTCTGCTTTGCTCATATATGAATTACATAGTGAGAAGCTAGATGCTGAGTAAAGAATTTGAAATATATTTACTGAGCAGAAAACCCGAAGAATTGTTGAATGTAATGCCACACAGTTGTTTGAAGGTTGAGAAGGCAGAGGTATTTGCTGTCACTTGAAGGTTTTCTTCATTAATGTAGACATGCAAAGAGAACTTCATGTGGGGAACCTCACAGTACTTCCCACCCCATTATACTTGGACTTCTATTTAGAAACACCATGTGAACCTGCATTTTACAGTTACAGAAGCTAAAGCTCTTCTCATAATCGAGCTTTGTCCTTTCTAGTTTTAGGTTATCGTGCCATCATGTGGACGTTTTGTGCATCATCATTATGGTTTTCATTTTGGTGTTTGTATGTTCATTTCTGAGAAGAATGTAGTCAGTCCAGAGAGTGAAAGGTTGTAGATCCAGAGCAGTTCTGTTAAAATCAGTGGAATTATTTATGACTTGGACCTGTTCTGGAATTCTTTTTAGATTTCTTTTCTTTTAGAATATCATGTGTCTTCCCTCTGCCAACATTTATACTACAAAATCTATATATAAAGCAAACAGTAATAAAATAATTTTATCACTAAGATTTCCCTATGTTCTCTCCTACTATATAATAACTAGCTTTCAATATATGTATTACAATGATCAGCAAAAACATTGATATGTGCCAAATTTTATGGTGAAACATAGAAAAAGAAAAGTCAAGAAAATTTATTTTTCACTGTTTTGTATGAATGATTTAGATCAGATTTGGCTGGATCATCCAAAACAAGTGCCTTTTATGTTATTCTACTAAATTAGGAGCTACTACTTCAAACTTTCACATTTTTATTCAAAAGAAAAAATAATCTAAGGTCTTCTTAAAATTAAGGGTTGGGGCTTTTTTAATATCTTTCATATTTTCTAATTTTTAGTATGTGATTGTTCTCTTTTAGCTATAAAACAGTGACTGTGGAAGCTTTTTACATATTCAGGGCTTTTCCCCGAGTGTAGAGGGATAAATAGCTCCTGATAGTGGAAATCTGCCAAAGCAGTGTGTTATTTGATAGTCTTTTTATGAGATTTTCTGGCTTACATTCCTTAACTCTTAACCTACATTATTCAGCATGCTTATCATGTGCACTATTTTGACCAACTGTGTATTTATGACCATGAGTAACCCTCCAGACTGGACAAAGAATGTAGAGTAAGTTAAATGGATTTTTTTTTTTTAAATAATAATATTCGGTAATCTGAAATAAACTGCTGTAAAATTATTTTATATTTGGGTGGCATCCACTGGCAGCAGCTACCTGGTTGGCATATCCTCTCAACAGATATTCTGATGCTAGTTTCTTCTGTGCAATATTAAGTACATATATTTTACAATGCCTCATTACAAATTGTTCAATGTCCATCCTCTGTTTGCAGTACTAGATGGAGAATGTAAGAAGAGAAGTTAGACTTATGATCATGCAAAAAAGTGTATTATAAATATTTTCCACTGCATTCTATGTTATGTTTGTGCAAAAATGCGGGGAAATACTCTCCCATGTCTGTTGCAATAGCCATTACAGATAAAGGGATCGTGTGATGGATGGCTGTGTTCACTGTAGTGCAGCTTTCCTTTACCAAAGACAATCTAACAATGGAAAGTTTGTATGGAAAAAAAAGAGCTATTAAAAAAGCGTTTAAGTGGTTGGCTAATATTCCCATAGGAAAAGAAAAGGTCTAGCACGGTGTCAGCTACTTGGTGCTGATACACAATTGGTGTATATTTTGTTGTAGTTGCAAGGCTGTAGACCCCAGTGTGAAACGCTGCTCTTCATGGTGCTTCATTTTTGCAATAGCATTTTATACTTCTGCTGCTTCTTCATTCCTAACTGCTTTGGATGATACTTACCTGCTTAAACTTCAGTATTCAAAAGTGAAGTCATAGAGCTGTTAAAGTCAATGCAGGCATCCTCATTTTGAGTTCGATATGAACATGTATGTATTCAGGATGTCTACCATCTAGTAAATATTTATGAATAAAGATATCTAGCTTCAGTATTTCTTTATGTCATTATATTGTACCATTTAGATATACAACAGATGTCTGTTGAGTAAAGTTGTGCAGGAAAGAAATTTTTTAGTAATTAAACTGAAAATACTAACATTGGAAAAATCATTTCAGTTTGACTCAAGTTTGAAAACCATTTCAAACCTTTAAATAGTTTAATTTGAATTCTTTTTTCATTAAAAATATAAATGAAACTATATTTCAAGATGACATCATTTGCAGGTAGCAAATTGAAATTACTCAGAATGCCAGAATTAAATATTATTACTTTTTAAATTTCAACCACATTTTTTAGTCAAAATGAGTAGCTGAATTTTATTTGTATTTGTAAAAAATGTTTAGTTGCTCTTACACAGGATTTTGCATCTGGAAACTCTTGGTTCATTTAGGTACTATGCCTGTCTTGCTGAAGGTGAAGTACTGGATACAGCTACTCTGTAACAAAGCCAAAGAGGACTGATGAGGGTTGGCACACTGCCAGCTCATGGTACTAAACATTTCAGCATAAAAATAACATTGAAGGAAGACATTTTTAGTCTGGAAACAAATTCTGAAATCCTAACATGATCTATCCGCATGTTTTGTTATAACATGGATTCAGATTGGACATAAACATGCATCAATGATGTAACCAGGAGTTTTGTAGCTGTCTTACTGTACAGATTATAGAATTTGAACTTAAGCTATGGGTTGTCATATAGTCTTTCAATCATAATTTTATTCCTCCTTCCTTATGGTATGCATTCTGCAGATGTTTAAAGTTGGTTGTAACTGCCATTAAATTCTTAGGCAACTTAAAAAGAAGAAAATGAGAATAAAGCAACTAAAGAGCATCATGTGTAAAACTAACATTTGTGTGTTTCTGTAAACTCTGTCTTGCATATTTTCCTCAGATACACATTCACTGGAATTTATACCTTTGAATCCCTCATTAAAATTCTTGCAAGGGGCTTCTGTTTAGAAGATTTTACGTTTCTTCGAGACCCATGGAATTGGCTAGATTTCACTGTCATTACATTTGCGTAAGTCTTCTACTTATTTTTTTATAAAAATATCTTCTGATAGCATGAAATTAGTGACTAAAAATTGCCTCATATTTTGTCAGCCAGAACATTTGGAGCCTGGACTTCCTGCAGTTTCAATATGTTTCTTTTACCTCTTTTACACATTTTAGTATTTCTAACTAAGCATGTGCTGCAGAGGCCAGCATGGTGTGCCAGCCCATTAGGATTGTGAATGCCATCAGCCTGAACTGTTCATATCCTGTCTCCTTTCTGCATCCCAGAATTAAAGGAATCCTTTTGACTTCCTGCTATAAGCTGACCAAATTAGGTTTCAAACACCAAGTCAATGTGGTTTATTTTGATAAAACATATTTTAATTTCATGGTCAGGAGCATATTTATAACACAGGCAAAATACAGTGAATGGTGAAGAGGTCTTGATCAAAGACCCAAGCAAATAGGATAAAATCTGCCTCAATTCTGAGTAACTGTGATTTAATCCTACAGGTATGTAACAGAATTTGTAAACCTAGGCAATGTTTCAGCTCTTCGAACTTTCAGAGTATTGAGAGCTTTGAAAACTATTTCTGTAATCCCAGGTAAGAAGTAGTTGGTGTAAGGTGTTAGGCCCCTCGTATCTCCAACTGTTATTTGTGTGCTGTCATTGTGTTTGTGTGTGAACTCCCCTATTACAGATATGTGACAGAGTTTGTGGACCTGGGCAATGTCTCAGCGTTGAGAACATTCAGAGTTCTCCGAGCTTTGAAAACAATATCAGTCATTCCAGGTGAGAGCTAGGTTAAACACTGAGGCTGACTTTTGTTCTACAAAGGCTGTACTCACATTTTTAAAGCATAAGCCTTGTTTGCTGCACATTGTTAACAAAATAAAAAAGCAGGAATCAAGACATGTAATTTTATTTAAATTGATTCTTGCTTATATTACTTGTATTTTCCTTTCAAAAAAGGTCAGCCTTTGAGTTTAACAAATTCTTGCATGAGATATTTGCAGTAAACAGCCTATGTGATTTGCATCTTATGACATCAAGCTTTCCTGTACGTGTTTTAAATATAAGTTATTTTTAAGCTTTCATACTGATGCAAATTTTATCATTTATTGCAGGCACTTGATATAGCAACTCAATTCAGTTTTAAGTCATGTATAAAAAATTAAACTCTAAAGGATAGCATGGACCATGCATGGGGTATTTTTTTAAAGATGTCTTTCTTCTCCAAACCATCACCCCTCTTATGATATCATTCAAATATGCACTTATAATGTCTTGGTACTGGGTTTACTAATGCAGAATACTTTTCAAAAGGTTCATATAAGAAAGGTTTGGGCAAGAAGCATCAGCTACAGTAACGATGCTTTTCTATGCAGGGTTGAGATATAGCATGAATAATAAAATCACTTGTTTTGGCATAAACAATATGTTTGGTATATGTAGTTTTTATTTCTGTACACTGTAAAACAGGCATAAACTTACAGCTTTTCATTCATCTTCACAAGTAATAAGGCTTTTCATGAAAATTACTGTATAATAAATATTAGACTCATTTAGTTGTCATTTTGCATGAAATCTTTATCTTGTCAGGTAAAAGCACTTGAATTTTTGTGTGTTTAGTATCTGTTTAACATCATAATAAAAATCTTTTCTCTTTGCAGGCTTGAAGACTATTGTGGGAGCCCTAATTCAGTCTGTGAAGAAGCTCTCGGATGTAATGATCCTGACTGTGTTTTGTCTGAGTGTATTTGCACTAATAGGGCTGCAGCTGTTCATGGGCAACTTGAGGAATAAATGCCTGCAGTGGCCTCCAGACAATTCTACTTTTGAAACAACTGTTATTTCCTACTTTAATAGCTCTATAGGTGAAAATGGTACATATATTAATACAACAATGACAACATTTAACTGGGATGAGTACATCGAAGACAGAAGTAAGAGTTAATTGTATAATCTACTTCATTGATTTTTCTGGAAATTTTTTAAACAGATACAAAAGCATCAGTATCTGTTGCATTTAAAATGGTGTAATCTGTCAAAAAGATATAAAAGCACTCATTTAGTGTAGTAAATAAAAGAACAGTCATAATGTAGTTTAACATACTCATAATATTGTGTTTGGTACAAAAATACCTTTTTTACCTTTTACTGAGTATGACTTTTAGAGTAAATCCCCATTGCGGTACAAAGCAGAAATTTCCGTGCTAGCTTCAAGCTTCCTGAAGTAGTGTGACAGTCCTACCTAATATGGGATCTAAAAAAGTATAGCTACAGTAGCGCAAGATAATGCCCAATATCATAAATCCACATTTGAAGATCAGTTAGCTCATGAATCCTGTCATAGCACGTAAATGCAGCTGCATTGTTTCCTCTGGAACTTGGTGTTTCTACAGTATAGTCCCTTGCACAGCATAGACATGCCTTGATGAGAGTGCTGATGATTTATTCCGTGCTTGTTCTTCTAGCAAAATAAGAACTAGATTTCATATCATGTGTCTTCTAATTCGTTTCTTACCTGTGGAAAATCAAAAAAATAGCATTTTGGTCTCCTTTGTACCTTATAATACAGTATTTTCACTGCTTTAGGTAGTTAACTTCACTACTGTGTTAATGAAAACTGTTTTAAAATTCAGACAGAACAACTCTGAACATATCTATGGGAGATTGCTATTCTGTCTTTCGTCATGGTAAACAGCTTCAGTCTCTCCTGTTTATTCAGTGTTTTCTATTTATTTTAGTGTATTAGAGTTTTAACTTTGTAATTAGGCATAATCTTAATTTTTTTATAAAGTCTGTATAAATGTAACTGATGCCTGTATCACTGGAAGTTAGGAAACCTCAGTTTGACAGCTAAATGCTTTTGGATCCAAGTCTCATTGCCTTATAATCTTTTAATACACTTATCTCAGCATGCTTGTAGTATCATAGAAATGTCATCTTGGAGAAGAGCTTGGATGACAACCTATTCTTACAAACGTCTGAAGAACAGTTTCTATTCCATTCCCCTTTAGCTGTTTCTGGTACTACAGAACACAAATAGAAAGGTTTTTTTTAAAAATGTCTAATGTAAATTTTCCTGATTTCAGATTGAATATATTACTGCTTCTCCTGTGGTCTTAGAAATAAGATAATCTTAGACTACTTTCTATTAGTCTGTATGATATTTTAAAACCTTTATCTTCTTTATTTCTGGTCTTTTCTAAACCAAGCAATCCTATTTTCTGTTTTACATTTTATAAACCTTTTTTCACATTTCTTTGCTTTTTTGGACTCTTTGCAATTAGTCTGGGATTTGGGTTGGTTTGGGTTTTGGTTTTGGTTTTTTTTATGGTTTTGGTTTTGATTTTTTTTTTTAATAAGATGCTCAAGTCTGGTACTTCTCTAATAAAGGGACAAATCAGAAGTAATTATCTCACGTGCCATATATGAAACATTCCTGTTAACACATCTGAAAACTTATATCATTTTTATATCAGCACTGTATTGTTGATTCACAGTCAACTTGCAGTTCTTGAGTCACTGCATCTTTTTGTACAGCAGTGGCTGTGGCCAGATCCTGTCTATTTTGCATTTACGTATTTGATTTTGCCTTGTCAGCTGTAGCATTTTCCACTTGTCTCTGTTGAAATAAATCAAATTGCTTTTGGACCAGCTTGTCAGTTTGTAAAGGTCATTCTAAATTTCAATCATCTTCTCTCCTAGCTTGATGTCTTCAGAATACTTGATGCATTTTTTCTATTATTTCATGTCTTGAGTTGGTAATGAAACTTGTTGTGAATGTATAGCACAAATCCCTGGAGGATGTTTAGAACGATGCCCTTGTGAATTGACATTGCGCCACTGGCAATTGCTCTCTGAGAATCTTTTTTCATATATTTTGTGATGATTCCAGCCAGAACGTATCTCCTTTATTTGCTTATGAAAGTGTCATGTAGGACTTGCACCCATGACTGTTGTCCTGTTACTAAGTTGGCAGGAGACAGGAATAGTTTTATATATGATGTATTTTTTACAAACTCATATGGACTATCTTTATTACTTGATCATCATCATCTTTGTATTGAGATAATTATTATGTAAATGTTTTCCAAAATAGTGGGCTGAGAATTGAGCTGACTGGATGGTTTAACAGGATCATTTGCTTACCAGTGGAGGAGCTGTGCCACGTAAGAACGTGAATTAGGCCCACAGACAGTTTTGAAAATCCAGCTTGGAGCCTATCTGCATCTTTAAGCTCTTTAAGTAGGGGTTAGATCTCTCACAAGGCATGACTATGTGAGCACTGGAATGTCTGAAAATCCACTATTTTCTTATCTGATATCTGAGGGTAGATTGCAGATGCCTAAGTTATTCACATAATATACCTCTCTCTAAAGTAAGCTGATTTTATGCTGTCTCTGTTGTATGCTGGTGGTGACAGAGGAGAAGCGGTCAATAGGAATTGGTTGCAATTGTCTTCTTGTCTCCTTAGCATTAGCCCTCAGTTAGTTCATGCCAGCTAAGCTAGTTCATGCCAGCTGGAAGTGAATCTCAAAGGAACCATCTGCTTCCTGGGAACAGCTAGAACATACCTAATTCTGGCAACTTTAGCTTAATATGCCACCTGACCCAAAAATCTCCACTAGAGATTCCCATTTTACCTTAAAAATTCCAAACTAGGAATTGATGGCAAATTGATTTTCTCTTTCTGCCTCAAAACATAACAAAGAAAAGAAAACAATGTGCCAGGGGCTTTTAAGACTTCCACCTCTTTAAATTATATTTTACCTTATTTTAGTAGTTAGCCTATTGGCAAAATACATATAGATATTTCAAGTACATTCCTCTGCTATAGAATTTTGTGTAGTAATTTTTTGTAATGTACAATAAAAGCCTGGTTTCTCCCTCAGCTGCTCAAGTCAAGATCCAGTTAGCAATTTCTTATGCATGTTGTGTTATGTTTTCATGCTGCAAAAATTTCAGTACTTTTTCAAGTAATATTTGGATAAAATAGTATGTAATGAAATAACACTACATGATATATATGAAAATGCATGAACAAAGGCAGGGAATCGCCCTCATCCTTTGTCTTGGTTTGCTGCTATTTGTTCACTCATTTGTTGACATAAACAATTTGGTATTCCACCCATTGTATCTTACTAATTTGGGTAGGCTACTGAGAATTATCTGTACAACTACCTTTCTATTTTCTAAAGAAAGGCCAGCTTCAAGACTCTATAGTCAAAACAGTATTTTTCATGCTTTTTTTTATTCCTAATCATTATATATTGCAGTTAAACTGTTAGCTCTGCTTATTTCTGTAAAGTGTAAAGGTCTGTATCATTGCTCAATTTCCATTTGGTATAAATGATCTTTCTCATAACCTTTTTCATTTATTTTTTTTTAAAACAGGTCATTTCTACTTCTTGGAAGGACAAAATGATGCTCTGCTGTGTGGCAATAGCTCAGATGCAGGGTAAGAAAATGATCATCGTTTTTCATCATGCATCAAGAAAAAATAATTAGCTACTTAGAATAGCTCAGGTGGTCAACTGTCGTATCAACTGTACATGCAGTTGCAAATTACCAATGTTTTGCCATTGAAGCTATACCTGAATATAACCATCTATGTGATTTGAGTTTACACAGGCACCTTCATCAGCATCTTAGGCTAATTTTGTAGACGTAACCACATGATTGCTATGTGCATAAATGTTGCTGCTAGCTTGCTGACAACTGTTTATCATCAGCCATGCTAGTTGACATTCTCTTTTCCTGGTAGAGATGTGTTGATATGACAGATTGTGGGGAAGGGTAGATTGCTATTAGTTATATTATTGAAGTATTAAAATATCATTAGGAAATGGAATTAACATTTGAAAACCAGTAAGACATATATTTTTATCTTAGGTATGTAGAATAAAATTTTACTTGTTCATAATTTCATTAGCAATTGGTACTCCTGAACAATTTTGTGATTTACTATAGCATATCGTAATTTAGAGTAGTTGTTAAAAATAGCATTTCCTCTTCTTTTGTAGTCAATGTCCAGAAGGATATATATGTGTGAAAGCTGGTAGAAACCCCAACTATGGCTACACAAGTTTTGATACATTCAGTTGGGCATTCTTGTCACTGTTTCGATTGATGACTCAGGACTTTTGGGAGAATCTTTACCAGCTGGTGAGGACTTATTAAAATAAACAGCACCATCACCAATACCATTACTACATAGTACTTGCATAGTTATTTTCATTCCCATGTCCCTAAGGTCTTTGGGACAGAAATCATCTTTTATTTTGTATATGTAAGCTGTCTAAAACAATAGGGCCCTTGTTCATGATTTAGGTTCTCATGTGCTACTCAAATACATAATAGGAAATAGCTGCTATTTTTTAAGGTGGTTAAGCGTTATTGTTTCTTTTCACAAGTGAGTAAATGAACTTAAGTTGTTAAAGCTTCTTACCCAAACATGCTGTAAATAGATGCGAGTTAAATTGATTTGAAGTTAGTACAAATACGTTGTCTTTAAAAAGGTTACATCTTGTCCCTGAACTACATGTATCCTTAACCTGAAGGACAGTGATGTTGTGCAACGTGACATTTTGTATACTGCACTGTCTTTGTGGCATTGTAGTTTGGGACTGATGAGACAAGAAGGTAAGATGCTGGTTAGTGGCCCCACTACTGTTAGATTTAAAGGCTGTAATATAGACAATATAGTGGGGGCAGCAACTGCTACTCATTGGCAGAAGTTCTGAAGTATTCAAGCTACAGAATCTTACTTACCTTGACCATAGTATACACAAAACTTGGATTTTTGTATACATAGCCTGGATATAATCCTATTTGTATATGGAAAAAATAATTTTGTGCTAATACAAAACAATCTTATAATGTGTTTCTAGATCATGACACAGATGCTACCATATTACGCAACAGTATTTAAAAGTCTGCTAAAAATGTGAATTACCTCTTTTTCTCCAGACACTGCGTGCTGCCGGGAAAACATACATGATATTTTTTGTTTTGGTCATTTTCCTGGGTTCTTTCTACCTGATTAACTTGATCCTGGCTGTGGTCGCCATGGCCTATGAAGAACAAAATCAAGCAACCATGGAAGAAGCAGAACAGAAAGAAGCAGAATTTCAGCAAATGCTGGAACAACTGAAAAAGCAACAGGAAGAAGCTCAGGTATCCCTGTAAAGTAAAATTCCTTCTTCCATTCATGACTGTGATTGGATACTTTATGTCTACATATCAGAATACTTCTACTCCCCTACTCCTAACAATAGATTAGCTTCAGCCTTATAAATTCCTTTGTTTTGCAAACAGTCTTTAATGTTTTCCATTGCACTGCTTCTGCTGGCTTGAGTGAACCTGTTAATTCGTGGCAAAAAATGATAATAAGCCAAAGTACTGGATTTTCAAATTGGAGATGGAAATTAGCTTTTTTACTGAGCACTTGAACAAGTTGCTCAGAGTGCTTGTGGCATCACCATCCCTGACGATAATCAAAAGCTGTTTGGATGTGGTTCTGGTTGCCTGCTTTAGGTGATCCTGTCTGTTCTGGGGAGTTGGACACGATGGCATCCAGAGGTTCCTTTCCAACCTCAACCATTCTGTGATTCTGTGAAATGGAGATGGAGATGTGGGGGAGAAAATCCCAGGAATTCTGCTTATTTCAGCAACAAAAGCAAATGTATTTGAGTGGTTGTGGAAGAAATATTTTGCTTCAGCAATATTTGGGTTTTTTTACTCCTTTCCCAGCTCTCACAGCAGAAAGCCGTAGTGCTTCAGTTTTAAAGAAAACGGGAAAAAATTGAGAAACTGGGGAAATGCTTCTGTGGTACAGAAATCATGATTACATACTGCTTTGAATTTCCTTTTCATTTTTTGAAGACTCTGAAAACTTTAATAGGATAATTGATAATGTCTGCTTGGTGTGTAGCCACATAGAGCAGAAGGTGCTCTGTGTCTTCCATGTAAGCACATGACTAGTCAGCAATAGGGGGTTTTGTTTGGTTGGTTAGGTTTTTTCTACCACAACTTATAAATAACTGTCAATCAAATCCTCCACAAATGTTTGAAACTTCAAACAACAACAGGCCTCTAATAGCCTGCAATTTAACTCAAATCTCTGATAATGATTTGCAAAACTGAGACAAGCAATGTTACACCAGATCTGTAGTAGACTAGAGAGCATTCAAAGTCCAGCAAAATGATGTAAGAAAGTGTTGCTTTCTGTTAACAGGGATTTTTCCTGTTGTTTGAGCTTTGATCCCTTCCTTTTACATAGTATTTCAGGTGAAAAATTCATTGCAACATATTCCTCCCATCTAAAACAGATGCTTGTTAACTCGGTTCTCTGACAGCACAGTTTTCCCTTGGGCTTCTCTAGCTCCTGGTTTACAGAGCAGTGGCAAATTACGGTTCCTGTGCTATTTCACAATTTATACTTGTAAGGATATGCTGGGTTCAGTGAAGTGGGATCATTGCTTTTATTTAAAAGTATTTTTTTTTAAGAATGGCAATAAATTTAAAATAGTGAGTGGTGTGTGTTGGTATAAATGTTGTAAATTGCATATGTGCTTGTACATATAGGCAGCAGCAGCAGCTGCAGCAGCTGACTCAAGAGATTATAGTGGAGTAGGTGGAATAGGTGGATTCTCCGAAAGTTCTTCTGAGGCGTCAAAACTGAGCTCAAAGAGTGCTAAAGAGAGGAGGAACAGAAGAAAGAAAAAAAAGCAAAAAGAACAATCTGAAGGCGAGGAGAAGGACGGGGAAGAATTTCACAAATCTGAATCAGAGGACAGCATCAAAAGGAAAGGTTTCCGATTTTCCATTGAAGGGAATAGACTGACTTATGAAAAGAAATTCTCTTCCCCACACCAGGTACCATAGTATTATTACCTCTTAAACACCTTTGTTGTTTGCTTATCATACAAAATGAAACACTATAAAGTAGTTTGGTCAATTCTTGCAAAAGATACTACAGATTCTTTAATACCTTAGATCAAAGTATGACCAAGTTAATATTTGCAGCCAAAGATGAAACTGTAAGAATTTGAGATATTTTGTTTCATTCTTCATTTGTGTGAAAAATCAAAATAATGTGTATTAATTAAAATGAGTTGTATTTCAACTTTCTTAATGAAAATGGACCTATCTCCCCATCAAGATGGATGTATTCAGCATTATCAGTGGATTCAAAATTTGGTGCACACATACAAAGGAATTTAATGTTTTACATGAGAAAGGTACTAAAATGTGGGATGCAAAAACCCCCGTAGAAATTGCATAAATGTTCATGTGAAATCTGACAAATTAATTGATATTAGACCGTTAATTGTGTTATCTTCAAGAAGGTGGAAATATGTGTGGCAACGTGTCCTTGCATGTGTTCTCTTACATTGAAACACCATGACTCAGTGCCATCTGCATCTCTCCATCCAGACATCTATTTAATTTGTTAGTTTTGTTATATTACCCCTTCTAAACTTTTCAGAGCTCCTTTTCATTTGCCGACCTCCGACTCTCTCCTCTTCAGCACTTCCAAGGCCAGATCTCACATCCACTCTCCTTTTGCTGCTCCTTTGTGTGCCTCAATATGCTGCTTCCTTTTATGTCCACCTTCTTGATTCTCCCTGGTCTTTATGACTTGCTTTCTCCCTCCTTTTAGTCACTGTTACTAAACTCATTCCTTCCTTTTTAATCCTCTTCTGTTACTGTCTCTGGAAAGCCTGTTTCATCCCTAAATAGATCATGAGCATTCATATTCTCTTCATGTATCACTTTCTCCAGCTCCCATTCTCAAAGAAGCTCAGACCTCTTCATCCAATATTTTATTAAGGACTCTCCTTGTTAGATCAGACTGTGGTGGGAAATAACACTTCTAGCTTCCTGCTTCTGGCAAGTTAACTCCTCCTTCCACTTACTTCCTAATGTACTTCCTTTTTTAATAGTACTGCATCCTTCCCCACCACCCCCTGCCACCCTTGGTCTACCACCATTTTGTGTTGTTAACTGTCTAGCTAATCTCTGTAAGACTTCACTGCTGAATTGAGTTAGTTCATGATTCATTCTGTTCCTTATGCAGATTTTCACACCTATATCCATTGACTTCAACTTTGTGTTGAAGACCCATCTAATCCCTTAGGTACATATTCTTCCTTGTGTCTTCATTCAGACTGCAGCCTTATTCAACTGCAGCTCAATTCATCCATCTGGTAAGAAATGAAGCATTCCTCATACAATTTGCTTCTCTTACCTTTCATCTCCAAGTTCATTTACAGCTGTTTACTCTGACAGTCTAGCAATCCCCTCCCCTCTGGTTTTCCAGCTCTAGTTCCTTTTCACTCTGGATTCTAGCCACTCAACAGAAATTCCACTCACCAGTTTTTAATAACCTTTTTCTAGACAAAACTCAAGTTTGTATCTCATTTTGACTTTTTCCTTGACATTTCACTTGCCTTCAATGTAACCAGCCATTATGTTCTTCTTGAAAACTTATTCTTCCTAATGTTCATTATTTCATTTCCTCTCGGTTCTCCTGGTGTAGTTATGCTTTAGAAGATTCTTTTACCCCTTTATCCCATTGACAGTTTTCTAAGGGATTTCCACATGTCCTTTTGATAGTTCCTTCTCTCTTTCCTTTTCTTTTTCCTTTTCTTTTTTTTAAACTCTAAATGTACAATTGTAAATCATTTTTAACTTGGACCTTTTTCCATGTCCCAGTTACTGCTGTATTCATCAACAATGTTGTTGCAAAGAGCACTAACCTATCTCATTGCTTTTACCTAATCTGCTAGTAAACATAATCTAACTAAAGATATTTTAATACCATAAAACGAACTGTGCCTAAAGTTCCCTCCAACCCACCTTGTGTACTTTACAGTAAACAAGTCCCAGCTTTGATTGACCCATGCCAGCATTCATAACCTCCTGTTAAATTTTCAAAAGTTTCTTTGAGCTCTTTCTGGTATGCTGCCCCTCATGCTTGGAAGAAGCTCCCATGGGTTTCCACAGAACACTTCATTGCTTTCCTCAAATCCCTCTTTAAAACTCTCTTTTACCATGCTGCCTACAGAAAGCTTGACAGGGAAGTGACTTCAGGTGAGCTAAGACCACTGTTTATCATACCCATCAATTTTGCCTCCTTGTATTCCCTCTCTTTTTGTTTCCATCTGTTGTGTTACGCTTAGATAAGAAGTTCCTTGCAGAGTGCCTTTTTGTTCTGCATTTTGCAGTACCTAGAACAATGGGGCTCAGGTCCATAAAGATAAGTTGCAGAAGAGAAACAAAGACACTGCTTTGTTATTTATCATCTCTGCTGTTCATAGAGGTCTTGGGTGAAATCAGGTACTAATGCTAATCAATCAAGTCAAGAGAATCATTGATATGAATTAAAGTTAACAATCTGTAAAATTGTTTGCAAGATTAGAGCAAAATTTGCAAGATTATTTGCAAGATTAGGGATTTTTACTCTGATCTTGATGGCAGAATGTTTACTCACATGGGTAAATTGGCAAACATTAGTGAGACTACTTATACAAAATTACAGGCATATGTTTGCATATTCAGGATAGCTAAGACAAACAAAAGATAAGATAACAAAAAACTTATTGTGGCCTACTTGACTGGTATCTGGGGAAAAAAAAAGTATGTTTATTAAACTAGGCAGTATTTGGAGCTACCTTTGTGTGCAGACTAAGTCACAGGAAACCTGCCTAAAATGTTATTTACTCAGCCTGTTGGACTAATGCCAACCTGGGATAAATAGTGTCTAGATGTGCTTGCTCAGTTTATGAACAATTGGTAATAAACCGGGCAGAATGGCAGAGGAAATAAGTCTGTCAAGCAGTTTCTTTTACTCTAATTAAACCAATGATTTAATATATCTGAAGTGGTGAAACAACTAGTCTTTGTCTGTCACTTATGTGCTCTTTGTTTACTACCCAAAAGGGAGGGTACAGGGGTGGGGGGTGAGGAGGGCTGTACCAGTTCATTTCTTTGTAGATGACCTTACCCTTAAGACATATTAACACTGTGGTTTTTTCCTCTGTATGAAAACATTATATTTTAAATTATTTTTATCTGATAAACATTGTTTTTATTTGCCTACAGTCTTTGCTGAGCATTCGAGGCTCCCTGTTTTCCCCAAGACGCAATAGCAGAACAAGTCTTTTCAGCTTCAGAGGTCGAGCAAAAGATGTAGGATCAGAAAATGACTTTGCTGATGATGAGCACAGCACTTTTGAAGACAATGAGAGCAGAAGAGATTCTCTCTTTGTTCCTCATAGACATGGTGAACGGCGCAACAGTAACATTAGTCAGGCCAGTAGGTCATCCAGGACAGTACCTCCACTTCCAGCAAACGGGAAGATGCACAGCACTGTGGATTGCAATGGAGTAGTTTCTTTAGTCGGTGGGCCGCCAGCTTTGACGTCACCTACTGGACAGCTTCTGCCAGAGGTGATGATTGATAAAGCAGCCACTGCTAGCAATGTAAGGAAGTCTGCAATAGCTCAGGCATGATGTTCTCCCCCTCTGTGATCAACTACTGTTTCTACAATATTTAGTCACTTGGGAATGATTCCCTTTCTGACCAAGCTGTGAATGCTCCTTTCATATATTCCAGTTATAAGCTAAAGTAGAAACTGAAATTTTATAGCTCTCTAACTAAATATGTGGAAAATATATGCTAATTTACTGGGAATTAACAGAATAAGATAGAAAACCACTGAATAAATGTAGTACGTGTAGTCTTACACCCTTTGATTCATTATGCTAACTGAAGACTTAACTGGAAGGCTCTCATTCAAATATCAGACAGGATATAAAAATAAAAAAATATTAATTTTATTTACTTAATGGAATATATTAAATGAGTATTTAAATTCCCACTGACTATATGTGAAACTTATGAGTAACACTGATAGTACAACTTACATGGGTTGTGATATTCTTCCTGTAACACAGTTAATTTTTCTAGTTTGGTTTTTTTTTGAGATGTCAACATGTCAACATTATGAAATATTTTTGCTTTTATTTTGTTTGAAAACGTGCTAGAAAATTGATAATTTATTATAAATTAAGAGTTATCTTAAGAAAATACACTTATATGTGTTTTTACTGCTAGCTGTGTAGGGTGTGCATTTTCATGTTTAGAAAAAGACTTCACTGCCTAATTAGAAAGATATTTATGGCAGAGCTTATTGACAAGCATTGTGGAACTTTTTATAGTGTAAAAACTATTCACAGTCTAAAATATGTTTTAAAATCTCAGCCCTGTTTCAGAAAAAAACTTAAAACCATTTTTTAAGCACAAGAGCAATCCTATTGATGTGTCTGACTATTTACAATATACAAAGTTAAGCATACAGTAGTCTATTGCAAAACTACAACATAAATGGAGCATGGTGCAGGACAGCAAAGTGTTTTAAACCATTGTACTTCTATAATAATTTACAGTGTTATTCTTACTAAATGAACAATCAATAGGTTATTTTATCAGTGTTTTATTTTTCAGGGCACTACCACAGAAACTGACTTAAGAAAGAGACGGTCTAGTTCTTATCATGTTCCTATGGACTACCTAGCAGATCCTAGTGCAAGGCAAAGAGCAATGAGTATAGCCAGCATGCTTACAAACACAATGGAAGGTATGTAACACAGAATTGTTATATGATGATACCATAAAGTGCTATTAAACATATGATAAATTAAGTAGTAGTGGTGGTTTAAGGCAGCTATTTCAGCTTAAAGGGTACCAGCAAGATGAGATTTGTATATAGAGGTAGTGTTTTGATTTTTTTTTTTAGAATGGACTGATGTATATGGAAAAGCAGTCAAGCTTTCAATATACTAATAGGTTTAAGGTGGAAGCAGCAAAATTCCAAGTTAAATGAATGCAGAAAGCAATTGATCAATGCAGTGTTTTCTAGACAAGTTATATTTTGGTGTAAAAGGTCTTTTTAGGTTGATGAAATGGCTATGCTTCTTGCAGTAGAACAATCCCCTTCTACCACTTCAACAGACATGCTGTTTCACAAAGGAAGGATTGCATTATTCTTTCTGTAAGGCTAAATACAATGAATCTGAATCATGGAATTAAGCAACTACTTGCAAAAAAGGGCAAAACATTACTCTGAGGCTTAAGTGACTGCCCAAAATAGCAAACAGGAAGGTAATAATGAGCAGTTTTGCACATGTGGACCATAACACTGTCTAAATACTTGTCTGACTTCTGTTTTTTTCTAAGCGTTTATCTTTTATGACACTTTTAAATATTTTATTCATTCTATGTGTAGAATCATAGAATGGTTTGGGTTGGAAGGGACCTTAAAGATCATCTGTTTCCAATCCCCCTGCATGGGCAGGGACACCTTCCACTAGACCAGGTTGCTCAAAGCTCCATCCAGCCTGGCCTTGAACACTTCCAGGGATGGGGCATCCACAGCTTCTCTGGACAACCTGTTCCAGTGTCCCATCACCCTCACAGTAAGGAATTTGTTCCTAATATTTAGATCTACCACCTTTAATCTTAAAACTCTTACCCCTTGTCCTATCAGTACACTCTCTGATAGGGTCCTCCCCATCTTTCCTGTAGGCCCCCTTTAAATATTGGAAGGCTCCCTGGGGCCTTTGCTTCTCTAGGCTGAACAGCCCCAACTCCCTCAGTCTGCCCTCAAAGGAGAGGTGCTCCAGCCCTCTGATCATCTTCATGGCCCTCCTCTGGCCCTACTCTAACAGGTCGATGTCTTATGCTGGGGACCCTGGAGCTGAGCACAGTACTCCGGGTGGGGTCTCACAAGAGCTGAGCAGAGGGGGAGAATCACCTCCTTCGAACGGCTGGCCACACTTCTGATACAGCCCAGGATGAGACTGGCTTTCTGGGCTGTGAGTGTACGTTGCCTACTCATACGCAGTTTTTCATCCACCAATACCTCCCAAGTCTTTCTTCACAGGGCTGCTCTTAATCCACTCATTGTCCAGCCTGTATGCCTGATTTCTAAGACAAATTTCTGTTTTGCATACTATGTGGCATTTGCTTGTGAAAGGCTATTTTATCTATTGAATATTTACTATTCTTTTTATATCAAATTCAAAAGTGGGGCAGATTATTTTTAATTGTAATTTCTTTTGACTGACAGTATCCTTTGTTTCTAAAGGTCTACAATATCAACACAGTTTATCAACAGTACATTGGAAAACAGCATTTAGGCCTCAAGGAGATACCCAGGTGATAATAGAATAGAAGAAATATGTTTAAAATGTTATTTGATTTTTCTTTCTAGAACTGGAAGAATCCAGACAGAAGTGCCCACCATGCTGGTATAAATTTGCTAACACTTGCCTGATTTGGGACTGCTGTACTCCATGGCTGAAAGTCAAACATATTGTAAATTTGATTGTGATGGACCCATTTGTTGATCTGGCCATTACTATCTGCATTGTCCTGAACACCCTGTTCATGGCCATGGAGCACTACCCAATGACAGAACAGTTTAGTGGTGTGCTTTCAGTCGGAAACCTTGTAAGTCTTTCATGATGTGCCATGTATGTTAAATGCATTTTTTTAAAGTAAGTCCTTTGTGATCTAGGTACATCTGTTTAAAAGAAAACGTTGACTAGACATTTATAGGCTTGGGATGGTTGAGTTTAAATTTAAGCTGTACTGAATCCCTCTGTTGTCATGTGTGGATTTTGCCACTTTTGCTTTATAGAGCAAAAAATAGTAAGATCTGTTGGGTCGATGTGCATTTTGGTTTTTAAAACCTTCAGCTTCTGTAATTGAAGCTGGTTAAAGGAATTTATCTAATATGTTTTCTTGGATGGATACTTACACATCACAAGAGCTTTTGATTCTATTCCCTCACCTGTTCTGCTCCACACTAGCACCTCCTGAGGTCCTGAGTGTTCAGGGAATTGTAGAGGGGAAAGACCCGGTAAGCACAGAGGATTAACTGCAACTCTGCATGAAAAGGTGAAACGGCATGACAGTGCCTTCTGTGGGTCATTCTGAAGAATAGTTCCGCTCAACTTTCAGTATATATTTTTTTCATAATAAAATAATTGTCCCTCTCATCAACTTATCTTTATCCCTAGAAACAAAAAGATTTCTGAAGGGCAAAGATGAGATCTAAGGGGGAAAATCTGAGCATTAAAATCAGAAGAGATTCCGTGTATCAGTATTTATATATGCATGTTAGCATGCTAGATAAAACCCATTTTTCCCATTTATCTCTTTTTCTCTGGAAACCAAACATTGTCATGCATATGTAAGCTTTAAATCTGAATTTAATTCCTAACTCCAGTATATGGTAATATAGAGAAGCTATTCAGATTTATCATGGATTGCTTGTTAAAAATATAACTTAACAACGGTTGATACCATTAGGTTTACTTTTTAAATATTTTTTCATTAAATTGGAATAAGAAACTGTCTTTTTCTTGCAGGTGTTTACTGGAATTTTCACAGCAGAAATGTTTCTTAAGATAATTGCCATGGATCCTTATTATTATTTCCAAGAGGGGTGGAATATTTTTGATGGTTTTATCGTGAGTCTTAGTTTAATGGAGCTTGGCCTTGCAAACGTAGAAGGATTATCTGTCCTTCGATCATTTCGATTGGTAAATATACTAAATAAAATATATTTTCATGTTCTGTTTTTGTATTTATGCAGTTATATTGTTCATTTTTCATTTGTACATTATGTATTTGGCTAACACAGAAGACCTTTTCGTAAGAACTTACAAAATATTAAATTGCATACCCACTAGATGGCATGTATATATTATGTCAGGTTTGTCTTACATATTAACATCTATTTACTTAAATATTAACATCTTACATAGTAACACCTATTGCTTCAAGATATTGTCAACATCAGTTCTGTTCTTGCAGTGAGTGTGCTTTAAGGATTAACTTTTTTTAATAGTAGTACCTATTAGAGTCTTTTTCTCCCTAGATGAGGAGAATAAAAAATGCAAAAGCCAGAGGCCCTCACTACCTGTGACTGAAGATTAGTAAATTACGTAGTAAATAATGGAATAGTCAATAAAACTTTATTGCCAGTTTTAGTTGATAGTCTTCCGTTACCAGCTGGCTTACATAGTTTCAGAAGAGAGCAGTGTAAAGATTTTTCTTTGGATAGGGATTTTTCCTCACTGCAAGCCTTCTCTTTACCACCCTCTGCAAGGGTTCATCCACTAACAGCTTTTCTCTTTGGAAGTCACCACAGTATCTCTGCCTTTTATTAGATATTTCTGTCATCAACAGGAGCTTGGTAAACCTTGGTCTTGCTGAAGACTAGGCTAGCATGCCAGCTGATGTTCAAATTGTTTTCTGAGAAGACCTACACAGTAAGAGACATGAAGTTAGACGTCCTAGTCATCAATCAGAAATTTTGCCTTAAATAAAGCAAAAAATATTTAACTTTAAATAAAAGCCCTTTAAAAAATGACAGGGGTTAAATTTGTTAATTTGCTGGTTCTCTGTATAGCTTTATATTGCATTTTGCCTAAAGTTGATTATATGTCTGGATTGACCTCTCCTTCAATAATAGAATTCTGTGTTTAACTTCACATCTATATATTTTAAGTTTCATGCCATGAAATAGTATTTAGATTTAGATTCTTTTTGGTATTCTCTTTCAATTGTCTGAACATTTGCTGTGTCTTTCCAAATAATTGTGTTTTGTCATTTTGTTTCAAGTTGTACTTTAATGTAACACTTTTCATTCTCTGGTTTTCTCAATGTTGACAAATTTTGTAAGACACATCACACTTATTTTAAATGACAGAAAAGACATTGTTAAAGGTGCTTGCGAGTAACTTGTATGCCTGTCATTAACAACTCTAGCTTGTTTCTCTTTCTAGGAAAACCATGTCTTCCATCTCTGCCCGTTAAGATGAGAGAGATCTGGAAGTGTGTATACACCTACAATCCTGTTAAACTGATCATGTTTCATATGTGCGGGTGTATTTTTAATAATACTCTTAGAGTTAACTAAAGGAAAAAAAGTGTTGTTCAACTTGTCCAGCAAGTGCAACTTGTTTATAGATATCTAAAGTGACCAAAAGAGGTAAAGTCTCAATTGGAGACTTTGTGATAATTGCAGTGTAATTCAAATGAGCATAGAGATGGCATTTTTGATTTCTTATGACTTGCATCAGGGCTTAAGACCGCTGATGTCATTGTAGATAGAACTGGAAAAAATTTACCTAAAGTTTCTAATGGTTACAGGAGACGTGATTTAGACACAGGGTAACTGAAATATGAAATGTATAGCAATAATTTCATTACAATTAGTAACACAAATACCTGTATGCTATTATTCTGTTTTGCAGCTTCGAGTTTTCAAATTGGCAAAATCTTGGCCAACTCTAAATATGCTGATAAAAATTATTGGCAACTCAGTGGGGGCTCTGGGGAATCTGACCCTGGTGCTGGCCATCATTGTGTTCATTTTCGCTGTGGTTGGGATGCAGCTCTTTGGGAAAAGCTACAAGGAATGTGTCTGCAAGATCTCCAGTGACTGTGAACTTCCACGCTGGCACATGCATGACTTTTTCCACTCTTTCCTGATTGTATTTCGAGTGCTGTGTGGAGAATGGATAGAAACGATGTGGGACTGCATGGAGGTCGCAGGCCAAACCATGTGCCTTACTGTCTTCATGATGGTCATGGTGATTGGAAACCTAGTGGTATGTAATCAGTGGGGATTTTTAAAAACTATTAGAACATATTTCCTATTTTTTATAATTTTAAAGTCTGAGAGAACTGGAGATGGACATCAGGAGATCATGCAATTCATTTGCCCTTTCTCTAAACCAGGTTCAAATATACCTTGATCATTTTTGAAAAATGTTTGTCTACCTTTTCTTTTAAATCTTCAGT
The DNA here is from genome assembly GCF_023638135.1 of Falco biarmicus. Classification (NCBI taxonomy): domain Eukaryota; kingdom Metazoa; phylum Chordata; class Aves; order Falconiformes; family Falconidae; genus Falco; species Falco biarmicus. Next base: position 23,708,179 of record NC_079295.1, on the reverse strand, counting down.
AAGTTTATAATCTCTTTAGTAAGATCAGTGCTGAATTACACTTAGAGTTAAAAATACCTTTTTAAAAAAATCTACCTTAAATCACCTTTTACAGCCAATTAAACTGGTCTCAATAGTGATGGAAAACAGTTGGTCTTCATGACAACATCTATAATACTTCAGGGTTTACTGTTTCCACTTTTAATCTTCTCTTTCTGAAACAAAATAAGTCTAGCTGTTCAATTTTTTCTCATATGTGATGATTTCTAAACTACTTATCCCTTTTGCTGCTGGCCTCTGAATTCTTCCCAAACAGCATTTTGGATAGAGACACAAATACCAAATAATGTGGAATCATTACAATTCCATGTCTTACACAAAACATTCCTTGTGGTACAGCCCGAAGTGACACACAAAATTTCTGTACCAGCATTGCTTTCCTGATGCAGCCTATATGCACTTTTCCACAGTGCTTCGACCTTGCAGTTTTCATATCTTCTGTATATGTACCCTTCATTTTTCATAACCAACATTTTCAGAGTAGTGCGTCAGAATTAAATGCGGTAATGATTTTGAATGATTTCACCAATTTACCATGGTTATGCCTATTTGTAGTACTTTTTTGTTGAGTGCTAGCATCCCTTCTCTTTTTGGTATCACCCATGAATTTTATAAAGTTTAAATGGACTAATGTGAGAGTCCTGTGGTATACCCTCTAAAATGTTCTTTAAGTTTGAACAAGAAGAATTGACAAACATAATTTAGATACTATTTTTAATCAGTTTTGCACATAATGTTGTAATTACATCTAGTCCAAATTTCTCTTGTATGTTTGTAAAATGTCATGCAAGAAAGTCTGAAATAGTTTCCTAAAATTTAGGTGTGTCACATTTGTGGACTCTTTATCTCTTAGCTAGTTATCCTGCACAAAACAAAAAGAGACTGATATATTCTGGGCAAATACATAAGTTTATTATTTTCTGAATTAGAGACACTGAAACTATGGCCTGCTGAACTGTAGAAGACTGGGGTCTCTCTGCATTCCCCTTGTCTATGAACACTGTAGTGGATGTAGCTTGCATAAATTACTACATCATGTTGTATCCTGCTTGCTTATCTCATTCTCCATTTTGAGGCACAGACCTGAACAACTTCCAGTGTGGAGAAGAAAGTCAAGTAACAGCTCAGATTTTCACCTGTTAGTCAAGTTAAACATGCTAAAAATGTTTGTGGCAATTTATAATAAAAAATGGGGGACAGGGATTATGGACTGGAAAGAATAGTAGGAAGGTGGGTTGAATTAAAGTGCTAGCTGTGAAATAAAAATTATGTCATATTGAACATCCCATAATGGAATTAATTTTATGACTTTAAAATAAGAGATCCAGTATATTTTTCTCCTTACTGTCTTGTAGGTACTCAACCTCTTTTTGGCCTTGCTGCTGAGCTCATTTAGTTCAGACAACCTTGCTGCTACAGACGATGATAATGAAATGAACAATCTACAGATTGCTGTGGCAAGGATTCAGAAAGGCATAGATTATGTGAAGAGGAAAGTGCGTGAGTTCATCCAAAAAGCCTTTGTTCGGAAGCAGAAAGTTTTAGATGAAATCAAACCTCTTGAAGACCTAAACAACAAAAAAGACAGCTGTATTTCCAACCACACAATAGTAGAAATAGGTAAAAACCTTGCCTATCTTAAAGAAGGGAATGGAACTACCAGTGGCATAGGCAGCAGTGTGGAAAAATACGTTGTTGATGAAAGTGATTACATGTCATTCATAAACAACCCAAGTCTCACTGTGACAGTGCCCATTGCTGTCGGGGAATCAGATTTTGAAAATTTAAATACAGAGGAGTTCAGCAGTGAGTCAGACCTGGAAGAAAGCAAAGAGGTAAGAGTATTTCTGTGTTTAAAATTGATGCTTTGCTTTTCTTCCTAAGGTTTCTAGTGTTGAGTTCAAATCTCTATATAATTACTCTGTAACAGGGTATACCAACTTGTAATGGCATTTAAGGTAAATTGATGGAAGGTTGTGGGTTTTGAAGAGATGGTAGTACAGTATTGCATTTACAGTAATGACCAAGATGCATAAGACATTTTTTTTAATTAATATTTTTTTTCTATTTTATTGTGTTAAGTTAGCAAGAAAATGAAGCAATTTAATAGCCCTGGAGACCAAAAGTCTTACAAAATATGTGTGGGTTGTTGGAGTTTCTGCATGCTTATTTTATTAGTGCAATTTATTTACTCTTCTGTCTGCTTTCTGGAGTGCCTCCTGTCAAATTAACAATTCATTCTGATACTTTTAACCTATTTGATATAGTCAAAATACATCTAGATAACATTATAATTACATTTGACTACTGCACCAACATCACCAAATGATTTCATATAAATCGCCAATAATCTTTCTGATAGTAGCAGAACCACTGAAGAAATAATGGCCTTATGGTAAAAAAATGATGAAGCTTTATGTCTCAGTATAAGACCCTTTTATGCAGCTACCCATTGCCATTTTCAAAGCTTTAAGATATTTGAATCTGTTACCTACTGTGACCATAATAAAATATACCTCTTTCTGGCACAATGTGCTGCCAAATGGACACATCCAAGCTAGGACTTAGTGAGTTACAGTGGGTGCTGAAGCCATTAGTATTGTGTTAACCCAGTGCTCTGTCCTGCACAATTGTACGTGGTGGAGGCACATCTCCTCAAGTGGAGTAAGTCTTTACTATGCTTAATACCAATGCTAGTTCATTCAGCTTTAGCATGTGTATTTTTTAACAATACTGCATGCTATGGTGCAGACATAAACTAACGTAAAGGTTTTCATAAGTGATACCCCTGCAATTGAATCTGAGGGTATAAATATGAGTAAGATACGGGCTGAGGCCACAGAAAGCCTCCCAGCCCCATCCCAAGTGAGCGAGAACGGTTGGCACATCTCACGGCAAATCTAGTAATTCTCACCCTGAGATCCTTTTCTGTACAGACTGTATCACACATTTAGTCATATTTTCTTGTTTCTTATAAAAAATGTCTTTTTTTATTATTATGGTTCTTTTGAAAATATTTCTTTCTGCAGATTGTTTGTATTAGTATTTCTCTTACTCTTCAAAACCATGACTTGGGTGTAGAACAAAGCAGAATTTATTGTAGTTTAACCTTTAATTGCTCTCTGTAATGAAGAGGGTATTTATATGAAAGTTTCTTGGTCTGAATGTAGGATTTTTGTTGATTGTATTTTATCTTTGTACATAAGATAAGAAAAGGAGTCCTCTTCAGGCGCCTTTACATCACATAGGGCTAGTGCATTGTTCTGTGTTCCCATTGTTCTGCTGTTCCATTGTTCTATTGTCCCATCCTTAATTGTTTCAAAACTCACTGCTGCCAAAGGAGCAGCAAATTCTACTGCAAATCTGGTCAAATTCCACCTATCCGTGAGATCATCCATAATGATTGCATACCACAGTAGTGGCACAGGTTATTCTTCTGTCTTTTTGTAAATCACGTAGTTTCTTGTTATACACCTGGTCCTTCTGGATTTGTTCTTTTTTCCTGCTATTCTTATGTTCAAGTCCATCTATGACTTCCAGCCCTTTCCCTGCTTAGCAACTGGTGATAGCCAAAGGATGTACTGAATGTTTGGGAATAAAGTGTGTTAAGTTTAAAGTTCAGTACTAGGTAAGACAATACTTTGGATTTCTTTATTACAAAATATTTAGTGCTTAGTGGAGTAACAAATACCTATGTCATTCTTTATTTGTCTGTAAAGTTAGTATCATATTTTTATCAGTGTCAAGGGTGCTGTCAACCTAAACCTGTATTTTTTTTATAAAACATTCTAAATGCCTCAATTGCAACGTGTGAAGAAGATACTCTTAGTTTATTCTACAGATATATTGTAACTGGCAATGATGCTTCAGATATTACTGTACAAACAGTATGAAAAGAAAATCTGACACAGATACAGTCAGATGTTGACTGTGAAGTCCCAGTATGATCATGAGTATGCACTCAGGAAACCTCCTCTCTTAGTTTCTTATTTTGTTCTCCCACCCATATCATATTAATTCTGATAATGTTACTGATTCTGATACTGCCGCTACTCATGGTAGTAGTAAACCATGTTTTAAATTGTCCTATATACCTTTCCCATGCTTGTTCTTTTTTAAAAGTTATGAAGTTATGTATGTATTAACTGAAGTTTTATCGACCTAGATTATAGCTCTGATAATTTTTAATTGGCAACTTTTCTGTAAAAAGTAATTTGTAAGTTTAATTGGATTCTACTAATTTAGATACTATATGTCATTAAAATGACTGAGAAAGAAGTAACTTAAATATTTTCATTAGTGATTATTGGATTAATTAGCTGATTAAGTATGTTCTTAAAACTGTAATCAGGACTGTTCTGTACTAGTGCACTATTCTCCACTTCTTATTCTGAAGCTGCAATTGTGCAGAAAATAGTTTCTGATACACTGAACAGTGGTGGCAAGGAGGAACGTGATGTTTGGTAGTGCCTAATGATTAAGGCATCTGTTTGAGAACAAAATCTTTCCCTGCTACAAAATCTGTTTATAATTTTTAATGTGGTTAAAATTTATTAAAAAATGTAAAAAATTCATAAAAATATAAAATTAAAATTTATATTTATATTAAAAAAAAATCAGTGGCTACAGTGCAGAAACTGCCTTGAAATAGGGACCAAAATCTGAATTTCCCATTTGAATTCCCTGATCACCAACTTTCTTCCTTTTGTTTCTTTTTGTAGCCTGCTCAGTCTTTAACTATTTACTGCACAAGAGCATTATGTCAGTAGAAGAGATGGAGGATGTAACTTATTCAGATCTGTTGGCTGGTGGTTAGCAGGACTGAGTATGACCACAATGACAATGGTGCATCTGTTTCTTCATTGTATAACAGGATGGTATGACTGCTGACTGTCTTGATTAGCCAAATCTTTCCTTTTCCTGATGGAAGGAATTCAATTGGGTGGTTCTACGACATGACAAAAATATTGGTTTGAATTCCTATAGGGAAAATTTTAAAGTCAATTACCCATATTTGAGACATGAGCTCCAGTCATTAAGCTTCGAGCATAAAAGAAAGGCTTTCTCCTCCAGATACAGTATTTAAAAGAAAATGATGTCTTAACTTCATTCTTGGAGGCACTTAATCCTGTAAATGTGTGTGTTAATCATGCTTCAGGAACTGCAAATTGATCAGGTGGTAAAACAAAGAAATACATATTCACAGAATGGCTAGGGTTGGAAGGAACTGCTGGAGATCAGCTAGTCCATCCCCCTGCTAAAGCAGGTTCACCTAGGGCAGGCTGCACAGAGTCGCATCCAGGTGGGTTTTTAACATCTCCTGAGCAGGAGACTCCACAGCCTCTCTGGGCAGCCTGTCCCAGTGCTCTGTCATCCTCAAGGTAAAGAGGTTTTTCCTCATATTGAGATGGAACTTCTTGTGTTGCAGTTTGTGCCCATTGCCCCTTGTCCTGTCACTGGGCACCACTGAAAGGAGTCTGGCCCCATCCTCTTGACACCCACCCTGAAGATATTTAGATGCATTCATAAGATCCCCTCTCAGTCTTCTCTTCTCCAGACTGAACAGGCCCAGCTCTCCCAGCCTTTCCTCATCAGGGAGGTGCTCCAGTTCTCTCATTGTAGCCCTCCGCTAGACCCTGTCCAGTAGTTCCCTGTCTCTCTTGAACTGTGCACAGCGCTCCAAATGCAGCCTCACCAGGCCAAACTAGAGTGACAGGGTCACCTCCTCCACCTGCTGGCCACGCTCCTCCTAATGCACCCCAGGATCCCACTGGCCTCCTTGGCCACAGGGCACACTGCTGGCTCATGGGCAACTTGCTGTCCCCAGCAGTCCCAGGTTTGTCTCCGCAGAGCTGCCTCCCAGCAGGTCAGCCCCCAGCGTGGACTGGTGCGTGGGGTTGTTCCTCCCTGGGTGCAGGACCCTACACGTGCCTTTGCTGAACATCGTTAGGTTCCTCTCTGCCCAGCTCTCCAGCCTGCCCAGGTCTGGCTGAATGGCAGCGCAGCCTCCTGGTGCATCAGCCGCTCCTCCCAGCTCTGTATCAGCAGCAAACTTGCTGAGGGTGCACTCGGCCCCTTCATCCAGGTCACTGATGAGTCAGTTGGACAGGACTGGACCTAGTACTGACCCCTGGGGAGCACCACTCGCTACAAGCCTCCAGCTAGACTCTGTGCCACTGACCACAACCCTCTGAGCTTTGTCATTCAGCCAGTTCACAACCCACCTCACTGTCCACTCATCTCAGCCACACTTCCTGAGCTTACCTATGAGGACGCTGTGGGAGACAGTGTCAAAAGCCTTGCTGAGGTCAAGGTAGACAACATCCACTGCTCTCCCCTCCTCTACCCAGCCAGTCATTCCATCACAGATAGTCTTGGTCAGGCATGATTTCCCCTTGGTGAATCCATGCTGACTTTTCCTGATAACCACCTTTTCCTCCACATGCTTCAAGATGACCTCCAGGATGGCGTTCCATCATATTTCCAGGGATGGAGGGGAGGCTGACTGGCCTGTAGTTTCCTGGGTCCTCCTTCTTGCCCTTTTTGAAGACTGGAGTGACATCAGCTTTCCTCCAGTCCTCAGGCACCTCTCCTGTCCTCCATGGCCTTTCAAAGATGATGGAGAGTGGCTTGGCAATAACATCTGCCAGCTCCCTCAGCACTCGGGGGTGTATCCCATCAGGGCCCGTGGATTTGTAGGTGTCAGATTTGTCTAAATGATTCTAACCTGATCCTTCTTGACGAAGGGAGAGTTTTCCTTTCTCCAGGCTTCTTTTCTTGCCTCCAGGGTCTGGGAAACGAGAGGGCCGGCCTTGGCAGTGAAGACTGAAGCAAAGAAGACATTCAGTAACTCTGCCTTCTCTGTGTCCTTCGTCACCAGGGCACCACCTCATTCAGGCACGGCCCACATATTCCCTAGTCACCCTTTTCCTGCTGATGCATTTGAAGAAGCCCTTCTTCTTGTCCTTGGCCTCCCTTGCCAGATTTAATTCCAAACACACCTTAGCCTTCCTCATTGCCTCCTTGCATGTTCTGACAACATCCCTATATTTCTTCCAAGTGGCCTGTCCCTCTTTCCACATTCCATAAGCTTCCTTCTTCTGTTTGAATTTTGCCAGAAGCTCCTCGTCCATGCAGGCCTCCTGCCACCTTTGCTCGATTTTGTATTCATGGGGATGCACTGATCTTGAGCTTGGAGGAAGTGATGCTTGAAAATTAGCCAGCTCTCTTGGACCCTCTTGCCTTGTACAGTCATAATGCATGGGATTCCTCTAAGCAGGGCCTTGATGATGCCAGCGTTAGCTCTCCTGAAGTCCAGGGCTGCAATCCTACTTGTTGCCCTGCTTCCTCCATGCAGGATCTTGAACTCCACCATCTCATGGTCACTGCAGCCAAGACTGCCCCAGCCTTCACATCCCCAACCAGCACTTCTTTGTTTGTGAAGACAAGGTCTAAAAGCACTCCTTGCCTCATTGGCTTCTCTACCACCGTGTCAAAAAGTTATCATCAGTGCTCTGCAGGAACCTCCTTGGCTGCATGAGCCTAGCTGTGTTTTCTTTTCAGCAGATATCAGGGAGGTTGAAGTCCCCCATAAGCACAAGGGCTTGTGATCATGATGCCATCTGCAGTTGTCTGTGGAAGATCTCATTGACGTCATCTTCCTGATCAGGTGGCCTGTAGCAAGCACCCACACACTGACCCTCATTTCAGCCTGCCCCTTAATCTTTACTCATAAGCTCTCAGCTAGGGAGAGGTTGATACATTCCAGTTGCTCTGTCACATAAAGAGCAACTCCATCACCTTGCCTTGCTGGCCTGTATTTCCTAAAAAGTACACAGCCATCCATGACAGCGTTCCAGTCATGTCAGCTATCCCACCATGTCTCTGTAATTCCAATGAGATCATGGCCCTGTGACCACACACAGATCTCTAATTCTTCAGAAATCAGTCAGGAATGATCTAGTACCAAGTAGTATTGACTGGTCAAGCCTGAAACTCTTCTGAGCACAAAATTTCTTACTCTTGCAGAAGCTGCAGTTGGAAAACTGAAAGAAAATGTTTAAAAATTTGAGGCACCTTCAAGAAAGCACAGCAAAGGTGTTGCGAGCATATTTCTTAAGTGCCTAAATTTCAAATAGATTTTAATCACAAAAGTGCATATTTGTTATCTTAACCCTAATTCCTACTCTTCACTAGATAATTCTTATCCACCGTGGCTTTTGATATAGAGAAAAGGGATGGCTTATTAGTCACAGGCCCCAGACTCTTGTCACGAAAATGATCAATAGCAAAAGAAGGCATTTTTTAATTTTTAAAAAAGTGACTACAAATGGCTTTTTGTTCAAGGCTTTCTCTTTTTTTGCCATGCCATAACGTGCCTTGCGTTTTTGCCCTCTCATGTTTTCCCATTTATATGATTCTGCTGTTGCTGAATATTGATCTGCCAGTCACTTCATTGCTTATACCATAAATTAAAAGAACTGAAATTAGAAACTGCCACCAAATCACATTCAATTAGCAATATCCCAAATGAAAGGCAACTGAGGCATCCATGTACTGTGAAAACACTGCACAAGATAGCCAGATGCTAATGAGTGTGTGTCTGTGTGCTTTTGCTTTTCTTTATGTATAAACATGCATACACATATTCACTGTGGTATAGGGCAATAAGCTGAATTTCTACAAAGTAATTATAATTTATTAGTAAGTTTTAATTAAGTATATTAATGTTTGGTGAATTCTTTATTATATCAATCAAGTATTTTGATTGAAATGTTAACTAGATTATGCCTTTCTAGAAATAATACATACATTATTGTACATGCTTGTAGGTGTGAATTTGCAAGAAACTTTCTAGATAATTGCCTGAAACCTAAAATAGAATTAACTATGAGAACATTGTGTCCATAAGACTGGTAGCAGGGGAGTACAGTGTAATAAGGGAATTAGAAAACAAATACTAAATAAAACTTTACCGTGGAAGTAGTGCCATGAACGAATATGGGGCTGCTGTGCTGAGTCTGTTGTCCTATATGTAAAGATACGTGGACATGAGTTGCGTTACTGCTATCCAGTGGAGAAACTATAAAAATAATTTTTACTTTTTTGGTCCTGAAGTACTATGGGGATGGTTTATGTAGAAAATTTTGTAGTGCATGTATAGCTGTGTAATAATTAGGTTTTTATGCTAAGTGTAACTTCTAGGCTAGTAATTGCACCAAGATAGACCAAGTTACAAGATATTTTCAAATGCCTTGAAAAATATGGGTTCTTCTAATGCTGTTGCAGACACCTTAATAATGTATATTTTACTTTAAGCAGTATTCAGTGCAAAAAAAAGCAGAGGTGCTGTATCCTGAACTTCATTTCCTACCATTCTTACTTCTCACAGGAGTAGAACCAAGCTGGATCAGTCAAGCGGGCAGCTCTGGTGCCTTTTAGCGAGGCAGAGCGTCGTGTCACCAATTTTACACAGGTTACCTAAGCAAGTTATACATCTATATGTATATAGTATATAATCACTTTTTAACGGATATTGACTGGCCTGCATGCTATTCAGCTATGATCCCGTCCCATTCATTGCAATAAAGTACAAACATGCACAGCTGCTCTCTGCTGAGTCACGGGACTCGCATCACAGCATGGTCAGGCAAGATTGGCAGCCCCAGTATTTCTGTGGTTCAGATGCTATACTTCCCATGATATTTTAACAGTATTTTGCAGTGCATGCTATGTACCATTCCCAATCTTGATGGTAGAGTTTTCAAGATTCTATTTTTGAAGGGTTTTATTTCCTTTTGAAAGAAGACAGAATATGTAACTCATAAGCTATGTTTCTCATCAGAAGCGTATATAAGTCCATCTGTAAATTGTGTTGTAATGAAAAACTGTTAGCTGTTTTGGAAAACTTTCATACTATTGTATTTTAGCTTATAATGGACGTAACTTGAAACTCATGAAAGTCACATTTTTATTTTCCCCAATTTTTTTTTTAGAAATGCTTCTCTTCAGTACTTGTATAAGCATTAAGCTATTTCAGAGATTAATATGCAGTACTTGAAGCACCATTAAGCATGAAATTCATTTAATTTTCACAGTCAAAGCATGTGACCATCATTTGGTAAAAAAGCTCATATAAAACTGGTATTTGGCTGGTCAAACATTCAGAGATCAGTTCTGCTCTTACTTACGCCCACACTTAGAAGTGTAGAGGTGCAAAGAGAAAACTGATAGCAAGATCTGGCCCTATTCAGTCTTACCATAGCTCTTTAATTTATACTCAGAAATTGACTACCTCCCCGAATGTTGTCTGCCCTGAGAAGCTTTTTCTCATCTTATCAGTAATAAATAAGGTTCAGCAGTCTAGTAAATAAGCTACTGATTTTGAACCACAAGGTCCCCAGCTTCAGCAAGATTTACATCTCACCTATTAAACATTGCCATAATATTTACAACACCATAGTTGGATGCTGATGCTTTCAGTTTGGTAAATCAGTAGAGTTAAAATATACTATTGCATAGCTTTTTGTCTTGTATTTTCCTTATATTTTGTAAGGAATAATCTGACAAGTCATATTTTGATTTTAAAATATTCATTATTCAAAATCCTTTGACACTGAAGAATTTAGGCTTTAGATTGTGAATTGCTCACATCATATTGGCATACTGTGATTCATAGCAGATATTAAGTTGTTAATATTAGAGTTAATTGGAGTTCACTTGATTAATCTTTAAAAACACCAGTCCCTTGCTCTGTTTCAGAAATATTCTTTCGATATTGCCTGTGTGAATTAAAGAGCCTTTTAAAGTAGCTTCCAGTGAGAGTGCTTTTTCAAATACTTCCACTGCTACTTATGATGCTTTTGCTTTCATCCAATGTTCTTGCAAATACTTTCTTTGTGAAATGCTGGCAAATAAGTAGATCAAAGGAATTACGAATAGCAATAAAGTACAGTGGATTGTAATTTAGGGATCCTGTTTTTTTGCAAACAATAATAATCACAGAATTGTTTTGCTTTTACAATATTCTGGTTTTTTTGAACTGATAGAGTCATTATGCCTGACTGTATAAGCACTAGAAAGAGTGAGAACCGGATTCCACTTAATTATACCAGTGGAACTGCAATGATATTTACCACTTGGTTGATTTTATAGGTGATGTAGCTGTACTGAAGAAGACTGGATAAATTTGGATATAATGCCATTTACATCACAGAACATCTCATTTTCATACTGACATCCACACAGCACTGAAAAAATAAAACCAATATATTTTCCATTATTTAACGTTTTCACAGGTATTTGGGAGGAAAGGAAATCAAAAGCAAAACCAAAACGGTGGTTTCTCTTGGTGCCATCTTCCTGCTTATGTCTGTTCTGCTCTTTGCTCCTTCAGTCCCTTAAATTATGATTTCAACAGCTATTAGTGGCTTCCTGGCCAATCATGAAATTTCAGGCTTTGTTAAAAATGTTAAACTAAGCTGTTCAGCTACTCTCAGATCATCATTTTTGAAAGAAAGAGAGAAAGAAAGATATGTTAGAAGCTCAAAGTGGCCTGGCTGTAAGTGAAGCAGAATTGTATGAATCTATGAGATGTTGAGGTTCAGAAAGTAATTATGTCAAAAACTTCCTGACCTAATTTTGGCTGCTGCTTTTTGCAATGCTGCTCTGATAGGCAAGCTGCTTTCCACTTCCAGTTTCTATCTTGAAAGCTAAACTAAAATCTGTATCTCATACTGTACTGTATTGCTGACTAAAGCATGACTGGCAAGGCTGTTGGTAGATGTGACCTAAAAAATATATATATATATATATATATCTTTATGATAATCAGGATACTGCTGCTTTAGAACCATGTAAGTACTTTTTTCCCCTTACTGTCTTCTGTGAAAAGGAGATGGAGTATGTAGATTCTGAGGGTTTTGAAAAGTAGATTTCTCTTAAGAATAATTTCCTTAGCATACTATTCAGAAAAAATCTAGCGTCATAACTCTTGAAGAGTGTCTAATACTTGACCCTGATAAATCTCTTACAATATGGGTGACTGAATACTTTTAAAACCTAGAACCATGGTATAAAAGAGGCTTGCAAAGGACTTAGTGTTATATCAAAGATAACGTTTGGGTTTGATGATTATCTTGTTTCCACATGTTCATTTTTTAAAAAAGCTCTGTACATGTTAAGTATATAGTGTTGCCTAAATCCAGTAATGCTGGTGAACAGAGTAGAATTTATCAGGTACAACGGTAACTGAGATATGTTAAGATAAAGAACCGGGACATACACTACATATCTAACATACCAGGGTCTGCAGTTAGGGGGGCAGTCTAGCTATCCAGCTGGATTTCATATGTGAACACTGGCAAGTCACAGTAAGTGGCAGAAAAAGTCTTCCTATGTATTAAAGCATATGGACAAAACATAATCAGCAATAACATGGTCCATTCCCAGGTGATGTCGTGTTGAATACGTAGAAATCAGTACAACATCCCTGGGTCAGTTGCTTTATAATAGAACAGAAGTTCGCTGTGGAAATAGGCGATTGTCACTGTGAAAAGTTTTCCTAGCATACTGAACTTAATTGATTTGGTAAAATCTTGAGATGTTGTATTGTAAAACCTTCCTAGCTGTTTGTAATGCATACTAAATTTTATGAATATTATATAGTGTGCCATACAATAAATACATTGTTAACAATAACAAAGAAAAACAAAAAAAGAGTAATTATTTCTGTTGAAAAATTCTGATTTTTTTCTTCCCCAAATGATACTGAATTATTAGAGATTGCATTTATTGAATAATTTTTCTAATATGCTTCTTCATATACTGATCGGATTGGGGCCAAATTCAGGTATAATAGAACAGCATGCTAAGGAAATACTCTGTTACACCAACAACAGAAGAGTAACTTATCAGTGGGATAAGGCATTTAATTGTTGTGTTTCAAGTATCAACTGCTGTTGATTAAATTTAGGATTTTTCTGTTTAGCTTAACTCCTGTGATTATTATTACAGCTCTTTAAAAGAAGCATACCAGATTTTCAGTGAGAAGAGACTTGTACAATACAACTCGCCATACATACTGCCCCACATAAATAAAGATGGCTTTCTGATGTTCCTGATAATTGACTGTTCTACTGATCACTTTCTACTTTTTCTACCTGATTTTTTGGTCTCTCCTTATAGTGGATATCTCTAATCTTTCATCTTGAGTTAACTGTTAGTCTTACACAATTTCAGTAATAGGAATTCTTTAGCCCTTCTTAAAGTTAATATGCTGATTACATTAACTGCGTAATATCTGTGTTACTGAACTCTTCATTTCCTTGTAAAAGAATGGACAGTAGGTCTTTTAAATTTATGTTTTAACCTGTTCATAGTTTTTGTTTGCTCTGCTACTACTACAGCATTCTGCTAGAAATGCTGTCCAGATCGGAATGATGCAAGCAACATTTTAAGAAAATGCTACATAATCAAACAGATAGTCACTTCTCAGTTTGAAAATTCTTTACTGTGTATTATTGATAAACATTAATTTTTAACACTACGTACAAATTTCTTTGGAATGTACCTTGCGTTTATGGTATTTCTGGCCTTTCCTTAAACTGATGATTGACTTCCACTAGTGTTTAAATGCTGTGGTCCTTACTTGAGGACTACAGTATTCATCCCATACTTTCTAGTTTCTCCCTTTTAGAGGCAGTATTCCACAATGACCAAACTGCCATGCATTATCTATAATCTGAATACTTTGCAGTGGGAAATTTGAAATAATAATCTGCAGAAAAGTGTGCATCCATGTCTTTGTATATTGGACCTAACCTCGTAGATTCTAAATCTCATGCACAAACATGAGACATGAATACATAAGATGGGATTTTGAAAGAAACATAAAGGAAATGGGTGCACAGATATCACTGAAAGTATGTGCATAATAACATCCCACAATACATGTTTCCATTTGTTTGGTCTTCCTCTAAAATGTGGGCTATGGTGTACCATGGTACACAAAAGTCAAAGTTAAAAATCATAACACAATATACTGTCAGTGTGATTTGATAAAATTAGAGTGGAGGATAAAGGAATTAATCTTTTTTTGTTTGAAGAACATACTTAATATTGTCTGCAATGTAAAATTCCATTGAAGTCTTATGGTACTTTCTGTATTCACATACTAATAATGTTTAATTTCCTTTACAAAAAAAGTATAGAATTTGGATCTTGTCAAACATGTTTTAAAGGAATAATGCCTCTAACTTAAGTTTTAAATTTCAGCAAAGATATAGCTTTAATGTTACCACGGACCATCTCTCTGTCTAATATTAATACCCTATAGACTGTATTCTATAATCTGCTTACATCATTCCCTTTATAAAATTAGCTACTTATCAATGCAGCCATTTTACTGATGTTATACTCCACATAGTGATAACATTAGAAGAGTCATAGAATGCCATGATCAAACTACTTTTACTTATTATAGTACTCATATTTGTCTGTTGCCAGCATAATGCAATGGTGTGAAAGAATCACTTTGAAGATTTGGATTATTTGCAGTATTGTTTTATGACAGTATTGTTTTAAAAGCATTTCTTTTCACTTTAGTCTTAAAAAAATAAAGATCTTTGGGGGCTTTTATAGTGATTGGACATGTATGTGTACTGTACCAAAGTAATAAGTAGTTTCAAAACGCACAATAAATTCAGAAAATGCATTGGCAAGTGAGAATGCAAAATATCAGCTACTGCTCTTAAAGTAATGTGCTGCTCATTTGGAAGTAAAGAGGATTAAACTATCCTATACAATTAAAAACATGTGTTTTCATGTCAATTATAATGAAAAGTTTATATTAAAACTTTTTAGATTTTACAGATTTGATAGAATAACTTTTACTTGAGACATGAAAATACATCTGTGTAGCTTGCTGTTGGTTTGGTCATGACGTTGGAAAATTATTTGTATTAACACATGCTATCTGAAGTGTAATCCAAAATGCAGCCACATGATTGGAATAACTAAACAATACGAAGTGTGGAAGGCTCCCATGCCTCTTACTGAAATTTCATTTCAGAATTCTTATGTCTGGCTCAGAATATTAGTCTAATAATTTCTTCAATTCCTTGTATGAAAATACCAAAATATTTTCAATAGGAAAAACGCACATGATGTAGTTTCTAATCTTGTGACCTCACCTGTAGTAGAGCAATTTGGCATTATAGATTGTAGATAAGAAATTAGTTTAATATCAGAGCACGGAATACATGCAGAATATTTTGGTATGCATTTCAAACGTGAACTATTCAAAATAAATAAAACTGAAAAAAATAATTATGTGGGGTTTCATTCACAGAAATTAAATGCATCCAGTTCATCAGAAGGCAGCACTGTTGATATCGGACTACCTGCAGAAGGGGAACAGCCAGAAGCAGAACCCGAAGAAGTTCTAGAGCCAGAGGCTTGTTTTACAGAAGGTAGGTGAAGTAAAATATATGTGAAGTGATTAGACCTCACTCTGTCGATTTGGACTGGATTCTATTTTTATTCAAAATTAAGAAGCAGCTTTGTGACTATAGTTGTATTTTCTGTTTGTATTGTTTGTATTAGTAACTCCTTCAAAGGTACTACCATAGATGTACTGTTCTTGTGCTCTCTCTGTCCTTGGAAGGTATTGTAAGAATTACAAAGCTTTAACTTTAAATATTGAAACAAAAATCCTTTAACAGGAGATGCTTATTTACAAGAATCTATTGCAGTAGCACTGAAATAAGCCAGATTACTTCCACTCATTGTGATTCCTAATAAATATTTACCTTATACTAACATCTCAAAATCTATTATTGCATTTAGGCTGCGTGCGGAGATTCAAGTGCTGTCAAGTCAGTGTAGAAGATGGGAAAGGGAAAATCTGGTGGAATCTGCGGAAAACCTGCTACAAGATTGTTGAACACAACTGGTTTGAGACCTTCATTGTCTTCATGATTCTTCTCAGCAGTGGTGCTCTGGTAAATTCAGTGTGGAACTATTGTATCTATTTTAAGCAGCAGGCAATTAGAATTACAGTTAATTATAAAGCTGCACATAAAACATCAGAACTTGATATTCAATTCATAAATGTTCTAATATCAACATATATATATCAACAAGCATTGAGCATGTATTGTAGGATACCTAAGAGTGCTCACAGGCTATGCAACAAATTGTTTGGCAAGTTCAAAATGTAGTGTTAATGGAAATAAGAAATTGGTTATATCAGACTGGTATTCACATGGTTTCATACTGATGATAATAGCTTTTTTTTGCCTTATACGCATTTAAAATAAACCACAGTTGAGCTAGGAACTTATCAACAGCAGCTTGAATTGTGAAACTGAGATGTAAGGTGCCAATGTGATTCCCTCAGGTATTTTACCAGACTGATGTTAAATCAGGTGCGCTAAGTACCGAGGTAATTAGTTCCTCATAGCAGGAGCAAAATACAGCGTACTTGCTACACTTGAGTCAACGCAGAGTGATTCACTGTCAGTGTAGACATTTTCTTTTGAAAAGGAGTTATTAATCTTTGTTATTCAAAATCTTTCTTGGCTACTATATACCACACTGCAAACTGTGACAACATTTAATGATACCTTCAAAAATCTTTTTCACAGGCATTTGAAGATATATACATAGAACAACGTAAAACTATCAAGACCATGCTGGAATACGCTGACAAAGTTTTTACTTATATCTTCATTCTGGAAATGCTTTTAAAATGGGTGGCTTATGGCTTTCAAACCTATTTCACTAATGCGTGGTGCTGGCTGGACTTCCTGATTGTTGATGTATGTATTCTTTTTCATGTCCTGTACAACAAGCTCTAAAAATCAGAATATTGTTTTCAGGGTAAGCTTTCTGTTCTATTCAATGGAAACTTTATTTTAAAAACTGTTGCTGTGGTACAGTTTACAATTCTGTTCAGAAAAGAAAAAAATATTTAGATATACTTATCACTCCAGAGAAGGTTTGTTGATGTTCTCTAGTTTGGTCAAGTTGTAATGCTTTATTGACATGATGCTTTTCACTTTTTTTTTTTTTTTTCACGGCGTGGAAAGGATGCTGTTCATCCTCTTCAGTTTTTGCTGTATATGGAGCTTAATTATTTCAGAGCAATTTCTTTAAAGGTTTCTAACATTCTGATCAAATACTGTAAGTGTCCTGTCACTTACTCTATGTAGTATGGAAGGAAAATACTGGTAGGAACTCTCAATTCCATTGTACTCTTGCACTTTTCACTGCATCACGTGGGCGATCTTAGAGAGACACTTGGAGAACTGTAGATGAGCTCCCTTAGAATGGGTTCTCAAATGGTTTTCAAAAGGCTGCACCACCAAGGAGGAGATACACTATGCCTGAAGGAGACCTAATGAGAAGTGCATTGTAATTTCAAGTATACATGCTCACCAATGTATGCACAGTACTGGGTAGCATAAATGGAAGTCTGCAGATCTTTAACCATATAGGAGATGTTCATTTCCCTTCCATCCCCAATAGCCTTACTGCATCTGTCTGTGCTAATAGGCTGTCTCTCAAATGCACCTATGTAATTCCCATGGAATGCAAGGTAAGAATCTGTTTTGAATCACTTGTTTGTTCATTCCGAAAAGCAGCAGAATTCTATAGAAATCACACTGTATCTCCTTAAAACTATGATATGATAGACCATGAAGTTTTTACTGCACAGAGCTTGGAAAACATTATAACTTTTACATCCATACCAGCATTGCAAACCCTATGATAAAACACGACTCTATGCACACTTAGTATCCTGTGATTGAGTCTGTACCAATGTAAAATATTTGGCTCAATCATCAGATGTGTCAATTACTATGCATATAACCAGAGCTTTACAGAGACACCGTGAACAATACTTTACACTGTCATTATATGTTTATAGTATTTATCAACAAATATTTAATTCTTATTTGATAGTCTGTGTTTAGTTACTTTTGTGAACTTTATAAATAACTTCATTAGTTTTTCATGGCAACCTAACGCTGGTGCATTTTTTTTCATGGAAAAAATTAATCTCTGAAGCATGTTTTTTAGTCTTTAATCAGAGGATGGAACAAAGAAAAAAGATTAATTTGGAAATGAAAGAATTAAAAGAGAACAGGAATGATGTAAGGGAAGGTCATTAAATGGAAAGAAACAGAAGATTGTTGGATGTTTTTTTTCTTTACTAGAGCCACTCCTTCCCAATGGTTTACTATAAATATATTTCTAAGGATTATTGATGAAGGATAATTGTATTATTTATTTTACAGCTATTCTAGTTTATTTACTCATCTGCCTGCAGACCAGACCAGCGTTATGCAAGCCAGAATTGATGAAGTGGTTGAAGGAGTCACAGGGAATGAATGAAGTGTGGTTATGCCTAACAGTGAAGCTTCTACCATTGTCTAACAAACAGTTGGATATCAGTGTTGATTAGTCTGGTTAAATCTGAACACCACTGGTAGCTGTGGCTGTTGAATAAGATTTTCTGGAGACTAGAAAGTTACATTTGACTGAAGGCCAGGTCTGGCTGTGTTTTTTGAGAGCTTTTACATTCCCATCAGGTTCTGAAGATATCATGGGAAGTCCCAACCTAAACTGATCATTCCAATTCACCCAACTTTTGGGATTTTTCTTTTTGCGTGTGACTTCATTTTTCTTTAAATACCACCAAATGTTGACCAGTTTATGTGAATTTAAAAGGCATTTTTATACCATTCTACCAACATGATTTCACCAACAGGTACCTAGAATATACTCCTATTCTACTTTGTCTGACTTGAAAGATCTTTCTGCATTATAGAGGGTTTCCTGGAGAAAGAGGTCCAGCCTTGAATCTGCTTGAGAAGTTCAGGGCACATCATTCCCACCATTTGTATTGAAAGGATATACAAGATGAATGAGCAATATTGCCTTTCTGTTTTTGTGTAGGTCTCTTTGGTTAGCTTAACAGCTAATGCCTTGGGCTACTCAGAACTTGGTGCGATTAAATCCCTTAGGACACTAAGAGCTTTGAGACCTCTAAGAGCCTTGTCGCGATTTGAAGGGATGAGGGTAAGACAAAATGAAAGAATCGGAAATAATGCATGCATACACAGAAAAAATGCATGCAGAATAATCAACGGCAAATCCATGCAGAAATGCTACACTATCATCCTATATATTTTACATTTGTCGCTAACATATAAGCAAAAGTCTTCATCTGCTTATATGAATTCATGTGTTATCGCACACATTGTTACACTTATTTAGGCTCCTTGGCCTTTCACCCTATTTCATATTTTCCTGGAGGGCCGAAGGATTTATCAGCTGCATGGATCTATACAATGTTACTACAAAACTGGATTTATCCCATATAATAAAATGCTGCTGTAGTCAGAAAAGTTTTGAAAAAACAATACTTCTTCACAATAGTGTGTGCACATGTACACACATATGTATGCACATAAGTATTGCACACTAGTATAGAATACCACGTGTAGTCTATCAATATATTTTAACTTACTGTTCTGTAAATATTGATTGGGAATTTCTGTTACAATTTAAAAGTTTTGTGATGAATTCCTATGTCAATAAGTAAATTGGCAGTGTTAAAATACCTTCTTTCTTTCAGATTAGAGCTATTGCATTCTATTTAAGACAACTTTTCTAGTATACCAAAGATGGAGCTGGTTTTATGATTTCTGGCCTAAATTGGTTGCTTGCTGCTTTCCATGTTGATTTTAAAATGTTGATTTTAATCTAGAGAGCACTGAGCATCCTGAAAACATATCAGAAGACTTTTGCTGACAGAGTTGGGTATATTTGAAGAATTACTGTCTCCAGCTGTTATCCCCAACTGGTATCGCCATACCAGTTACTGCAGCTGAGACCCTCAGCCGCCCAGCTGGGCACTCTCATGTCTATTCCAGTGCAATGTGAAATTGATTAGTTTAGATCACTTCTTTAGTGCACTGAATGGACAAAGACCTTATGTGTTCTGCTGTGACATGAAAGCTCTAGAAGGGTCTCTTAGGGGGAGTAGTTAACAACTAGAGATGGTAGATATTTCTAGCTCCAGCCACAAGGAGATGTCTGATTTACACCTTCAGAGTCTATCTGTCTGCCTTGGACATATTGCCACAGATCTGATCAGCAGGTGCACCTGAGCTGAAACCCTATTGCTAACTAAAAGGGGTCCTTGTGGGAGCTCCCTGTGCAGTCACTGATCTTTAGCACCACAGGTTATAAGCTGCTTAGCAAATTTATAAGTCATCTACAAATTGGTGAGCTTCTGAAGAAAATGGGATGCTCTGTGTGTGGCAAGTAAAAGACTTCAACTAGAAAGGAAACAGGATTTGATGAAAGGTTATAAATTCAAATAGAAAATACCACTTCCTTGCCTCCAGCAGGTTTCTGGAACTTTGCTGAAGCAAATTTTAAAATTTGGGATGTTTATATTCGATATAAGGCCTATCTAAAACATCAGTAATATCTCACTAAAAAACCACATTAGCTGTTGTTTTTCTATGAGAATGATGAGGGAAAATGAGCCAAAGACAAAATATGTCACTTTTTATATGCACAGTTGCTTAATGTGGCAAGGAAGAAACAATCACTTTGTCAAGAATGTTAATGGGAAATTGTCAATCCCGTAACTTTCCTGTTGGTATAAACTACCTATTAATTTTATACTGATCTGCTAACTGTAAAATACAGTAAAAATACACAGATAAGGAGGAGATTTATGACTTTAGCAAAAGTTACAATCAAAAAAAAAGTTAAAATAAAAAATAGTGGATGAAGTCAGTTAAGTTCAGACTAGAAATGCAACCTATGTTTTTATTAGGCAATCAACCATTGACATTTTCCTATGGATATAATGAATTTTGCCTTATTTAAAGTAAATAATTTCAGGCTTAATGTCTTTAAAGGTAGAGTAGCTCAAGCTGGTGAAGAAATTAATATGAGAAGATTTTAAGGTCTGATACATGGAAATTGAAGATGTCTGTTCATAACATAGTAATATCATTGGTGTTTCACATCTGTGGACTGAAAATATGACAATATAGTATGGTGCACATATTTGCATAAGCACTTAAAATTGCTTCTAGTGAGCATTATATTTCCTACATACAAGCAAGAAATTCCATTCTACACATCTAAAAATTTTAATCCACCATACTGTTCTCTAGGATCAGGGCTTGCACCTGCCCGAACTAATAATTAATAGAAAACATCGCCCCTATGGAAAACATGGTGTTTCCCCTGCATCTTCCCACCACTAGTATTGCTAGGAGAAATACATTTTAATTTGCACTTGGGATTTCATGGCAGTAGCCTGTGGGAGTATAATTAATCTGTCTATGCTCTGTCCCAAGCAATGTCACTCACTGCTGTATGGTGCTAGGCACATACTACCTTTATTTTAACCAGTAAAGAACACTTTTAATGTCTTTCTAATGCTTTCCCTGCTTTAACTTCTCTCAGGCCTTGGCCTGTTTTCTCACACTCCTGCTACCAATGGAGGCTAGGAGGTGTCTGGATCAGTGTTTTCAGTAATGCTCAACAGTACATTTTGAGTGTCTTCAATTGGTTCATATTACAAGCTGGTTCTGCTATAGCTTCAGGAATCAGATTAAAAACAGAGAAAGTAGGTCAGCTGTAGAAATCCAGCAATTACAGAAAGAAGAACATGACTGGACCTGCAGCTGTAGCAGAAAGAGGAACACAGTTCTCGGGTGCAATGAGACTGAAAGCTCGAGGACAAATATTTTCACTTCATTAACTGTCCTTTTATATCTCAATAATTATTCCTGATGGATTATATTATTATGTTTAAGAAATCTGCTTATATTTTTAAGTAGAAGAATTGAGATAACTTTAAATAAAAATAATGTAAAAATAACAGCACATATATTTGGAAAATATTCCCAAACTGGAAAAAAATGATGTCACAATTTATTATTCCAGTCAAACTTCCCACTAAAATCAGTGGGTTCATGGATTTCCAATTTAAACTAATTCAGCATTATTATTAAACTATTTGTTTGTTTATGTCAAACTACTCCTCATTATGTTTCACAGTCATGTCGTAGAGAAAGCTGAGAGTACACGTCTGTCAACATAAGTCAGCACTGTTGAAATAGTCACAAGGGATTTATCCGGTAGTCTGGGAATCCTCTGTGCCCAGCTGTTGAGTCATAAAATGCTGTATTACTTTTGCTTATTGATTTTTAGTAGGTACTGCTAAGGAGATTTTTACTATGAGTAAGAAACTAATTTGCTCTCTTTTTTTTCAATTTCCCCATTAGAAATAAACATGTATTACAACATGTGATTTAAAACACGTGGCAAAAAACCAAACAAACATGGAAGCTTTGGACTTCATCCACCATTCTGTGCTTTTATAAAGTCATAGAGTAATTTACATTGAAAGGAACCTAAGTTGGTCCAGCTCCTAAATTTAACATAATGACAATTTCATTGAAGTCCTATAGGATCTCGAATATTTTCCAAAGTATGTATCATCCAAAAGAGGTATTGTTTTGGCAGGAATGGAGCCCTGCAAGTTGCAAGTATTTCTCCTTTACATCAGCCTAAGTCTACTATATGCTATACATGGTGGTGGTTCATCACCTACTCTAACATTGAAAGGGCTTATTTTCTATTCTGTAAAATGGCAAGGAATGACAGGTGACCTACCTAGATGACTAATTTTACAAGTAATTGATTTATGGAACATATTAATTGTAGATGTAAGTGTAATGCCAAAATATTTTTCAGGCTTAATCTACATATTTGTATTTCAAGTAGAAACAAATAGCATAGTGTGCTAGAGGATCTGCTCTAGCACCTACATCATATAAAGTAAATGAATTATAAATAATCTCTTCTATGTAATACCTAATGTCCTGCATTTTTAAAACAAAATCTTCATTAGGGTATAAGGACCTGATTTGGTTGTTTTGGCAAAACTGGCAGTGGTGATCCATAGTTATTAAGTTCTCTATTTTAGACTTACTTACAAACACATTTAAAATAGGAGTTAACTAGTTCAGGAGTTCATCAATTCTATCATTAAAGAAATAATTCTCATTCATAATGGACCTACTTTCTCCCTCATTTTTCTTCACCATTTTATTTTTATTCTGGCATGTTTTTAATCATTGCTTGTCATCATACATAAACTCATTTTCATAGTTTTCTTTCCTGAAACCTGATTTTCCCAAAAAATAATTTGGGAATTAAATCAAGTCTCTTCTTTTTTCAAGTCTTATCTGCCACTTGTCTGAATGCTACCAGCTTTTCTGTGCTCAGACACTCAGCTGGCTTCCTGGTTTGAACATGTCTTTTTCTGATTTTATGTAGAACCATCCGAATGAATATGCGTACATCCCTGAGTTTTCTTTTATTTAAAAGAACTCTTAAAATTACTTTCAATTAAAGATTTGCTCAGCAACATTGATTTTGAATCTTTATCTAGCAAGCATGTAATAAAAAAAGATTTATTGTGTTTGATGCAATCAGTCATTAGAAATATTATGAAGATAATTTGGCAGACATACATTAAGTAAATATTCAAAAAAGAATTAATTAACAAATGCAGATTTTTTTTCTGTTTGGCTTTTTTTTAGCTCGTTACCTGTTTGTTCTTCTTTTTCCCATTCTTTAAAGCTACTGTTTGTATGTTTTTCCTCCTAAATATGTTGATGTTTTATCTTTCCTCTATACTGCTTTTCTCACTTCTTACTCTCAACAATTAAAAAAAAGTAACACTGATATTAGAGTTAAAATAGAGTGTTTAAGAAAGGCTGATGAAATATTTGTAACATACTGGTGCCTGTGTTCTTACACTCTTTCTCTTTGGTTTCATCTATATACTAGGTGGTTGTGAATGCCCTGTTAGGAGCGATTCCATCCATTATGAACGTGCTTCTTGTTTGCCTTATATTCTGGCTGATCTTCAGTATCATGGGAGTAAATCTATTTGCTGGAAAATTTTACTACTGTGTTAACACTACAACTGATGAGAGATTTGATATCAGCCAAATCAACAACTATAGTCAATGTGAGGAGCTCATAAAAAACAACGAAACTGCCCGATGGAAGAATGTGAAGGTTAACTTTGACAATGTAGGCCTTGGTTATCTTTCTCTGCTTCAAGTGGTAAGTCACCACTCCTTAATTTCTGTTTATCTTTCTGTATATCAATTGTTACAGTAAAAAGTAATTTTTCATTTAGAAATTTTGTTTCTTCTTGGTTTGGAATTACAAAATGTGGGATAAATCCATGGCTCTACAGAAATAATATGAAGCATATAGGCTATGCTGACTATGAGAAAAAATACATAATTCAAACCTAATTCGCCCTAGCTGCATTGAATCTGTATCAAGTACACCTACTTTGCTCATACACAGAAAATAACTTTTGTATCGGATATAACTCATAATGGATAGAAGTTCTTAATAGATGTTGTGTCCTCTATAGTCAGATATTGGAATTTGCTTGCAACTCTCATATATGAATAAAACATAGAATAGAAGGCAAGAGTTACGTATTAACATTTCTCTGTGGTGGTGTTTATGATAAGCACTAAGGACACTTGGTCTTCAGCTCTTAAACATGTTTCTGACAAGCTGTTTTCCAGAAAAAGCATGAGGTAAACACCAGTGTTCTCTTTATAGGCTACATTTAAAGGATGGATGGATATCATGTATGCGGCTGTGGATTCTCGTAATGTAAGTATAGCCCCTTGACTCCATTTGTTTTGACTGTAAGAGCTCCAAGATTTAACAATGTAATTTTTTAACATCTTTCAGGAATAACAGTAACAGTGAGAGAACAAGGAGTTATTATGGGTTTGTAGTTAAAGAAAATGGAAACCATAGGAAAAATACGAGACAAAGAAAGCAGAGGAGCAGTCCTAAAGGATTCCATGTTCTGTATGGTGCAGTTGGACCAAAATTCCTCTGTTCCACAGCAGATTCCACTATTTCCATGAAATGCCTTTTCCTCCTCTCATTATGTGCGCTGAGGCATTATTTGCATTTAGAAAGAGGCACCAATACACAGATTACAGATATTTTTTGTAATACTGATCTTGTTTTAAAGTTGAGACTTCCACTCTGCTGTCCAAGTTGCCTGACTCCTTTCTTCAGGGAACAGTTCCTATTCTTAAGTCGGCCTGTGCCTTTTCTTACCATTTTGCCTTCCCCTTGCTCCCTTGGTGCAACTTGTCCTCTAGTTCTAAGTAGATGACTGAATAAACTGTACTGGTAGGACTCCAGCTTTTTTTGGTAAGCTACACTCACAGCGGGAGGCCTGTTGTAGTATAGCACATGTGCTTACTCTAAAGACAGCTTGGATGCTTCTCTTCCATAATCCAGCACAGTTTCCTAAGTGCCTATAGTAGTGAAAGCTCCACAAGCCCACATCAGAGGCCTCTCATGAGATACACAGAAAATTTTGCAGCTTCACACACTGGTGTTTCTGGTTGTCTGTAGACACAGACAGATGATACTATACTAGTTTAAACCAGTTGTGTCTTCAGTATTTATTCTACGCTCATGTAGGCCAGTTACATTTTCTTAAATGTAATATGAGGTTTGATAGCAAAGCTCTCTGTCAAGAATGTAACTTCATAGACTGAAGATCAGTGGAATGGATATGTGGGAACTTGACCATAAGAAGCAAAGATCAGAGTGACAGAGCCCTAAATTCTATTCAGCAGATTTTTGATTCTCTGCTCACAGTTAAACTAAGGCTTAGTTTCTATGCCTTTTTTGCAGGTTTTGGATCAGCCTAAGTATGAAGATAACCTGTACATGTATCTTTACTTTGTCATCTTTATCATCTTTGGATCATTCTTTACTTTGAACCTTTTCATTGGTGTCATCATAGACAATTTCAACCAGCAGAAAAAGAAGATAAGTACTTCATGATTATTCTGGAAAGAAAGCTAAAAAAAAATGCTTATTTTTGGTTGACAGAAAATAACTTTATTTCTAAAATATTATTTTTCTACTTTATGATAAATTACTATGTGTTCTGCATATTAAATAGTTTACATTATTAAAGCATATGATTTTGCTTGATGAGGGTTTGATGGACAAGTGACAACATATGTCTGTCCATGGTTAATGAAATAGTAATCTTTGTAAAGATGTGGATTTGGGGCTGAAGTCTGTAATAGACTCATAAAAAGGGAAAGAAGAGGTTCTGAAATATCAGCATCTGGATACCTTCTAATTCTCCTTTGGTATTTGGCCAAAATTTAGACTAGAGGAAAAAAAAAAAAAAAGAGAAGGGGATTGGAATATTTTATTAGTTTGTGCCTCTGTAATAACTGATGGAATTTAGTAGAAGAAAGATAAAGCACCTCTCCTTCCTCTGTACGAGCCCTCTCCCCAAAGAAGAGCAGAGGTCTACCACAAACAGTGCACATTCAAGGGCCTCTTAAAAAACTTCCCAGTCATTAAGAGTGGAATATGTAAAGCAATTCTTCTGTTAACAAAGTGCTAATAATCACAATAAAAGGGTCTTTTTATGTCTGTCCTAACTTTTCTCACAGATGAGAATGCGAACACTAGTGATTATTACTGTTCAGTATCTTTATTTATAAGTAATCAGTAGAGATATGTGGTTGTCACCAGTTTTTGTCTCTTTGGTTTACTTTGGAGGTCAAGACATTTTTATGACAGAAGAACAGAAGAAATACTACAATGCAATGAAAAAACTGGGTTCAAAGAAACCACAAAAACCTATACCTCGACCAGCAGTAAGAATAAAAATATTTTATGTTATTTTTACATTTCTTTAAAAACAGGTTTGTTTCAGTTATGCCTCAGCCTGAATTAAGTTGTAAGCTAAAAACCCAAGTGACATCAGAAAAGCCTTTCTCATCTGAAATCCTATTTTTTCTCTTTTCTAGTCTGAATTTGGAGGACTCTTTGCCTTTTTTGCTCCACCCCCCCCTTTCTCTCTGTTGGTGGCAATGACATTTTATGTGGCATTTTTTCAAAATGCTGGTTTGACTAGAACAATAAAATCTGGCAGTGCATTTGTCAAAACACATGAAAGTCTTAGGGCACAGGCTTTTTCAGTCATTGAGGAAGACTCTGAAACTGCTGTATGGGGGCAAGGTACCTTATCATTGTTTGAAAAACGGTCCTTTTGCCCCTCACATTCCTGTTGCACAACCCATACAATGCTTGTGGTCTGGAGCAGGGCTACCCTAGCACTGCAGAGCAGAGTCTGGCTGGGGCAGAGAGCGATTCCAGCTCTGCAGTTCTGCTTTGGACTGTGTAACCTGCTAAGTGGCCAGTCCAGCCATCAGTAAATTTTTCTATAGCTGAGCAATGGAAGATATTGTTCTAAAAGTTATTTTGGTGACATGAAGAGTGTGAAGTTTTCTATCAAATGAAGCGCTATTAATTCCCAGCCTGCTTACATCACCCCGTTACTTACTTATATCCAAATTTTGCCATGCTAGGCATCAGTTAATAATCTGTGTCACAAGAGGTTACAATTAACTGGTTCAGGGTGGCAAAATCTCCTTGCAACTTTAAAAAAAAGTAGCGTGCATATTTTGAAACCATCTTTTGATGCTTATAAACACAGTAGCTGTAAACAGAAATTAAATATAAATGCATATACAAACTGGAAAATTCATGCAAATGGAGGAATTCATGGAAGACATGAAATCCCTTTCATATTAGATATAAATAATTTGTAGTGATTTTGAAAAAGAAATTTTACCCAATGCATATCGTAATGGATCTTATTTTTTCTCCCCCCCAGAACAAATTCCAAGGCATGGTCTTTGATTTTGTAACAAAACAAGCATTTGATATCAGTATCATGATACTTATCTGCCTTAACATGGTCACAATGATGGTAGAAACAGATGATCAGAGTGAAGACATGGAAAACATTTTATATTGGATTAACCTGGTATTTATTGTACTTTTCACTGGAGAATGTGTCCTGAAATTAATTTCACTTCGCCATTACTACTTCACTATAGGCTGGAATATTTTTGATTTTGTGGTTGTGATTCTCTCTATAGTAGGTAAGAGAAATTCATTTTTATGAAATCACTAAATCTGTGAAAATTGAAACATTTTTGGCATGTAAAGTCTATTTCTGTTTTGGTTCGACATTGTCACTAGGAAGTCTGACCATAATTTTTCTTTCTTCTGATTTCATATTATCCATAAAATAATGGATCAGTATAGTAAGAAACTTTTTAGCAATAGGTTTTCATTTCTCTAGGACCTGAAATTAGATCTTTGTTCTGAGTTCTGTAGAAATTCCTCAGCATAGAAACAAACTCACACATGAAAGTCAATTTTGATATAAACTGATGGTGGCAAGTGCAGGAAAAGAGTCCATCAATCCAAAATCCAAGAGCAAAATCTGTGCGGGACTGTTAGGCTCGCATGCAAGCACCCCAGACAGCAGGGTAAACCCTTAGATTGCTTCAGTTTTGTTTGATTCTGAGAGGTTTTAGGCGTGAGCTAGAGTGAGCAACTGGAGAAGCAGAGCTGAAGCAGAAGTGGTAATAAATACATGGCTCCACTAATCTTTGCTTTATCTATAGCACAGAGCCTAAAAGAACTTGAGTAAAAATTCTGTCATTTTAACTTCTCAGAGCTCCTTATATACAAATTTGTTTTGCCATTTTTGTTTGGATTTTTCATTAATACTAAACTTGTGGTCCATTATTTCATGTGTGATTAAGAAGTTGCAGTTCTCTTCAAACTTACATATTTTCTTTGAATACCATAACTTGATTACACAGCATTTTAATACTACTGTAAATATGATCTTTCCTTAGATTAACTGAGATTATATTTCTTACAGTTAAACAGAAAGCTGTTCTTCTGGTCTCAGCATTTGCTAGTCTACATACACTAGTTATCAGTTTGTCCTAAATTTTATATGTTTCTGCATCTATCTGCACATTTATGTAGTCATACAATTAATACTTAGAAATGTCATTGATGCAGTTTTTCATTATGCTGTAAATTACATCAGAATTTCTATTGGTATTTATGGGTTTCCAAAGCATACCAAACTGTAAAGGCCTTGTAAAAAGAGCTGAATGGCTAATTCCTAAAATCTGTTCAAATATTCTATTCTTTTTAAAGTTCTACAATGTTTGTAGGATAAATCTTTAGCAGTGTTTTTGAAATTTAATAATATTCTTTATTAATTTCATCTGGTTTTCAACAGGTATGTTCTTAGCTGAGATGATTGAGAAGTATTTTGTGTCCCCCACACTATTCAGAGTCATCCGACTTGCCAGAATCGGTCGAATCCTGCGCCTCATTAAAGGCGCTAAGGGAATCCGCACTCTGCTTTTTGCTTTGATGATGTCGCTTCCTGCTTTGTTCAACATTGGCCTGCTGCTCTTCCTGGTCATGTTTATCTATGCGATATTTGGCATGTCCAACTTTGCCTATGTCAAGAGGGAAGTTGGGATTGATGACATGTTCAACTTTGAAACGTTTGGCAACAGCATGATCTGCCTCTTTCAAATTACCACGTCTGCTGGCTGGGATGGTTTGCTAGCCCCAATTCTTAACAGTGGGGAGCCAGACTGTGACCCCCATAAAGACCACCCGGGGAGCTCCGTTAAAGGCGACTGCGGCAACCCTTCCGTTGGGATTTTCTTCTTTGTCAGCTACATTATCATATCGTTCCTGGTAGTGGTGAACATGTACATTGCTGTGATTTTGGAGAACTTCAGCGTTGCTACTGAAGAAAGCGCTGAACCCTTGAGTGAGGATGACTTTGAGATGTTCTATGAAGTCTGGGAGAAGTTTGATCCCGATGCAACACAATTCATAGAGTTCAGTAAACTATCAGATTTTGCAGCTTCGTTAGATCCTCCTCTTCTTATAGCAAAACCAAACAAAGTCCAGCTTATTGCAATGGATCTGCCCATGGTAAGCGGTGACAGAATTCACTGCCTTGACATCTTGTTTGCTTTCACAAAGCGGGTTTTGGGGGAAAGTGGGGAGATGGATGCCCTCAGAATACAGATGGAAGATCGGTTTATGGCGGCCAATCCTTCTAAAGTCTCCTATGAACCAATTACAACCACATTAAAACGAAAACAGGAGGAGGTATCTGCTGTCATTATTCAGCGTGCTTTCAGACGTCATCTTTTAAGGCAAAAAGTCAAAAAAGTTTCATGTATCTTTAATCAGGATAAAGGTAAAGATGAGGACGATCTGCCCATGAAAGAAGATATGATTATGGATAAACTAAATGAGAACTCCACTCCAGAAAAAACAGATATGACCCCATCCACAACCTCCCCACCATCCTATGACAGTGTAACAAAGCCAGACAAAGATAAATATGAAAAAGACAAATCAGAAAAAGAAGATAAAGGTAAAGACAGCAGGGAAAGTAAAAAGTAACACAGAATTCTATTTGTGATAAACTGTTTACAGCCTGAGAAAGTATGTATTTGTGTCAACAGGACTCCTGTAGGAGGTACATGCCAAACTGACAGTTTTTACATAATATAAATATATATATAATTATATATATATATATATAAAAGGTCAGTGCCTATAACAAGACAGTGACCCCTCGTCATCAAACTGCAGCTCTGTAAAACAGGGTAACATCTTGACAGGAGGTTGTTGTTTTTATTACCAGCTGACACTGCTGAAGAGAAGATAAAATGGCCAATCAGACTGTAGGGACCAGTTACAAAAGAAAGGTGCAAACCTATGAATCTCTGTGTTGAACATGAAACACACAGTACAAAAATTGTGTCCACTGTTTGCATTTCAACAGCCACATTTGCCATATTTTTACAAAAATCAGTGTTGGTGAACTTATCATTTTTTAATTCACAGGTTGTTTACTATTATATGTGACTATTTTTGTAAATGGGTTTTATGTTGGGGAAGGGGGTACGAGAACCAGGTGTTCTACTCTCGGATTCTCTATAATGTACAGACAGAAGTGATTTGCATGAAGGCATGCTGCACTTGTAGTTCATGCATGGAAAAACATGACGTCGCACAAAGCAGCAGAGTCTGACTACTTCCATGTTTCAGGGTGGCTCTATATTTTGAGGTGCTTACTAACAGTATCCATCTAGTATCCCATCCAGACAAATCTTAATGTGCCTGTAAAGTCCCATAGAGGCTAATAATAGAACAGATGTTTTATTTTTTCATAAGTCATTTAACTGTAGTTGAACGAACTCTGCGTAAAAAAAATTACTAAGGGTCATAAGAGCCCGTTTTTAAGTACTCCGTAGAAAACAGCTTACCTGAACTTGGGAAATTGAATTTACCAAAAACCTGCAAAACCTAAGGATTATGAAGTTGTTCTGCTTCACCCTGCAGTATTGTTTAGCCATCTTCTGCTCTCAGCAAGGTTGACATTGTATGTGTTGATTAAAAAAGTACCGTCTATGTAAATAGTTATTTTATCCCGTGGTGCATGTTTGAGCAAACAAATAATGACCTGTGCACAATATTTATTGCATCAAATATGTACCACAATAAGTGTAGTTTGCAAGCTTTCAACAGCTAATATGAAGTATTCTGTACCATTATAGATAGTTTGGAAGCTATCACTGATGCATGTTTATCTTGCCTTTGCTGCTGTAATTTTACTCCTTCCACTGTTAAAAGTCTAATATGGGAAGCCATATCTCAGTGGTTAAGTGAAACAAATTGTTCAATCGGTCATCATTCTTTCATGACATCAAGCAATAGTTTGCAGCTAATTAAAAGCTTCTTGCTTTGCATTCTAAAATTTTAAGTGACTACTGTACGGTGTATAGTCAGACTGTACAGGATATGTTGCAAACTGCTTAATCTGTTGAAAAATACATGGATAGAATTTTCTAAGAAAATATAAATATTGTAAAAAATACCATTTTATTTTATTTTTCAGCGTTTTGTACATAAAATAAGAAATGAGAATTATCTTCAGGTTGATGTCACTGTCACTTTTGTTACTTTCTATCCATAGCACTTTTTAATTCAAGAACTTCACTAACTAAGAAACAAAGGAAAGAATGGGGTAGCTTTAGGTTTCTGCTTTTTTATTAGTACTGTATTTTTGCACACATTTTAATGTGAAATAAGTTTCAAACTGATTCCAAAATGCACTTGCTTCCAAATAGATATAACTTGTAATTGAAATGTGGTGGGGAAGATTTGTTTAAAATTCTAGCACTGCCTGCATCAGAAGTTTCAAGGTAGTCTTTTATTCATGAAATCTTTACCAGTGTTTGTTTACATAGACTATTCTTATTCTTGTCGATTCATGCTGCACTAGAACTGTTCTAAATATAATATGGGATCCACAATGTTGTTTTCTTTTCCACAGGAATTAAATAGCAAACTTGTATAATTGATCACATCAGGACATTTTGTGTTTCTTACACAAGCAAAAATTTGATGTTGACTCCTCCTTTTACAAAAATATTGACTTGTGTGTCGGTGAACTGCATGCAGGAAAATGCTATTACCATAAAGAACAGTAAACCACATTACAGTTGAGCCAAAAGAATAAAGACTTCATTTTTTATTGTATTTATTTGTTCTGTCTTTGTTTTCATTACTAAAAACTATTGGCTGTCAAGAGGTGCTATGAAAATAAGATATGAATCTATAAAGTGAATCTTAGAAATAAGGAGTAGCGATTAACTCATAATAATAATCTGCAAAAAGTAAAAATTTGAAGCCATATGCTTTCAGAAAGATCTTTAACATGATTTCAATGAACAATCTTCACATTATTAATCCTATTTAAAGATATTCTTTCGTAGGATAATGTTTATGTGTACATAATGCCTAACCCCCTTTTTCATGTCAGGTATTCATAGACAACTAGAAAAACACATGTTAAAGAAAGTAGCTATCAAGGCTGCAAACCAGTGTGCATAATTTCAATGATATTTTAACATTTTAAGTGAAGAATTATCTTTGTGTTATAAGAATAATTTTGTTTACTACATAATTTGTAAAAAAAATTACTTTGCTTTAAGATATGAGGGGTGGAAGTCAGGAGAAACTGCTGGAAGTTTTAGTAAAGCATCAAATTCATAGGGTTTTTATTAATCTTAGGGTGCTGAATGCCAATTATAATGTGAAAAATCCTATAATTTTAAACTTCTGTGGCGAATTTACAGACACTACTATTCACTGTCAGGGAGCTGGCATACGTATCGGTTGATGCGTACATACCCATGGAAAGGCTGATAGCAGAATACAGGAGACGGGTGTAGAACAGGCATTGCAAGAGCGGTGGCAGTGGAACTGAGAAGAATTTTGAATTTTGGGGGAAATAATATAAATAAGTATTTATTGTATCAGTCTTGTCAGTCAGGTAATCTGTCTCCACTTTACAGAATCCCTTATGAGATGCTTGGAAGTATGTTGGAAGAATGCCTAGTATCGAAGTGTTTCTTTTTGCCCTAGCAGGGCTTCCTATGCTTTGAGACACAAAGCACCTTCCGGAAAAAGTGAGCGACAAGAAATTGTCATTAGTCTTTCTTTCGACTGTGACATATGACCATCTTCTCGACACATTAAAATGGGAGTTCATTTATATTGTTGCAAAGTCATCTCTGATGCCATAAAACATGCTAAAATTGGTTCTGAATAAAATAGCACTTGTGACCCTGAAAGCAAGAAAGCTGAATTTTTAGGTAGCTGTCCTATTAGAGTACTATTTCTAAAACCAGATTGCCTCTGTTGTAAATGTAAAGTAATGCCCTGAAGGCAGGATACAGTGAACAAATTAAAAGCTAAGAAAAACACGTACAAGTGCTAACAAACATCCTAGGGGGTGCAGCCGTGTCGGTATGAAGTATCGGGAAAAGCAGAGGCACCCAGCGGCGTGTGTGCGGCGGCAGCCGCAGCTTCGGGTGCAGATCCCGTGGGACGCACCTGCAAAGGGAGCCGCGGGGTAGTGAGCGGCCTTCACCTGTGCCCCCGCGGGTCTAAGGCCCCGCGGCCCCGCCGAGCTGAGGCAGCGAGCTCTCGGGCTGCAGCGTTGCAGTGGGACGGTTTAGCTCTGCCGGTGCGAACAGCGAGGGCAGGGTGGGCAGGGGCCGAGATCCCGGGCGGTGGCAGCATCTGAAATGCCGTGATTGCAGCGCCAACGGGATGGGCGTTTGGTTGGTGTTGCGGGGGGAAAGCTATGGAATAAAATGCAGATACATCTATTTGTGCGAATTAGACGAGAAAATCATCGCTGTGCTTCTTGCAGGGATTTATACTTCACAGAAGACTCCTGCAAATAAAAAATAATTAAATTTCTCAAACCTGAGGCGCAGGTATGGTTTTGCATGCGCGCCCCCCCCCCCCCTTTTTTTTTATTATAGCTGTAGGTGTGCGAAGAACACCCGCTCACGCACCCAAAGGCAGCCACGCGCGGATGCCCCCCCGCGGCGCGGAGCCTCGGCAGCCCCCCGCTGCTGTAACGCGGCCGCGGCCACCGCTCCCTGCGGCCGGCTCTCCGCGGACCCCTCCAGCGCAGCGGCGGGACACCCCCGGCCCGGCGGCCGCCGCCCGGCTTCCCCCCGCCGCCCACCGGGACGCGGCGCCCTCGGCCGAGCTTGCGGGTCGGCCGCCGGCCCCGCCGCCACAGCGCCGCCACCCGGCCGCGCCGCGCCCTGCACCTGGCGCAGCGCCGCCCGGCCCCGCGCGCGGCAGGGAGCGGCCGGGGTGAGGGCCGCCGCGCGGGCGGGCAGGTAGCGCGCGCCCGCTCCCAGCCCGCGGCCGTCGGGCGCCTCAGGACCCGCCGCGCCTGCAGCCGCCGGGGGCCGGTAAGGGGAGCGCGGGCGGGGCGGCGGGACGGGGGCTGCCCGCGTCCCGGGGGGGTCCCGGGGGGGGCAAGCTCGGGCCGGGAGGCGGGGGCCGCGCGCAGCCCCGGCCCAACGGCTGCCCCGGGCGGCGCGCGGCGGCAGGTGGGGGCGGCCCGGGGGGGCGGCGAGCGGCGGCCGCCGGGAGCGCTCGGTGCCGCCCAGCCGCGGAGCCCGGGGCGGCGCTGGAGGCGGGGGACCGGCCCCCCGTTGCTCGCGCTGCTGTGGCGGCCGGCGCAGGGCCGATAGACCCGGGCGGGGGCAGCCCCCGCGGGAGCCGCAGCGTGTCAGGCCAGGGCCGCCAGCGCGCCGGGCGGCTGCGCCCGCAGAGGGCCCCGTTAGCCGGGGCCGGGGCTCAGCGGGGAGGGGGACGGACCCCCGCAGCGCGTGGACGGCGCCCAGCGGCGGCAGCGGTCGGCGAGTCACGGGCTCTCGTAGCACCGCCGGCCGCCCGGAGCCGTGCGGGGCGAGGCGGGGCGGCTCGCTGCACCCCGGCGGGGCTCCGCTGTCCCCAGGCGCGGCGGGCGCCCCACAGCCCCCGCTCGCAGCGCAGCCGCTCCGGTGGGCGCCCGAGCCGGCCCGCCCCGCCCCGCCCCGCCGCACGGGTGCCGGCCCAGCGGCCCGAGGGCGGCTGGCGACCAGCCGGGGTAGCCACAGCTGCCCGCCGGGATGGCAGAATGACTAGGGAGCGTTTCGTGCGGCTGCAGTGGCTCTGGGGAAACCTGCGCCGTGTGCCGGCCCTGCGTGAGAGGCGTGCGGTAAATCCGCCTGAGCGCGACGGGCTCCGGAGCAGCCGGTACCACCGGTTCCTTCTTGGCCTGAAGCACCTTCTGCACGGAGCAGGCAGGGGAGGCAGGCGGCGGGGCAGGGCAGCGCCTGCCGGGGCCTGGCACAGCTGAAGAATTAACGGATTGCTTCAGGGTGGCCGGTACCGTGTGCCTTCAGTCCTGCCGGTGAGTTGTGCCCACCTGGTTTTGCGGCTCTGAGTGATGAGGGTCTGTTTTACCGGGAGATTTGTCAGCTGAAGTCCACCACAAATGATTGCGCATCCACATCTGTGGCTTTTGTTTCATCAGCGTGCAGATTGAAGAATGGATTTTTTTACATACTATGTGTGGAAAATATGAAGCTCTAAGAAGTTTGTAAATTTTAATAAGTTTACTCTGCAAAGCGGTAAAGTAAATGAAGACACAAGGGTAGTAGAGTGGCATACTCTAGGGTGACTCCAGGATGACTTCTGTGCTTTGTAGTCTTGTCAGAGGAAAGCAAGCTATAGCGATGTCAAAAATAGCGTTTTAAAAACTGACTATAAGGAAAGGTCTGCCCTTTCTGTATGCCTGTTCTTATCTGTGGTTTTTGGTTTAATGTTATTTTTGTGTTTATTGTATGAAGTGTAGTTCAGGCTCACCCAGCAACATACCTGGGTAGGTGAGGGCAAGTCACAAAAAATGTCTGTCTTTTGTTTAAGATAGAGCATTCAGTAAAGAGCAGGAAAACCAGAGAACTCTGAGAGATTGTTTCAATTTATCTTTGTGATGAAGCATCCTTTATTTTAAAATAAAGCTTTTACCATGAAATAAACAGAACTTTATGCAATGTGTAGCATAAGTTTCATTGAACCTAGAGAAGTCTATCTGTAATTTGAGTTAGGGAGTCCCAGAATTCTGGAATATTAAGGCACTTAAAACTAGGCTGGCTTCTTCACTCTGTGGGAGCCCTTACTTGTGCAATAGACTGAGAAGCGTTTGCAGCATGCAGCGTTATCTTGCTGTGAATTTATGGTTGTTGTGTGTCCTGTGCTGTACTGTTTAGATTTTGGATTCTGTCAGGTGTTTCTAATGACAATTTAAAATTATTTCCTGCCTTTGTGATTGCATAGCGACGGCTGGGAGGGAAATAAGCGATAAGCAGCTGCAGGAGGGTGTAATTGTGTCCTTACAACACACATCCACTATTGTAAATTGTCGTACTTTGGAAACAAAAGGGCTTGTAGAGAGGCAACAGATCAGAGTACAGCCTGGTTTGTGTTTGTCACATCGATGGTACAGCAGTAGAAGTCGCTTACTTCAACCGCAGACAGATGTTATAGCACTGATGTAAATACATCGATCTATTTGTTCAAAGTGGAGATGGGGGTGAATGGGGCTGAGCTGTGGTTTGGTTTCTTTTCTAAATAGCTAAATATAAATAAGGGAATCTCCTACAGGTTGGAGATAATGAGTAATTTAGAGAAACAGTGAGCCAGAGGACAAGGAGGGTTGAATATCCCTGGCAGTGAAGACATCTGCCTAACGTTTCTATGAATCTGAGAAATGCAGAGCATCTGTATTACTGAAATAATGACTCATCAAAGAGGTGCAGTGTTAAGTGAAGGACTGATAGAGGCAGATAAAATGAGCTAGAAGATTAAACATTTTCCTGAGTTTTTTTACTATTTGTAGTATAATACTAGTTTCTTACTCCGCAGCCCTTTTTCCTCAGCAGTCACCTCTTAGGAAAAGACACTTGTATTTTTACTAATTCTAAAAACTTGGCAAATTAAGAATGCGCGCTATTCTGAACATAAAATTTTACCTTTAAGTGTTGCATGCTTAACTGTTTCACTTGATGGTAAATTGCTTGACTTCTTGAGTTCAATTTAAATACATTTGCAATTTTTGCAAGTCATAATAAAGATGCAGGTCACCTGCCCACCCCCTACCCATCACTGGAAGTGCCTTCTATTACTCTAAAATATCCTCAGCTATGTGATGATTTGTCCAAGCATTTCACAAGAGCTGTGCAGTTCCGTGCCAGGGTGTGCAGGCTAGGTCAAAAAAGAGAGTGGGCATGGCTAAACTGGGGTTAGGTGCCCTAATCTGTGCTCTGAGTTAATCAAAACTAATTGCTTTGATTGATACTAGGTTCTGTATAATGTGTTGTCTGATAAGCAAGTGGTGTTAGAACAAATGAAAAAGTATGTATTTAAGAACACGTGAAAAAGAATGTATTTTTTAATTAATGGTTCTGTAGAGCCATCTGGAACCAGGAACCAGTTTGCAGAAACTTGTACTTAGTTTCCAAGGTTTCTTTTTAAGGCAGTTTGTCATAATCTGATATTTAAGTAGTTATAATGTTAAAAGAAAAATGTGTTTCAAATATATATTGAGATGGCTTCGATGTGCAGAAGCAATTTTGGCAGTTACTCTTATGGAAACCTGTTTTCTCCAGGGTTCTTCCTAACTTCATTCTTGTGTTACAAATCAGCATATGGCCTAAAGGTTGCATAGTTCAAACAGCATTTTTATGCAGTATTCTTCATGTGGGGCGCTTGAGACGTTTTGTATCATATACATATTTGACAGGAAAATAAATAGCGCCTCTTTAGACTGTAACGGGGTGCTGAAAAGGGTATGCTTGATACTATGAATTCCATGTTATTACATGAATCCTTTGATCAGCCTGTTGACTTTTTTTATTCATACTTCTGGGGACTGTGTTCAAGCAGGAATTGCATGACTAGGTTTGCCAGTGATTTTTCATTTTGCTTTGAAGTGCCAACAGCCTTCTCAAAAGGCATGATATTCCATTTTAATATCAAATGTTAATGTTTTGTTACCTGAGAACGTGGATACAAAGGGCAAATTGCAGGTATAACTAACCTTGAAATAATGTTTTAAACATTTGTATTATAAATCTTGCTTTATGCAGTCTGGTTTATGCCATGTTCTTTTTTTATGTATGCTTTGCATAAAGTGCTATAGTTTTTTTAAAAAAGATCTGTTTATTGTCCTATGTGTAGATGGACTGAGCAATGTAAGTCATTAGTGCATGCTTTGTACCAAGTGTACCTGGAAGAGACATATGCGGAAGTTGGTGTTCTTGCATTGTATATAATACATCTTAAAAAGTAATCATATGAGCTGGTTTTAGTGAAAATTTGCAAAATACTTTTGTAAGGAGAGTTTGGAAATTAGATTTGAAGAAGCATTTTGTTTTCAGGCTGAAAATGCCCAAGCATTTTTGATACAAAAACCTGGACTACTGGTAATTTCCCAGCAGACATGTTTCTGTTATAGCCTTGCTATGTCATCACTGGCAGTTTTTACAGTTCCCATGGCAACGAGGATTTTTGATCTGCAAATACTGTATATGGTTTGAGGGGGTATAGATTTTCTTTATTACTGAAGAAATTTTGATTCATGAAAGCTGACCAGCTGTGCCCTCCCCGCCGCCCCCCCCCCATCCCTCCCCTTAATAATTTGTGTGTTGCCAGTAAGCTTATGTGTAAACATGAACTATTTGACAGGAATACAGTTACCAGTTCTAATTTTTGACATAGTATAAGAGATGGTGGAAAATTTGTAAAGACTTACTGTAGTGATAGCAGGGAAAATGTCTCATCTTCCAGGTGGAGTCTTGACAAACAGGAGACCATTGTATATGCATATAAATTTGTATGTGTATGTATTTGTGAACATTGTATATGTGTATAAAGAGTAATGAGAGTTAAAGTTGCTCAGGCTTTGCCTTGGCTTCTGCTAATGTTTACTTTGGCTTGGACTGATTTCCAAGGTGCATTCATAAAATATTTACTTTTAAAATGGACTTACATATATTAACTAGAGAATCTCAAAATCCTGTATCTGATTCACAAACTAAAATTACTTCACAGTGGCACTACTCTTGCGTGATTTTTTGTGTGTGCCTGTCCTTCACCTTCTCAGATGAATACATGGGCTGGTATGGGATGTTTGGGAGGTATCCTGAACCAAACAGGTATAGGATAGAGTAACTTGTGCTTGGGGCATGAGTCTTTTTTTTTTCCTAAATTAGATAGGTTTTCTATGTTGTTTTTGAGCATTCATTCCAAAAAAAGAAGCCAATTCAGATTTGTCGAGTTCCTTCCACACCCTGTTGGTTTAGTTTGGGGTGGTTATTACTGGGGTTGAATGGGTTTTGGTTGTTTTTTGGGGGTGTTTTTTGGTGGTGTTTTTTTTGTCGTTGTTGCTTTTTTTCTTTGTGACTGGTAAAAAAGAAAATGGGAATGACGTAGTTACTGAAATAAATGGCATAGGTAAACTAGGCAATTACTGTTTATGATGGAAAAATCTGTGAATAGTGTATCTAAGACAAATATTTTTATATCTGAAAGGGTGTTTAGAGATGCATTAAAACAAATTTGGAAAGTAAAGTCTGCTGCCAGTGGCCTGCTGGTCTTCATGTGATTTGGGCTGTGAGACCTCTGTCTTCCCGTGCTGCTGTTCACCACTCACACGTAGGATTATTATGGAATCATGAAAATGGAAAAATGCTGCATTGAACTCTGCATCATGTAGTTCTGCTGTAGAAGTACTGTACTGGAGTAGGGCAATCTAGTATTTAGGTAATAACTTCATCCAAATGCCGGTTTGTAAAAGATTTTTCTGTCACTAGTGTATGTCGTAGCTGTGACAAAAT
Organism: Falco biarmicus; assembly: GCF_023638135.1. Classification (NCBI taxonomy): domain Eukaryota; kingdom Metazoa; phylum Chordata; class Aves; order Falconiformes; family Falconidae; genus Falco; species Falco biarmicus. The sequence continues at coordinate 23,667,833 of NC_079295.1, read as the reverse complement.
AACTTGCATATACATGAGAGAGAAATCGAGCTTAATGCCCATACCCAGGCATGAATACCCTGGATGCATATCAGTTTTTTCAAGTGAAGCTAGAAGTTCTGAAATGACTAATTTACTTTTTTTCTCCTCTTCCCCCCCACTCCCAGTGGCCTTCTAGGAGATAGTTTGAACATGGTGGGTGCATGGTAGGTAGTCCCTTATCATGAAGAACAACTTTCAAGTCAATTCAGTGCTAATGTTGAAAAAAAAGCGTATAGCCTGCAGTTGTATATATTCAGAATGATGTATGTGATTCTGGATCGTTCTTATATTTGTGAATTCAAGGAAACAAAGGTATGAAACCTGGAATTTTTAGCATATGTCTGCAAAGATTTGTGGGGACTGATAGCACCTGGCAGTGTATTGCATACCACCTCCCTCCCCGCCTCCCAACGCAACCTCAACCCATTTATTAGAGCTTGAAGGTTTATTTTGATATTTTTCTGGCTTTGCTTGTAATACTAGGCAGTACAGGTTTTCATGGAACAATTTGTCCAGTGCTCCTTGAGAATTCAGGAGAAAAGGTAGTTGCTGGCTTGGGCTTCATGTTTGAGAAATGTGCAAAGTTTAGGAGAAAGGGATCACCTAAACGCAATTAAAGAATGCAAAGAGTTGTGAGTTGCAATGTCAGATATTTTCCATAGTATATGGAGAGAATGTGAGGCTGGTGATGCTGCGTAAAACTGGATGAATATGTCAAACAGCTTCTGCATTTCTGTTGAGACACGTTGAGTTGTTGAGGCTGTTAAGGACTGACATTGCGATGACATAATCGCTGACCCCATATTATTCTGTTATAAATCCTCTGGTTGCAGTCTCCACTGTTCCTCAGCATGTGTGGTTCACACTTAAGGGCTTTGCCGATAAGCTCCATCACCATTTCCTACATAATGGAAACCAAACAGTAGTGCTGTGTGGGGGCCAGCTGACTCCCTGAGTGGAGATGGAGGCTGGAGAATACACCTCATCCCTAAGAACTTGTTTGTCTGGTTGGTGTCATTGGCATACTGTGCACTCATTGCTAGGCTGTCGTTACGGATCAAAATTAAATGAGGTAGTGACTCATTTACAGGGACATACACCGTTTTTGAACAGGTCAGATGCTGCATACTGTACGTGTGTTCTTATGCTCGTGCACAAGAAATACTGCGCATCCTAATGTTTCCCTATTAGAAGAAGGGAAACATAGTCCATATGTGAAACATCTTATCTTATAACTTATGTATATAGTGGTAGCACTTGTCCTGCGTGGGCAATGGAAAAATAAGCAAAAAGATTTCTTAACTGCAAGTATTCACTAGGTGTCAGTGCATGATCACACTGAACTGATGTTCTCACAGTTCTTTGATGATTGTGGTGTCTCCCTTTTGTACAGGGATTTTTAATGAAAATGCCTACTTCTGTCTCCAGCATGCAGCTTGGATTGCATTTAAAAATAACTAATGATTAGTAGTGATTAATTCAGTCTTGTTTTGGGGAGCAGCCTGATAAAAATGCTGATTCTAATAAAAACCAACATGTTTTGTGCTTAATGAAAGGTAATTTAAAGACTTAAAATGGCCAGTGTTGATCATTATCCAGCTTTCTTGTCAATATCTGCTATATTGCTAATCAAGCACTTGGTGATACTGCTGCTGATCCTGGGTGTGACTAAAATTCCTTTTAAGATGAGGCAAAATGACAGTTTTCATAGTGATACATGATCTGTAACACAAACACATTCACTTAATTATTTGCAAAAATATTATTTTCCTTAAGGGATGTAAAAGGTCAAGTCTGTAAATGTAGTTGAAGCAGAGGAAAACCTCAATGAATACAGCTAAAATTGCCTGGTTTCCTGTAAGGAAATCTTCTTGATCTCTTGCCGTATAATGTCACTAGAATGAAATATCCTGTTTATTGAAGTATCTCATATTACTTGCATCTCAGTATTATTTTTTTTTATTATTATCTTTAAGCAGATTTAAGTTCATAATATTTAGCCTAGTTTTAGTGATATATGATTAGGGAATGTATCTTTTCAATCTCTATAGAGTGATCAGCATTCATCTAAAATTTTAGGTTTTGAGAAATGGGTATTTTCTGTCTTATATGTAAAAGTATTTGGTTAGAACTGTACATTAGTAGGTTAAAATAGCAAAAAATTGTCATTCAGCTGATAAATGCAAATATTTGAAATGGCTCCCTTGTGTCTTGCAGTTCATACTGACCTTTTCCTATTGTATTTTAACCATAGCACTTAGTGAATGGTAAAAATATTCACACGTTTTGCCCTCTTATATCAAATCTGTTTACGAGTGTGGCCTTTTTTAGCACTACTCCCTGGTACCCTAAGGGAAGCGTTAATACCTGTGGTAATAGGTAAGAGGAGTTAGTTTGGTTACAATTACACATTTTTTGACTTGAGCTTAACATGATATTGCTACCTATTCAGTATGTAGCAGAAATACCGATGTGATTGTTCGACGGCCGACCTTCAGCATTTTCCCTATTGTTGTAGCTGTATGAGGACTGTCTTTGGTGCCATCTTTGTTTAGTCATGCCACTTCACTGTCAGATAGAAACTATCTGATCATCAGACAAAGGCATATTTCTTCCACGCTGATGTCCCTCCGGTTACATCATGCAGTGACATTTAAGCACTGATCTTTCATCATGGGACGCAGCTACCTGCCTGACCAGATACTAAGACAAGTTCTGATTGAGCTTGTACAAGAACTCCATAAAAGATAAGGTAGGAAGACTGTAAAGATTAAAATAGACTGTTGTCTAACATACACCTCTCCCTTACACAGATATGTGGAATACTAACACATGCAAGAAGTTCTAAATAAAGGAGAGCTTGAGTGACTTCGCATTGCGTATGACTCTGACTTTGTGTCTCTGAACATTGCATGAAAACCCATCCTCCAGCTTGAATTGCTCATTAATTTCAACAGATTATCTATTCAAAATGATGCAAAATAAAGCAGATTCTGTCACTGTCTTAAAAATTGTTCCTAACTGAGGCTTAATTATGTATAAGAAGTGCTGATTTTTGTTTTTAATGACGACTTCAGGATTCTTCCAGGACCTCTCTTCAGAAGTTGATCTGTCTGAAAAGAGCTCTCTCTGCCCAATGACAAAATTTTAATCTTCCCTTGTTTGACATGTCTTGAGAAATTTGTTTAAAATAATTCCTGGTGCTTGCTTTCTACTGTCCTGCTTTTCAGTGCCAACTGTGACATTCTGTTGGTATGGTTCCTTTGAAGTTCATGATTCTGCTAAGCATTTTCTTGCAGGGCTACCGAAGGTGATTAAAAAGGCATTTGCAACTCAGGAAATCAATTTGATGGATCTCTGCAGCTGCAACTTTTGGAGTAATACATACTGTGTTTTTAGCACAGAAAATGGAGCTTGTGTCTCTGCAAAATATGCAAAGAGAAATTCCATCATCCTGCATTTTGCTGGGGTTTCTGCCTTGCCGAAATGGACATACTAGCACAGTAGGATGTCTGAATTTCTGACCTTTAAAGTATAGGCAGCTGTGTGCACTGAGAATCCAAACCACTAAGCCCTCTTCTGTGGGTGGACTCTTAACGTAATAGGATTTTCTCTTTCACCAATGATAGACAGGTACTTGTTTATTATAGTTGACAGCACTTCCTAAGAAGGTGAGAGACTTAGTTACTGTTCTTTCCTTAGCCTGAAATTGTTCAAATCCACACCTGAATCTTCCAGAAATGTACCATAATTGACAAGCTGTAAAATAATTTGGGGAAGATAGTGCTAAGCAAGGGTCTGTCTTTTCTTTAGGAGGATATTGGATGGAAAGGAGTATAACACTCTAACCTAACAGTGGGCCATTCAGTTGTGTGGAGGGATGGTTGGGCTTTTTTGTTCACAAGATTGTTTTGGAAATGGGGACTAGACCCCTGTTCTCTTCTAGAAATCTTTCGCAAGTCTGTATGTGAAGACAGGTGGATTGTTTGCAGAGCACTGTTCTTTGGTGCAGCTGAAGTTCATGTCACTTGGGAAATGAGTACATTTTAATTTATCAGCAAAACTATGCACCAAAATCTTGAACTCCACCTCAGCTACAACAGAGCAAAAAGGTAAATAATGACCTTTCTTGTTGCAAGAAGCATGACAGATTAGCACATGCAGAATTTCTGAAAAGGCAACTGATCTCTCATATAATTTCTTTAGGGCTTTTTTCAGCTCTGCTGCTTACAAGCTTTATATTTGTTTACTTTTCATTCAATAGCTTAATTGAATGCTGTACTGATCATCTGGTAAGATTAAAGATCTTTACCCAGTGGCAATGTGATATATAAGTTCTTACGTTTGTTGCATGTATGATGGTGAATTTTACCTTAGAGAGACAATTATGGTTGTTTTTTTGTTTGTTTGTTTTTTTTTTTTAATGCCTACTAGAAAAAACATAAATGGTACAGGTGAAAAAATGGCTGCAAGAAAGCAGTAATAGTGAAAGGATGGTAAGTACTGGTTAGTTATGTGTCCTTACGGACTGGATGTGATTTTCTTAGATGTTCTCTTTCTGTCTCTATTTTGGGGAGCTATGCATCAGCAGCACTGGGGAAAACCAGTGAGTGCTATCGATAACACCGGTGCATGTCCTTTCTTAAAAGTATGCATGGGGTAAAGGAGGAGCTCCTTCAATGACTTCTGGAATTAAATTTTGCACAAGTATATTTAAAAATGTAGTACTTGTATTGGTAGAAATGCAAAGCAGTGTTAGGGTTTTTTTAACCAGAAATTTGGTTACGAACCCAACCCCCCCCCATGTTTTATGCTCGTATAATGTACTTGAGGACCAGATTCACCAGTTGGTCTCTTCTCTTTGATCGCTGGTTGGCACATGGATGTGCAGAAAATCAAAAATCTGGTGCAGAAGAAGGGTGACCCTCAGATATTAGTGTAGCCTCATGAGCTGTCTAGTAGTATACCTGATTGTGGGCAGTCCCCCAATATTAACTGTGCCTGAGTATAAGGCTGGTTTTAAGTGAATGCAACCAGTATGTGAGGCTGAGGACAGGGTAGCTGTAGAGTCATGCATGAAGCTGGGCTGGATGGAGAGAGCAGAAAGATGTAGGGAAAAACCGAAATAAGAGGTGCAGGACACTGCATGTGTTTGAAAACAGGATGGTAGCACACATGGCATAATTTATCAAATAAAAATTAAATTGATTTTTAATTTTGTTCTTTGAAAAATGAGAGATGCCCACAATGCTGACTTGGGGTCAGCATCAAATGTTTGGAGGGAATGAATGTTGGTATTAACCCTGTCCTTAATGTTTTTCACCTTTCCTGTCTGAATGAAATGTTTTTTACTAACTGCAGTATAACTACTTACGCTTAGTATATTTTGCTTCATACGTTTATGTCTTTGGACTTTTTATTATGTTGTAGTACTCTCTTCAATTAAGATTTATGAAAGAACTATTAAAGACTGTAAAAAAAGGAAAAATATTTATATCTGATTTAATAAACTTCCAAGAATATTTGAATACCCGCACATATGATCTCTCAGATAAAATTTCAAGTATTTTCTCTAAATGCAGGCTCAGTAACATCTGTGGGAATCAATTACCATGAGCATTCCATGTAAACCATGCTTGCTTTTGAATAGGAACTTTGATCCCATGACAGCAATACAGGTATTAAATGATGTTGAGTTCCTTCATCAAGAAAATCCTGTGTTCGTCACCCTAAAAGGGGGGGTGGGGGTAATATACATTATATTTTTCATGTATGGTCTTTGGTTTATTAAGGTAATAATTAATTACAATCTCCAGGCATCCTAGGACACATGGAGGCGTATTTTTTTCAGACATCTTTAGGCATAATTGCCAGCTAGGTCAGAACTGGATTGACTCAAAATCAGCTTAAAGGTTTCATCCAGTTGGTGCATTAGTAGTGGAAGAAGGAATATAAAAAGAAAAACCAAAACAAAAAACGAAACTCGCCTAACCTGCAAAACAAGCAGAAAGAAAAAGAACCCTTATTAATCCATCAGGTACTCGGTTGTGGTGACTAAGTAAAATCTCATAAGGCGCCTGTCATAGCAGTGAAAAGTGGTACTCCTCCCTGACCTAGCTGTCAGTCTGCGTCTGTGTTCCTTCCAAACGGGGTAGTACCTCATCTTTTCTTACCGTGCTGTGCCAGCATTATGCTCTCACTGAAGCAGATATGGCTGAAACCCAAGAATTTTTGTTACAGCTAATGAAAACTAGGTTAATAAACTTGTTCAGGTTTACTTAATTTTGCCTTTCAGTCGTGAAGTCTGGATTATGGTTCAAAAGAAACTTGTTTTTAAAGTCTGATGTTTTAGGCTTGTGGCTGTTATTTAGTTACAAAAGTCGATTCCTGATTTTGGGAAGAAATTACCTGGCTTAGTTGTTGGTATGTAAATAATTGGAAATAATTTCCATGCTAGAAAGCTGCTTTATAAGATAGTCACAGATGAATTAATGAAAATCCATGTATACTCTTGTGCAGAAGTTCTTTGCTTGCCTTTTCTCTTGTCATTTATTATACCACTTTTGATTTCACTGAAGGCAGATGACACTACTTGAGTTGATTAAAGGAATATAAATGGAGGTTGGTAAGTGGGTGGGAGTCTGAAGAAGCTGAAATTTATGTAACTTGCATTTCTAAGAGGTGAAAATTAGTCTGCCTTGAATGTGTTTCTCAATTTTACCCTCGGATTTGTTTCCACCTGGCACTATTTTTGTGGAGGTTTCTGTTTGTGTTTTTGGTATTTGTTTTGTTTTGTTTTGTATTGTTACACAAGCTATGTTTGTTTGGTTTTTTAAGAGGAAAGGAAAGTTTGTTTCGGTTTTGCTTGGCTTTGTTTATCAAGGAGTAAAGAGGAAACTGACTATTGTCACAGAGGTGCTGCAGTACTGTTTTTCTTAAAGCTAGGGAAGGTACTAAATCACTCTGCTTTCAGCCTCACCACCCCCACCCCCAATCTTAGAATAGTTTTTAGAGCTCCTTGATAGATAAATCTTCCTAAAGTAAAATGTATTCAAGTGGCAGATCCACTGACCAGTATGGTCGATTTCTGGCAACCTTGTGTGCCATATAGAAAGGGCTTGGTTTGTTACTGTTCTGACTTGGAGCAAACACTCTTTGGCACAGCTGCTTCAGAGACAGCAGAGTCTTCTAAGATCTATTAAAGAGTAAAATTGTATGAATGCTGTGGTAAAGTAATCCTATTCTTTTTTCCTGAAGCAGTTTTGATTTTCAAACTATAGGATGATGTGTTTTCGCTGTGCCTTGCCGTAATTATCCAGCTTCTTCTCCAGCCCGAACAGTCATCCCTTCAGGCTTCATTAAATGCAGTCAGTAGGGCATTGAAGCTGCTATAGCTTGTTGTATGGCTTCTGAATTTTAATACATTGCTATTTCTGGTTGTGTAGTTCTGGTTTTTTTCAGAGACTAATAGAAACTGTATCACGTGCATCCTAGTAGATAGCTTCTCGCCATTTAAACCTCAGACTACTGGAATTGCACGTGCCTTGAGAGATTTCTAAGGCTAGTAGGTGATGGCATCTGCCCACCACTTGTGAGAAAGAAACCTCAATTCTCCATTTGTATTCAGTCATAAATCACAAGTAATTTCCGTGCAATGGCAATAGCTTCCAATTAAGGAAACCTTAACCTGGATTTCATAATGAAACATCAGTGGGTTCCAGTTCTTTTGACCACACAGGATTTTTCCAGGCAGCAACCCTGAGTACACACCAGTAAGTCATACCTAATTCATTCATCACTTTCTTCTTTTTTCTTCTATCAGAGTTTACTGTGCCTGGGGACCGTGTTGGCACATTTCTTGATGGCATTGGGTGCTGAGTTGCTGCATGGTGGCTGTGAAACTCGGATAGTCCTGTTGCTGCCTTACCAGCTTTGTCCCTCCCACTTCAAGGATCTTCCCACAGACATATAGGATGCTGAAAAACAAATGTCTCTCTCCATTCAGGAGATCTAGTAGATCTGATGTGTGGAATATGACGTAGCTTCCTGGGATCTTGCTAGCAGAACAGTGAATAAGATCCTTATTTCTAGGCCATGTGTGAGAAATTTGTTCTGACATCCTAATAACAGTCTGTCAGGAGAGTGATTATGCTTTAGGAGATCTGACCTCTTCCAACTTCAGTAAGTGAGGCGATGGCTCTTTTGTTCCTGAGCTGGACAGTAGCTTCTATTTTTCTTACGCAAATGCCTGATCCTGCAGTCAGTAGCCTGGGGAACAAACTGTAAGTCTCACATGTCTGCTTGTAACTTTCTCTAAATATCAAGTTCCACCTGTGTCTTCATTAAGCGATATGTTTGAGCTGATCTCACACTTGATGGAAGAAATCTACAGTAATTGGTTTCTAATGAAGGACTATTGTGATCAGCTATCACAAAGTTGCATAACCTGAGGATAGCTGCTGGGAGTCAGGTGCTGTATGAATGCCTGTGCCCATTATTGAGTGGAGATCAAGAGAGATGTTAATTACTGGAAATCAGACTTCTCTGAGATACGTAAATCTACAACTATCTTTTGCCCCCCAGCCATTGTTTCCCTTCCCTCCTGCTTGTGAAGATGTATGTTTCAGAAGAAGCTAGAGTGATGCATAAAGTGCTACCCAGTGTCCTAAATTCGAGAGTGGTTAGGAAATCAGCACATCTTATACAAGTCTGCAGAAAGAAAAAGTGGTCTAGTCTCTAAGTGAATTTACATGTGAAGCACAGGGAACTCTCATCCCCTTCTCACTATATATATTCTTTTTTTTTTTTTTTTTTCTCTCTCCCAAAATGTGAAATAAAGGGCACTAACAGAAAATTGTATGCAGAACCTAATAAAACAAGGATCCTCTTTGATATCAAATGCTGTTGACAACAGGTTTTAGTATTGATTTAGTTTTAAAGAATTTTTACCTTCTCTATCTTTTAAGTAAGTAAATCCTTCATGGTTCTAGGAAGGAAATGGGTATGCACACCGAAGAAGCAAGTGTGGACCAGATGTGAGATAAAGGGGAGAGAGAGGCAAATAAGCTGATAGAACAGCTGAAAACATTTTTTTATTTAAAAGAAAAGTAAAAAAAAGAAAAGCATAAGGTCTACAGAGAAGGATAACTGGACTAGTGATTAAGCCTGCTGAGGGAGGGGAGTAGAACAATTAGCTCTGCTAAAGGAAGAGACTGAAAGCAGATATTGTAGGAAATACCATGTTTAGTTTTAGCAGCATATGTTATGAAATACAAGAGGTTTGTTTGAAGTTCTAATTATTTACTAAGCTGTTTCAGTTCATATTTACAATCAGGGTTGGCTAAAGTGTTAAGATAAGCATGGCTTTTATTTGTTTTTTCCAGTATCTCTGAGTGTGGAAGTGTGTATGGTTTAATCATCATTTAAATAACTTGGTGTGAGTGTCATTTTGCTTGTCTCCTGTGGGTCTGTGCAGCACCTTTCAACTTTGTGTCCACCATAGTTTATCATCAACTCTGGAGTGGGAAGTAAAAATCTTGACTGATAAGCCTGGATGTTACTAAGCACTGTGAGTTGTGAGTGAAACCTGAACTGGGATCTGTGAATGGTTCCTAATGCACCAGAGCCAGGAACCGCCTCCAGCCCGGACGGCACAGCTATATAGATCGCGTCAAAGGACACTGGCAGCCTTGCAGTTTCTGATTTCAGCGTAGATTCTTCTAATTTACTCGGTCAGTACCATTATATAGTAAGGCAGAGCGGATTACTGAGATGTATTTTACATACACTTTCTAAATTTTTTTTTCTCTGAAGCTTTACTTCAGGAAGGAGATGATCCTGTAGCATATTATCTTTCCATAAAGGTGTTGCCAAAAATAGCTTCGTTCTCTGTAGTCAGAGAAAATGGAAGCAAATGTTTTAATAGCAACGGACATAGGCAAGGAAAGGAGAAGTAAAGAAAGTCCTTGCAACAGTCTGTTTCCTGAGGAAGTCTTCCTTTTGTCTGATATATAGCTCTGGAGAAAAAATTAAAACTTATGTAAGGAGTATTAAATATACAGAAATTAAGAAAAAAGGTGAAATAGCCGAATGAATACAAACATACAGACTAATCACTTGAGTCACAGCAGGGACTAAGTACAAACCTGGATTCTGAAAGGACCTGCTTTCCCTTTCTCCATCTCTGTGTATCTGTGGTTGATTAGTCCAGTAATAGCACTTTGGAGCTGGAAAGCATCACTGAGACTTTGCAGGAGCTGGCTCAGGAAAGGGACAGTTGGGCTCAGGTGTGCTGGGGAGCAGCCAGGGCGGCCGGCTGCTTGGCAGGGGTGGGGGGGCTGGAGGCTGGGGGCACCTGGCGGCACTGAGGGGGCCAGGCCTGGCCATGGCTGCTGGGCTGGCGATGGCCTGGTGGGCTGCCCTGCAGTGGAGCAGCAGGTCTGGGTCAGGCTCAGCCGCAGCGGCGTGGTGGCACAGCTTGGGCAGGGGCTGAGGGCAAGAGGCTGCATTTAAAAGCAGTGTCCTGGCAAGGGGTGGGCAGGTCCCCAGCAGGGCCACCAGCTGTGCTGTCTGCACGTTGGCCTGGATCCCAGGCAGCCAGAGCCCCCCGCCCCCACAGGGAGCGCCCTCAGTGCCCTGGCATACCAGCAGAAGTGAATTTCATGTATTTAAAAAGCATTTATCAAGCAGATGAGTGTACTTAATTTTTGAGGTGCAAATTGAAGCAAATTTCACACAGACTCTCTGATGTTCCATAGAATTCTGAGGAACACTGGCAAGCGTAGGTTACAGGGGCTGCACAGACCCTGCTCTGCTGGGGAGACGTGTGTGCAGGGTTTGGGAACTGCAGGGGAAACATCAAGCCTACTTAATCATTTTTTGTAGCAAGGCTATTTGTGTTTTACTTTAGAAACACTGACTGTATTAGAACTGCTTCATTCTGGGACTATTTTAGAGGTGTTAGATTTTCTTTTGTTAGTAACCTTTCTTCATAGTAGATTTTGCAAGGCATTCCAATTTATTTGTTTGTACCGCCCATTTCTCTGTGACTAGTTATGGTAATAGTGCTTCAGGGCTGGAATACCGTTGCACCTTGCCATCTGTATCAAAAAGATTTTTTAAAAAGTCCAGTTACGACCCTACAATTCTGCGACACACTGCGTTTCCCTCAGCAGTCAGGCTGGTTGAGTGGTGAAGCCTTGGTGCTCAACTCTAGATTTCTTTCTGCAGATAAAAAAGTTTAAGTTGTCTTCCAGCCAGTCGCTTATCAGAGCAAAGTAACTGTTTAGGTCTTTGTCAGTGTTCCCCACAGTTCCTTCCCACTAAAGAAGATTGTATTGGTTGTCTGTATTTGAAACTTAAAAGTTATTTTAGTGTTTAATGCTTACAGGAATGGATTTCCATTTTTCTAGGCATCTAGGAAGAGGTTTTATGTTAAACTGAGGTAATTTGGTTAAAAAGGCACCCGCTTTACTTGTTAAGGCAGAATCTGAATGTTTTTTCTCAGGATCTGCTGGCAGTTTGTTGTGATAAGACTGACAGCTAACTTTTTCAGAAGCTAAAACAGCTATTACTTTATAGTGAAAGTATGCTAATTTGTATAGTCTTGCTGTGTTTAAAGATCAATAATTCAGTGAAGAGGATAGATGCTCTTATTTAAAGGAATTCACAGTTAATTTTATTGGAAGGCTATAGCTGAAGATTGAAATTTGTAAACACAAAAGGTGTCTGCCAGCTTCTGCTGCTTAACGTTTTCCTTTCAAGGGGAAATCCTGGAGTAAAAATGCTTTGTTGTGGCAGTAAATGTTACCTTAGTTGAGACTGAAGATTAATTCCTGATTTTGATTTTAGTTTTAATTAAACTGTCATAAAATAAATCTGATGCTGTTGTCTTCAGCTGAGCTGATACCTGATTTACAGGGATATATAGAAAATAAAAATTCCCTGATCTTGGAAAAAAAATTTTTCAACTAGATTTAAGGGGCTACAAATAGACTTCACAGTATATTTGGGGCACATGAAAACTTTTCACCCAGTCATTTTTTGCATTTGAATTCTTAATTAGGTAGAAGGTTTTGCGTGGACAAAGTTCACGCAGCACACTAGATTTTGGCTACTGTATTATAAATACAGTAAATTAAATGCACACATACCAGTTACACAGGTAGAGCTTTATATAGGTAGAACTTCATGAAAAAGTATCTCGTAACAATCAGGTATTGTATAAATACTGCCTTGAACAGAAAGAAAATGTATTTAGTAGGAAATTACTGGCATCCATCTCTGAATTACTCAAATTTGCATTGAATTTCAGATTCTTGCTTTGTATAAAAGCACTACTGTTATTTTGATAATCACAAAATTTCCTGAATACACAGCAGCACTCTTCACTGAAGATCTGAATAGCTGAGTCGGTCTCAAAGGATGTATGCAGGCAATAACTGTGTTCCTGCAGCTGTTTGCTTGTGTTTTCCATACAAAAAGGAGCTGAAGGGGAGAACAGCTATTCACTAGTGGAGCTGGAGGTTATTAATGGAGAGGCATGTTTTTTTCTTGTCTCTAAATTTTGTCCCTACCTTCCAGTACAGAGCATCCTCACTGATTACTAAGTAGCTCATTAAAGTTGGATTTTAGATGTGCTTTTTTGTTTTGTTTTCTTGCTCTTTTCCCATTTTGCGAGCATGCAGATGGGGGTGGGGAGTGGGAAATAAGGGAGAGAGCATGTTCTAGAGGATGCCAGGATGACTTCAGTTATTGGATGACTGCTGTCTGATGGATGGAAAAAGGAGGAGTAAACCTTTCAGTCCGCACTGACAGAGCTGAAACACAGAAACCTGATTTACAGGTAAGGGTGAAAAAAATTCCTGTTCTGAATAGCTGTTCTTGATCCTTGCCACAATACTTTTTGGGTGTAAAAAAATGCATGTGCAAGCATCTTGTTTGTTCCTTAGTAGTGACTTTGAAGCAGCTTTTCAGGTTATTATTTCTCCTGCTTAGGAGGTTTCAACTGATGTGAGATCCATAGATAGGGAAATCATAAGCATGCCTGATGCTATCTGACAACTTTCTCATGTGACGTGTAGGCATTGGATCTCATTGATGGCTGAAGTTGTTCAGTAAGCTGTAGGAATAGAGGTCTTTTGTGTGATGGAAATACTGGCTGTTGAAAATACAGTATGTGCTACCAGCAGGAAAATAGTGGTGGAAGATCTGAAAGTGTTTTCTTTTGAGTTTGGATAGGAAAGGGGCTTACAAATGAACTGCTTCTAAAACTGTATGTGTCTTATTTAGTGTTGAACGTACAGTACGAATGGTATCTCAGAGCAACTCTTAGGGGTTTTGTGGATTTTTGCATTATTTTTAGGTTTGGAATGAATACAACTTAAAATTCACTTATAAAATTACCTTTCTCATAAAGAAAAAGCATGATATATACAATTAAATTATGTGCATGTGGCAGATAGATCTTGTATACCTACAGCAGTTACATACCAGTTTTAATAAACTGTTGAATTAGCTCATATGAAACCTGTTCTGCTGATTTTATGTTAGCAGCAGCTGTTAATTCACAAACACTGAACATGACAAGTAGCAAATAACTTGGTACAGAAAATTGATTTGTTTATTAAGCTGCATTATTTGAGGATATAGGACTACAGGCAGAAGTCCAGGCCTCAATGAAAAAATCGGAGACTTTGATATTGGCCTTACTGGGGCAAGGATTTCAACATGCCCACTCTGTTGACTTATTTCTACATTGTAGGTGTAGAAAATAATCGTTATACTGCAGGACCCCGTTTTGCTGATTTGAAGCAGAAATATTCAATGAAATAAATGAATTGTAATTATCATTGGTTTGAGAGTATATAGTCATAAAATATAAAGTGAAAATGCTGGAATTTAGTTTTAATAATTTCAGCATGATCAGTAAATGCAAGTGTCCATTTTTGTTTTATTGACCAAGTGCATTCCCTTACAGCAGACCCAAAATTATTAAAAAGTGATGTTATTAAAGAAAAACTGGACCAAGTCAATAGAACTCTTGCTGAGTATTAAAAGGGACTGGAAGAAGCTTTCTCCTCTGTCCACTTATTTATACACTTTAGTAGCTGCAAGCATCTGGAGCGGTGTCCCTTTTTCTTGGCTGTTACTTCAGAGAATGGAGCCTGATACATTTGCTAAACAATCAATCAAAAAATCACTGACTTCGAACAAATGTCAACAGTCCACAAAATTATTCTAAACCACTGACAAACTGTATCTTTTTTATACTGGAATGTGAACACTGGTAAATAATACTGACTGAAAAATAGATGAGTTCATCCTAACATTTGTTATTTGTAGGGAATAGATACGTATCTGAAAGCATAAACACAACTGTTAAATTACAATCTCAAATCTATGTAATTCAATTGCTTCCCCCCCCCCCCCAACCCCCCCCCCCGAGAAAACTGACTTAAAGCAGCTCCAGTAACAGAGAGGAGTTGATGAAAACAGAGATCTAGTTCCACATGTATTTAAATTATTCTGTCTCCTTGGAAACACTGCTGCTGCAGATGGATTTGGCTTTTGGCAGCTAAAAATATCTCCTGCTTAATAATGACAGCATAAAAGATACTGAATAAAACTACAGTGGTGTCATTAGTTTTAAAGTTCCCTAATGATTCGGGTATTCTACATGAAGTACCGATTTGCGTTTTCTGCCCAGAATTCCCTATCAGCTGTTGCCAGCACTCGCCAGCTTGGGGGAAATGAGACAAGCTCATTAGCCTTGGTTGGAGACCCTAATGAGAAGGGAGCATGTGGGTGGGAGGTAGGGTAGGCAGTTTGAAAGCAGGTAGAAAGTTGGAAAAAAGTTCATGGTGGGGGTGCAGGTATGTGTTGTCTAATACTTGAGGATAAAGCTTATTCTCAGGGAAGCCTGTGGTTGGAAGAGTATGCTTAAGCCCTGTGTTTGTAAGTGAACAATTTGTAAATAAAAGACTGCCTTTTTCTTTTATTTGTTGCAGAATCTATAGTGAATGCTTCATCAGTTGTATGTATAGGTAACTGAAATATCACACAATACATTTCAAGTCAAATACTAAATGACCTTAAACAAAAGCCAAAACCTAAATTACTAAAGAACTTGTTGTGAGAAATAGCATTATGTTACTTAGCATTACTAAGACATTTCATCCTCTAAAGAATTAACTCTTTTCAATTAAGAAAGTGTAGCCACTACTTTTTTTATTCAGTGTTTTATTATTTATTCCCTCCATGTAGCACAACTTTTTTTTGTTGTTGTTGTTAGCTGGTATTCAGTATATACGGAAAAAAAAACCCCACTTCTGTTTTTTTGATCTCTCCTTCATTTCCATTGCATGGCTTCCTGCTTGTGCCTAGAAAACAGAACAAATGACAAACACTTTTTTCAGTGTGGCATGGTGGGCTAAACATACCTCTTTCTTTATTCTTCTGTTTTGTTGGTGTGTATGTGAATTGTAGCATAGATCAAAATTGATGATTCATTTTCTATTATTGAACAAGGCATTTCTCCTGTTCTGCAGTGTCTTAAAGACAACATTTAAATATCATAAGATATTGTTACACATATAAAAAATTAATCCTCTGCAAATTAATACTAAAATCCATTTTTAGCTGACAACACAAGTGCCAAAGGTCATTTGAAGTAAAAGTTGAATACTTGGTTTTGATTAATTGAAATAAGAGGAAAGGATCTGGTATCTTCCATTCTGTAAGAGACTGTTAACATATTAATAAGGGAGATTATTAAATGGATTATAGAAACTTTTCTGAGGACAATAAAATTTAATCATAGCAGGCCGCCTTATTGAGAATAATTTATTTTGTTTTAAGATGAACAAACCCAGGTTGCTTTAATTTTAAGACCCTCTTGTAGTATGTAGTTTAAGATTTTGGGGAGGTTACAAGTAAGTCTAAACACTATTTGAGGAAGTTGTGGTGTGGTAAGTTGCTGGAAGTAGCAGCTATGTGTATTAAAGTGGTAGTCAAGTTGTGCCAGTTTGACACTTTTTGAATGCTTTGATTTCTGGATATAGAAGCAGAAGTTACCTGCTGAAAATAGCAATGAGAAAGTTTGTTGCACATGGCCTCTGTTAAACACTCCAGATTTCAGAGGAGAGAATGGCGAACCCTGGGTCAAAATGCAGAAATCATGGGGTGGTAAGAAGGGGAGAGCTGCTGAATTCATGCTCTCTCTGCTGGCTTTGATGGCAACGGTGAATGAGCTGCCAGGCTGTGTGTTAAATAGCATGCAACAGGGAGCCAAGTACCTTGTACTTGGGCTGTAGAGGTGTGAAGGCACCATTGGCATATACCAATCCTGACCATGCTGTACTTTGGCAGGAGCATACTGAGCTATACAAGATAACCTACCGTGTTGTGCAGTTCCTCTGCAGGCAGTACACAAGATTGATGTTCATGAAAGAACAGTGTGGAAGATCAGTACTGAAATAGTACAAAGGCACATCACAGTCTGGCAATTAGTACTGTTACTTGGGCTAATCTGGGCAAAATTTACGTTTCCAGCACTCTTAAGGTGACAGCATTTCCAGTCTTTACTACAGAGTGGGACACTGCTGCCATTCTTGTAGCTGGGAGCAGCATAATGCAAAGTCACCGTGCCAAAAACATGCTGAAAACGCTACTGATGGTCTTGGAACCTCACTCCCGTTGCTGGGGAGGGGCTAGCCAAGCCAAATGTTGTCTGTCCTTTTGCAAAGAGGTGCAATAAAGATGTGGTGTTAGTATGCAGTCTCCTATATAGCGGACAGACCAGTTCTTCCTATTGCCTGCATGCTCACCCCTCTCTAAAAGGTGCTGTATCTGTAGAAGTCAGTAGGACTGGTGGTAGTGTTTTCCTGCTTTCACATTTCAATTTTATGAAGAGTTGTGACATCTCCTGGCCAGAGCAAGCAGTCCTGCAATACAGTCTAAAAAGAAGTAAGTCTTTTCTGGGAGCCCACATACAAACTTAAAAGTTTCTTTGGAATACAGATACTTCTATAGTGGAGGTGAAATACATTGCACCATCTTTTTTTTTTTTTTTTTTCTTCAAGCAGAAGCAAAAGAAAATATTTCACAGAGGGTTTGGGTGAAGAGATTTTTAATTGATGAAATTTCATCATCAAAGCTTAAAACCTACAAGAGAAGTGGCCAATACCAGGTCTTCAGCAGCGTTACCTGAAGACTTTGGAAAGGAGTTTGTGACAGGCGCTGCTGATAGTGTCCTAGATGACTTAGATGGAGGTTAGTCATTATGAACCTGAGTTTGTGACCCAGCTTCAGCATGACTTTTTCCTGAATCTCCTGTTTGCCTCTAGGACTCGATGTCGCTTATGCATCTTTCACTCTTGTAGAAGCAGTTCTTGCTGCAACAAGCTTAGAATATTGTTACAAATGAAACACGAGCTCAAACTAAACAGCTTTTGTGGGCAGATCTTACCTTGACAGGAAAGCCCTCTTGCTGAATGCCTCTGAATCCCCTTCTACAAGGTTGCACCTTTGTCATTGGAGACCTGAATGCTAAGCTTCTGGATGCCTGGTTGAATTATTGCTGCCTCTTACTCGTCTCATTTTGCTCTCTGGGGAGCATGCTGAAAGAAGACTTAGGAGAACTAGCCTAGAATTTTATTCTGTTGGCTGTATTATACATGAACATTTCATTTAAATGTTGACATCAGTTGGTGTAGCTAAGAACTGGACTCGGGCATCAGAAGGCCATTTGCTACTGTATGCAAGAGTCTTATATTTGGGTGATGGAGAGCGGGGGCATTTACATGCTTGGTGCATGTAGAAGCTTATGAGATGCTTCTGGAGGACTCGGGGAGCCAGATCTACCACCATTGCATTTGTACTGTGTGTAGAGACAGGTGGTGAGCATATGCCAACATCCTTTCTGCATTCTAAATTCATTGCCAGTGGAGCTTGTTGGTGTGTGTTAGAGTGCACAACAATGTGTAGGCAGTCTAGAAGATTAGTGGATTAGTAGTCAAGTGTGAAATCAGGAGTGCTGTAAAGTGATGGTATAGAAACCCTGCAAAGAGCAGGCTTGGCAGGATTTGGCGTGCAATGCCAGAACAGATTCCCCAGGTTGAATTGCGCAGTCTTATCCTGCAGGATTTACTTAGTGCTACAAATTTAGCTAGACTGAAGCAAACAAGCAGAGAAAGACTTTTCCTAGTTTACGTCTGTGTAACCTGACCACTGCTGTAAGCACAATTTTACGAGTAAGATTATACTAATGGTATAACTTCTGCCTATACAGAATAGTTTCTTTAAGTGGAATTAGCTTGCTACGCATTTTTAATTTTTACAGATTGTAATAGTGAACCTATCAGCCCTACCTCTGGCAACTGGTGCTGGTGATTAGAGCTGCCAAATACAGCAAAACATGTATTGCAAACATTAATTTGAATTCTGAACAGCTGTTTGAGTCATGTTCGTGTACCTCTGTTGTTCACTGTTTGCAAGCATTCATGCAAATGGATTTTTGTCTGCATTAATACAGTCCTTTGCATGAATAGACATTTTCACAAGCAAATAATATTCTTTGTGTGAATGATGATGTCACAGTAGATGATTTTGGTTTTGACTCTTCCCACCCCTCCATCCCACCCGCCCCCATTTAAAACTGTCGGTTACACAAAGAGCAGAATGATTAAGCACAATATGTGGAACCAAACAAACACCTTGATGAGTTCATGACCATCTCTGCTGCTGACGTTTATTCAGCAGGTAAGAAAAATGTCTTTAAAAAAATCAAGCTTTTTTTGCAAGCTAAGAAAAAGACCTAAATTCAAAAAGAATATTAATCACAACAAATAACCCAAACATCTCTGCTTGTGAGCATCAATATTCATGATTTCACTGTGAAATTATTTGCCAAGTCTCCCTAGCATGTTATAGTACATGCTGACTGGCCAGTGGGTGGGAGTTGTTTGTGATGAGTACTTTGCAGTAATGTTTTATGTGTAACATCTGCTTTCTGCATCCTCCTGTTCAGTTTCCAGTCATTTGCATAAGTGTTTTTTGTTCAGAAGCAAATCTGTATTGTTGCTACAGATTTTGTCTAAATTTTTCTGTACTTGATACATTTGAGACAAGGCAAAATGCATTGCCTCTCATAGGTCAAGTCTTTGGTGACTGTCTTTTTTTTTTTTTTTTTTTTCCAGATAAGAATTTTTATCCAGGTAGATTTTATCATGGTACATAATCAGCTTTCAAGAAGGAATTAGTATAAAATAAGATTTCATAAATGAATGAAAGAAGCAATTAATTGGATCTTTTCCTCCCCTGAACGCCAGTGTGTTCTTGGACTTTTTCCTAAGCATTGGGCAATAACTGATTCGTATAGTGAGGCTTCTCTCTAAGTCATGAGGATACGTAGTCTGAGGCAGGGTCCTCTTTTATTATTTCTGATCTGTTTTGTTATGCTTACTGCATATGGGACATACTTGATGTTTATGTCTTCACAGGTATGTTCCCTACTTGTTCAGTTTCCCATGTAGTGTAGTATGAGCTGGATACTATAATGCTGGATTTTTCAAAACAGTCATTTATTTGAAGATTTTGACTAGGATGAAAACGTCTTTGAATTTGTCTGTCACTGCACAAAGATTTTTTCAGCTGCCTATGTCCATATTGCAGCATGTTGTTTTATTAGTATCTTTTAGCACATTTCAAAGCAATAGCTAAAGTGCAATTTAGGAGAAATGCTTGCCTCTCCCTGTAATACCTATCCAGTGTGGTCCTGGCACTTTTGTTTCGCGGATTATTTTTCTGCTTTACTTTTTCCTGTCCATGGGTGTCTGTGAAACACTGGGGATATGGCAACTTAAAAGTTAGGTTTTGTAGAGCAAGCTAGGCGGTATATGTTATGGGGATAACATAAGAAGCATCTTGGAGCTGGGAGCACGGACTCCATCACCCCTCCCCTCCCCTCAGTAATTCTAACACAACTCGTTTTTTGGGCTTTTCAGTGGGATTTGGAGGTTTTCTAAAGGATTGCTGCAATGAGATTTTAACCATGGTTCCCTAAAATTTCCCAGCTTTTCAGGTACAAGAGAAAACTCAATCCAGCCAGGCTTTTACAATAATTTACTTTGTAGGTTCCAGGTAGTATTGTGACTGTGTTAGATATATCTCCCACATTTACATGGGATTTTTGTCATCTAGTAATAACATGTTGCCTCTGAACTTTTAAAATGTATGGTGCCTGCCAATTATCCGGCATCATAGCAAGGCAAAGCCTGTTGCCATGGAGCTCTGAGGACTTGCTTTGCCAGTCAGCATACCTGCAGCTAGAGAACTGGTTAAATGATCTCTTTGTAGGAGTAGGTGGAGGAAAACTAGGAAAGGAGTTAAAAATGGAGCGGGGGGAGGGGTGGGGGAAATGTTTAAGAAAGCTATATGATTCTCGCAGCCGACATCCATCATATGCTTCCGTTGGGTTGCCATTTCCTTGAAGAATCCATAACTGTGTCAGGTGATTGGTCTTTGACCTAGAGTTCACAACAATATGTGTAGCTGATTTTCCTTGCTTTAATACTGTTCCTTCTATTTCAGCTTTGTTTTGCTTTGCTGTGGGATAATGTCATGTTAGTATGGTGAGGAGCACAGCAGAGGATGACGTATCACATCACTGTGCGAGGGTTTCTTTGTTGTGAAGGACAGATCAACAAACAGGAAAGCTTCCAGTGCCTGCTTCTTAGTTATGTGAATCAGCAGGATGCAGCTCCAAATCAAACTTAGCTACTAGGGAGTTATTTAATAATTATCCAGAAAGGTCTGTTTCTAATTGAACTTTTCAAGCCAACTTTCTCCTTTTTTCACCTGAACTGACAAGTTTGATATAGCAGATCTCTAACGGCAGCTGGTGGCTGTTATTCTGTTTGCCTCTGAAGGCTGGACCTCACTGGTGTCTTCTTACTGGAAGTCCAAGAATATTGACTTAGTACTGTGCATTTATTTTTCTTAGTCAAGTGATGTTGTTTGGTTTCTGTAGTCAGTCATGGACTTTTGTGTACTAGATTCTATGCAGTAATACACACATTTACTCATTTTTCTTCAGAACATATGTATTGCTTTAGTAGTTTTGTGTGTTTGAGATTATTCCCATCCTATATGATGTACTGTTTTGCATGCTGTGACTTTTCTGTTAGCAAAATTGAACCACTGTGTAGTTATATTACCCTTACAATTCCTGTTATCAGATATGGAGTTTATTTATAGTTTTACTTTTCATTTGCGAATTAAAAATTAGACTTGTTTAAGCCTTTGGTGCCTTGTCCCCTAAACCTGGAGAGTCTTCAGTTCAGATGAGGTTGGATTTAGATTTGTGACTGCATTTCATTCAGTTTGATTCCCCAAAATCTGAAATTCCTTGTTCAGTATAGCTATGGTGCAGGAAAAAGGACAGAAATTCAATTTTGGGGGGAAAAAACCACAAGAAACCCCCCAACCAACCAACCCCCCCCCCCCCGCCACCACAAAACAATCAAAAGTTCCCTGCCCTGGTTCTCTGATTCTGGACTTAAGGAACCTTTAGAGATACTACAAACTTTGTGGCCTCACTGATGCTAGAAGTTTGACTTGCTTATTCCTGTTGTGCTCTGTCTTCCACTGGGATATATCACATCATCAACAGAGAGTGCAAAAAAATGCTTTCATGAACATTGCCGGGTTGTGTGTCACCATGCTTCTTATCTCTTAGTTCCTGGAGATGTGGATCTCACCCAGGTACTACAGGGTGCCTGTGTAAACAAGGCGTGGGTTAAATGGATCTGTGCAGATGTGCCTCTTTCTGAAGAGTATTGGCTTATGGAGTAGCAGCTGTTTATACAGATGTTATTCTGAAGGGATCTCCTGCTGGTACATAGTGTGTACAAACAGTTTTAGATCTCTTTAATCTATCTCTGTGATAGCCAAGCTCCTGAGCAACAGAAGTGTCGTCTTTCCCCTGTGTAGTGTTTTCCTGGGGAGGGAGACTTGGTAGCAGAGATCTTAGGCAAGTGGCAATGCCTAAATTTTTTCACGACTACTTTGTCAAACAACCTTCTTGATAATCTTATTGGAAGATATTCAGAACAAAGATTGAGCAACAGTGATTCCAAGTATATATAATGGATAGCTATGCGCTGTGGTGGTACCCAGGTTCTGCAGTATACCCCTACCTCCTGGCTTATCTTTCTTGGCAAGCTGGGTGCGGAACTAACGCATATGCTATTTCCAGGGATCCTGGGAATCATTTGTTACAGTTTATTACATAAATCTTCTTAATGAAATAGCTTTTATGTTACCAGGTGATGACATTTGGTGCAAATGTAGGCTATGCTAAATGCCAGCAAATTCAAAACCCTTTGGTGTGAAAAAAATTGTTTCTCTACTAGCTGTAAACAGATCTGGCAGTTGAGACTCACTATCTGCAACGACTTTACTGATGTGCAAGATGCATGTTAGGCATCCAGTCACTGTGTGGTATACTTGCAGAAGACAATGAAGGAAGAGCTTTTGTCTGGAAATCATCTTGGACTATGAAATTAGTTCATGCTCTCTGACAGTCTGCACACTAGTGATGATTGCAGCTATTAGGTTTGCCTCGCAGTGCAGTTACGACTGAACTTATTTGGACGTGGAACTTCATGACTCCCGTAGCCACAATTTCAATGGGCTCAGACATGGATTTGACCTAGGTCTCACTTAGACGATAAACTCTTTGTCAGCCCATTTCTCACTGTCTTCACTGAGATGTTTGAATGTAAGCATTTTCTTTCTCACACTCCAGCTGCTTCTTTACCCTCTTCTGCAGTCAAGCTATAATCCTGTGGTTTTGATATTGCGGGCTGTTGCCATGGAAATAATGGTGATTCCACAATTTCAGTGCTGTAAGCATTGCAGGAGGCAAAGGAAAAGGTGGCTGGCAAGCGATATAGTAATGATGTGGGGGACAGTTCAGAGTTGTTGTTTCTGAACCTGTTTTTTGGGGGGGTTTCAGCCCCCTCTCTATGATTGTGGGTTTTCAGTGTGTGTGGTGATGCTGGTGTTCTGTTTCTCATGTGATTTTAATAAAGGTTGATGCTTAACAATCTCATGTATACTTACTTTTTGCAAAGGTTATTACAGAGCGATGTTAAATGCTCCTTTGTCCTCAGGATAAAAATACCATGTTTTCTTTGCAGTCTATAGTAATGCATTTTTGGACAAAAGGGCAAAGGTTGAGATGTAAGCATGTTCTGTTTAGAGTCGTAGCCTGAAGAAATCCCTTTCAGGAAAACATTTTTTTTTCAATAAATAGTAAAACAAGCTGAGAACATAATGACAGCCGTATGCATTTAAAGCTGTCTGTGTCACTGACAGTATTAAAACCTAGTATGTTTGTCATTTAATTTTTAGTGTGTTCTGCATACGAACAAGTTCAGTGCTGAAGATCATCTTATGTAGCATGTGTTCTTACCATTATGTCATGATTCCACACCTATCCTGAAATCTTTTTCTCTAAATTATAGACACATCCATAAAGGTAGAATGAAATTTACTGGAGGGAATCAACTTTGGTGTAAAACGAATTGTATTGGCAGCTTAACAAGCTGAAGGCAAGTGGCATTCAGAAGAATGATCATTTTTTGATACTGTATGCTTGAAAGCATCAAACAGCAGCCTTTTTCCCCAGCTATTTACAGCAACGTTCCACTGATTAGTGCAGTCAGTAGCTATTATCTGTACCTTTTAAATTAAGACCTTAAAATTAATTTTCAGTCTTCAGTAGGATGTAATCAGTAACGATGCTGTCAGTAAACTTTAAGATCTTTTTTTAATTAAAGATAAAGAAAAAATTGTTTCAGCCGATCAGATGCATTAAAATGATCTAGGAATTTTTTTAAAAGTATTTTGATCTTTTTCTGCTTGCTATTCCATAAATGGAGATGATAAGAGATCAGCTGTTATATATGAAAGGGAAACAACTATTAGGAAGCCAAGTTCATAAGGATAGATTCAGTCCCTTGATACTTTACTTGTGTGAATGGAAATAGTCTACATGTGTGCCAGTACTCATAACTGAATTTCACAAAAGCTCTGCAAGAAACTTTTGCATAAATTAAAATGACAAAATGAGCCAGAAGTGTGTTTGCAGGGCCCGGCCTGAAAAGATGCTAAATATCTCATGCTCTCCAATCTAATTGAAAATGTGGGCATTTGATATTACTGTTACATAAATTGGACCTTTAAATCAAGAAAGAGAACATTTTCTTTCTGCACTATATTTAGTGAACACTGATTTTTGTCATGTAATGTTTCTTGGTGCCAAGTACGTTTTAAAGTGTTGTATAAAGGCACATTTCTGCTGAATTATTTTGGATTATATATACTTTATGCTTGGCCCAAATTTGATGCATAACTGAAATACTATTTTATTTTTTTTTTATGCATGCGGTTTGTCAAAGAACTTTGTGCTGGTAGAACGTAGGTAGCATTTATGTTCTGTCTTAAGAGGAAAAGACTGCCTGTAAGAAATTCAGTGAGACGATGAATATACTGATTATAAGCATTTTTGACTCCTTCCTGGAAAAGTTGTTTAAAACTCTTGGTAAAGAGCCATTTAGCTACAGGTAGTAGTATCTGGTTGATACATTAACTCCTCTATGATAAAGTAATTTGAAGACCTGGACAGCAGGCAGATGTTTCAGTGCCTCATTGCCTCTGTTCCTGTTGCAGGTGCATGTGACAGCATTGCAGCGATGAGTGGAATTTTAAAGAGGAAGTTTGAAGAAGTTGATGGCTCCTCACCTTGCTCCTGTGTGTGGGAATCGGATGATGACATTTCTAGCAGTGAAAGTGCTGACAGTGGAAGTAATACCCATCCATCCACTTCTAATCATTTTACTCGTAAGTACTAAAGTGGGGTGTAAGGCATGATACTACTTTTTATACAAACTAAGGAAAGGTGTGTCTTACTTGGAAGAAACACAGTGTAGACTATCTGCTTTTATTTTGAAGCATTTTTCTATTTTATTACATTTGAATGTTGACACTATGATTAATTACTTCTTTTTCAAAAAGAACTATTTCCTCTGGTAGTTGTTTATGTAAAAAAATTTTATGTCAGTGAGTTTCAGAGGGAACTCCACTTGTATACTACATAATTTACATCAAGATAGTGTGAAATGTTTTAACTATTGTCATGATTTAACCCCAGTCAGCAACTAAGTACCATGCAGCTGCTTGCTTACTCCGCCCTGCCCAATGGGATGGGGAGGATAATCAGAAAACAGTAAAACCCATGGGTTGAGATAAGAACAGATTAGTAATTGAAATAAAGTAAAAATAATAACAATAATAACTGTAAGAAACAAAAGAGGGAGAGAGAGGAATAAAATCCGAGGCAGGGGAATGGGGACAACCAACCGACAAAAAAACCCAAAACAAGTGATGCTCAATACGGTTGCTCACCGCCTGCTGACCAGTGCCCAGCCAGTCCCTGAGCAACGATTGGCCCCTCCCGGTCACCCCCGGCCCTGTATATATACTCAACATGATGTTCTATGCTGTGGAATATCCCTTTAGCTAGTTCGAGTCAGCTGCGCTGGCTCTGCTCCATCCCAGCTTCTTGTGCATCTGCTCACTGGCAGAGCACTGAAAACTTGAAAAGTCCTTGATTTAGAGTAAGCCCTACTTAACATACTGATATTTTAGTTGTTGCTACCAACATTATTCTCATACTAAATTAAAAACATAGCACTGTACCAGCTACCAGGAAGAAAAATCAAGTCTATTCCAGCTGTAGCCAGGACAGTATATATGAGAACATCTTTCATTTTGGGTGATGATCTGGGAGAAGAGGGAAAATGGGCAGTAACAAAGCTTGAAGGCCAGAGTTTCTGCTTGAGCCCTGTCTGTTCAGAGCTGAGAATGTGCATGATCTGTGACAGAATAGCTGATCCCTCTGATCATTCGTCCTGCCACCTGAATCAATGTAACCACACAGCCCTCGGTCCTTTTCTTCCACTCATTACAAGAGTAAACAGAGGAAGAAATGTGTTACTCTCCCTGAGAAGATGTTAGGTGAGACAAAGAACAGAAATCCTTTTCTTGTTCCCACTCAACCAACTGAACATGAATAGCTAATTTATGGCATATTTTCCTTTGAACTTCTCATGTTGAGGTTACCAGTTCCTAAACTCACGTAAAGCCTCATACCTGCCACAAACCACATGTGTAAATGAGTAGCTGTAAGTGATCTGGACTTCAGCTGAAATTTCATATGTAGCAGCTACAAGGGTGTCTCCATTTTTTTTAATGTCGTGTCTAATAAAGTTAGGATAGAGCTATTTGTGAGTTATGGCTGGCAGTAGACTCAGTGTAATTCCTTACCTGATAAGGAAAAAAAGCTCCTCTGGATAAAGGACACTTCTGTACCTTCTCTTTGAGCAGAGTTTTCAAAGCACACAGCACACTGAGGACTTGGCACAGCTAAGTGTGGTGGTGAAGGGGTTGTTCCCCCTCCAGTTTGAGGGGGAACACAGGAGTCTGTCCCGAAACCTGTCCTGCTTAACATCTTTATCCATCACCTGAAGGAGGTGACAGTGTGACTTGCGTCAAGTTTGCAGAGAACCACCTTGAATGGGGGCTTCTTCCTGAAGGGCATCAGCTATTCTTCTCAGAGGGACCTAGGCAGGCTGGAGAGGTGGGCTGACAGGGGGCACATAAAGTTCAGCAAAGACAAATGCAGAGTTGGGTGCCTGGGAAGGAAGAGCCCCTTGCAGCGATCCAGGCTGGGAGCTGGCTGACCGGGCAGCAGCTCTGCAAAAAGGCCCCGGGAGCTTTGGCAGACAGACAGCAAGGTGAAGGTGAGCCAGCAGCGCCCTGGCAGCCAGGAAGGGCAACAGCCCCCTGGGCTGCACGAGCAGAAACACAGCGAGCGGAGTGAGGGAAGTGACAGTGCCCCTCCGCTCAGCACCCCCTAGCCTGTACCTGGAACTGTGTGCCCAGATCTGCCCTCCCCAATGCCAGAAAGACACTGATAAAGCGGAGCAAGTTCAGCAGAGGGACACCAAGGTCATGAGAGGGCTGGAACATTTGCCCTGTGAGGAGAGGCTGAGGGACCTGACCTTGTTCAGCCTGGAGAAGGGAAGGCAGTGGGGGGAGTTGGTGGAAACCATGCAGTGCCCTTGTGAGTAGCTTACGTGGAAGGTAGGCATGCCCAGTGGCCTGTGATGTGAGGGTGCGAGGCAGTAGTTGTAGACTGAAACGAGAGATGTTCTGACTGAATGTAAGGAGAAACTTCTCACCATGAGGACAGCCAGGCTGTCCTCAACTGGAACAGGTTGCCCAGAGAGGCTGTGTAGTCTCTGGCCTTGCAGGTTCTCCAGAGCTGACTGGCGAAAGCTGTGAGCATCCTGGTCTGATATCTTAGCTGACCTTCCTTTGAGCAGGAGGCTGGACTAGAGACCTGCTGAAGTCCTTTTCAACCTGAATTACTTGTTGTGACTTTATGGCTTGTGTACGTCAGAGATTCAGAGTGATGAAGTATTGTTGCTTGTTCTCATCCCAGAACAAGCTCACTGGTAAACAGCCTGTGGTAGCAGCAAGCATGTCTCCAGGAACAGTTTGTACAGTGCTGTGAAACCTCAACGAGACTGCTTTTGGGCCTCTTCTGATAAGTCTGTAGGGAACAGTGTTTTGCTTCATCAATTTACTAGCTCAAGTCTCTCCTAGGTCTGGGATCCATTTGCAGCTTTCCACTGCCAAATGTGTGTGTATATCTCATGCTCTGATTTGATACTTTCAGTTTTGCTGCCTCACCTCTTTAAGTGCAGATGGTGGCCCAGTACTGATGATTTTCAGAAGGCCAGGTTTTCTGTAGGCTTCTTGAAGAATGTAGAATGCCAGTGGGAAGAACAAAGACTGGGATGTTTTGAGGCACAGGTAGATTTGAGATGTGCAGCTGCCCCCCCCCCCCCCCCCATCATTACTCTGTGTTGATTGTGTTTGAGGCTCTTGCTGTTGGCTCTTGGAACTTGAACTCTCCAAATTTAGCGATGGGATTTGCAGCCTGGAATTTATTCCACTTGGCAGTCTGCCAGTGCTTTGTCTACTGAATAGGCTTCAGGGCACGATGCAGATACATTTATTTTGCTTAGCCTTCATTTGTTTTCCATTTTTATGTGTGGGTTGGTTCTGGGTTTTTTTGTTTTGAGGTTTGGTTGGTTGGTTGGGGTTTTTTTTTCCCCATTTTCATTGTTTCATTCTGGACAAAGCCACAACCTATTTGCTCATGTTTCTGTAGGCAAGGGCAGTACTTTTCTAATGCAGCTCTCTAGGTAAGTACTTGTGGGGAAAAAAAAAGCCACCACCAAACATCCCTGACTGCTGTGACAGCAGACTTTATAAATCACAAAGTAAATAAAGCAGTTCAAGTGTTTTGGTAAACCAGAAATAAACAACGGAGATTGAATTTAAAGAGCTTGGCTCTCTATAGTTGAAGCTTGTACAGTTTAGCAGCATCAAAATAGAAGCCACATCTACTTCTTTCTGTAGAGGTATTTATATAGGGTGGTGAAGGATCAGCCCTGTAGCCCAAGAAAACATAGTATTTCATGTAAACTAGCTGAGGAACTTCTGGCTATTTTCCTGCTTTTTACCTCAAAGAACATTTGACAGTTCCTATGTAACAGGATTTTTTCCTGATTTTATTGGAATCCATTGTTTTTTGGAAGTGTACTTCTATATTTTTCTGGGGAGAATGGGTTTATTGGAGTGGTGACTGCAACAGATTGCTACTTACTAAAGGTTTTTCAGAGGATCTGGAATGGCATATGTTGTATCAGAATTCATTTCTTTTCCATCAGATTCTGCTAGTAGTGGTTTTCAGATTCCTGTCCTCTGTTGTTGTTATTTTATAGAATCATTTAGGTTGGAAAAGACTTCTAAGATCATAAAGTCTAACCATTAACCCAGGACTGCCAAGTCCACTGCTAAACCATGTCCATAAGCACCACATCTATGTGGTATCTAAATGCTTCCAGGGATGGTGACTCCACCACCTCCCTGGGCAGCCTGTTCCAATGCTTGACCACCCTTTCAGTGAAGAATTTTTTTCTAATACCCGATTCAAACCACCCCTGGTGCACCGTGAGGCTGTTCCCTCTTGTCCTGTGGCTTGTTCCTGGGAGAAAAGACCTTCCCCCACCTGCCTACAGCCTCCTGTCAGGCAGTTGCAGAGAGCGATAATGTCCCCCCTGAGCCTCTTTTTCTCCAGGCTAAACAACCTCAGTTCCCTCAGCTGGTCCTTGTAAGACTGTTTGTTTAGATCCTTCACCTGCTCACAGGGGGACAGTCACTGCCCTTGTCCTGCTGCCACACTGTTTTGGATACAAGCCAGGATGCTGTTGGCATTCTTGGCCACCTGGGCACACTGCTGGCTCATGTTCAGCCGGCTGTCAACCAGCACCCCCAGGTCCTTTTTGTTCAGGCAGCTTTCCAGCTGCCCTTCCCCCAAGCCTGTAGCATTGTGTGGGGTTGTTGTGACCCAAGTGCAGGACCCAGCACCTCTCCTTGTTGAACCTCATACAGTTGACCTCAGCCTCTCGATCCAGCCTGTCCAGATCCCTCTGCAGAGCCTCTTGCCCTCAAGCAGACCAACACTCCCTCCTTACCTGGTGGTATCTGCAAACTGACTGAGGTGCACTCGATCCCCTTGTCCAGATCATCGATAAAGCTATTAAACGGGACTGGCCCCATGCTGAGCCCTGGGGAGCACCACCTGTGACCGGCTGCCATCCAGGTGTAACTCCATTTACTACCACGCTTCGGGCTTGGCTTTCCAGCCAGCTTTTCACTAAGTGTAAAATATTAGTCATCAGCTTCTGGAAAATGGAAATGACAAATTTATTAACAGTCCAAAATCTCTAGATGTAAAGTGGAAATCAATAAGATTATCTGCAAATAGAGATGATTTATGTGAGAAAGTTGCAGGATTGAGTTGCATGATGTTTGAGTATGGGGCAAAATAAGAAAACTCGCTGTGCCGTTGTGGACAACTCTGTCCTCACTAGCATATGTTATATGCATAACAGCAGGCTTTTAGAATCCGTGAGACGTTTGCTCTAGCCTCATCTGAGATCAGTGTAAAATTGTTTCTCCTCTTCAGCCCACTTAATGCAGTAATCTGTTTATTCTGTACACATGTTCCCTGAAGTCTGGGCTCCTACTGTGTGCCGAAAGCTGCTCTGCTGTTCAGAACTGAAAAGATTCATACAAATTCTTCTCACCCTATCGATACATGTGCAGATTCATTGCTTCTCCAAGGGACTGCTGAGACACACAACAGCAATCTAAAAAGAATCTTTTATTATGCCATGAGCCCCACAAAAAATTGTGGTAGTGGGATGTAATATTATAACAGTATTTTACAAGCTGCGTGTGGATTAAGGCTATTGTTAACAATTAATACTGAACATTTTACATTAATCTTTCTTTTCCTGTGCTAACATGTTTTGTTCAAAAATAAATGTTGGGCATATCCAAATCTGTTAAATTATTACAGTAGCGTTATATTGCTTTTCATTTCCTCTATGGCATCCTTGGAAAGGAATGTGCCTTTTTAAAGATACAGGTCTCTGTGTGTGTATGCGTGTACACGTATGGCTTGGAAAAAGCATAACTATATATGTGTGTATATATGGGCAATTTGGAAAAGCATATATATGTTTGTATACATATATCTGTACAAGTGCGATAAACGTGATAATGGTATACAGAAGTGTTGAGTGATATTGTAACTATAAAGCTTGTAACAGAATGCCACAGAACTGAAAAGTGAGTAGCTACAGGGTTTTATACATATGTTGACTAGGGTCTGGATTGTGGTAACTGAAGAAATATGTCTTGTGTCTCTCCCACTAAGGTTTAGGGATTTGTGTGAGTCAGGTGCTTGTTTTCTAGTAAGAAGCCTGCACGCTGTATGCAGGAAACAATCTAAATAATGCCGTTCTTTTTAAGGAGACATGATTTGTGTTTCTTTGCCCTTTGAAGGAAGATTACTGTTTCACTCATGGATTGCTTGCTACTCATTTACTAGAATCAGGACTTCAATTTGTTTTAAATCAGAACTTTCTTCTAAACTCATGGTTAGGGAAGTTGACAGGTGAATTTGGGCTGGGCCAGACTTTCTCAGGTGCAACTGGAAAGTTTCTCTTATTTGTGTCCATTAACCTTCTGTGGATTGCTGAAGCACCTCACAGACCAGCTAGGCTCACCCCTGCCATTAAATACTATTTTTAAGCAGGGTGGGGTTGGGGGGGGATCAGTCAGTGGAGCTGTTTAACAGTTCTGGAAAGTGCTATATCAATCATGATAAAATGTTTTATATTTAAGGTAATTCTAGGAAAGCATAGGGAATACCAGTACCTGTTTGCTCTCT